>NW_023270734.1:1410574-1777848 GCF_011800145.1 Mirounga leonina | reverse complement strand
TCTTTCTTTCTTTCTTTCTTTCTTTCTTTCTTTCTTTCTTTCTTTCTCTCTTTCTTTCTTTCTGTAAAGATTTTACTTATTGAGAGAGAGTATGCACAGGAGGAGGGGCAGAGGGAGAGCAAGAAAGTCCAATGTGGAGCTTGATCCCACGACCCCAAGATCACGACTCGAGCAGAAACCAAGAGTCAAATGCCCAACTGCCTGAGCCACTCAGATGTCCCCAAGATCCTGCGTTTCTAACAAGCTCCCATGCAATAACAATGATGCTTGTCCTCAGACCACACTTGGAGTAGCAAGGGTCTCCCGTAGGATGGTTTCGAATGTAGAACATGTCAGCAACCACAAATGTTCTATGAAACACATTAATATCTATTCATTTATTCATCCATTCATTCTTCCCTTTATGGACTATGTATGATGTGACTTCTGTGCTAAGCACCAGGCAAACGGCTGACGCAAATGTAGATCTCCGTCTACCCAGAGTTCTCTGTGAACCCTCCAGCAAATTTACCTTGAGCGTTCAGCATGGTAAGTTCTCTGCTCACAGTGGGTCGAGCAGGCAAGCGTTGTTAGCCACACCGCTCCCACAGAGTGATCGAAAGCAGATGTGTTAGCAAACAACATTGAATCTGCTGCTCAACAGGAAGTACTAAGTGAGGCTGACGCTGTACTTGGGGCTGTGCTGGGCTCGGTGCCGGGGACGGAACACCTGTCAGATAGGGCCCCTCCACAGATGATGCAGCTGGAAGCTTCACAGGGTGGCGACCAGCTACTCAACTGTGGCAGCAGAGAAAATACTAGAAAGAGAGCAGAAGGGGAAGGAAGAGAGGGAGGAAGGAAG
This sequence comes from Mirounga leonina, assembly GCF_011800145.1. Classification (NCBI taxonomy): domain Eukaryota; kingdom Metazoa; phylum Chordata; class Mammalia; order Carnivora; family Phocidae; genus Mirounga; species Mirounga leonina. The sequence goes on along the minus strand of NW_023270734.1, from coordinate 1,777,007 downwards.
GAAGGGCAGGCGGAAGGAAGGAAGAAAGGGAGGGAGGAAGGAAGGAAAGAAGGAAGGAAGGAAGGAAGGAAAGAAGGAAGGGAGGAAGGAAGGAAGGAAGGGAGGAGACTGGTAAAAACTGACAGAGACAAAAAGGAACTCCCATCCTTAGGGAGCTGTCTTAATTATATGACCCTTTATTCCCTTTTTAATGACTAGGAAAATGCCGTCTATTCATTGTAACATAATTCCAGTAATGAAATATAGAAAATAAAAGTGAAAGCCTCCCAAATTCCACACCCCCAAAGAACCGGAACAGTTTTGTATGTATTAGTCTATACTTTTTTCCATATGCAAACAAGTACCTCGGAGGCTCAAGAGAATCCGTCTCCGTACCAAATTTCCTTTATTCACTAAGCAGTAGATCGTAGGCTTTTTCACGGGTCAGTTCTTTTCCTTCTACTTCAGTATGTTTAAGCTTTCCATTGTATTTTATAGCTTCCCACAATTTATGCCACCAATTCCTTATTAGTGGCCATTTGTACCATTTCCTTTTTTTCCTCTAGCAAATAATGAAATAGCAGAATCCTTGAGCATATATCTTTGCATGCTTGATTTCCATAAAATAAATTCTCAAGAGGTATTATTGAGAGAAGAGAGACAGCCACCATGGTTACAAAGGCACACCAATTTAAACTCTGACCAAATATATGACAGCACGGGCTGCCCCTGACAGGTTTCATCTTTGTTAAACTAATAGGGTCTTATTATCATCGTAATTTGCATTCTTCTATTTTCCTGAGGCCCATGGCCCAGGAGCATGTTATTACTCATTTAGATTCCGTTCTTTTGTGAAGTGTCTTGGCTAGCTCCTTGCTTCTCTTTCTGCAGGATTGTTCTTTTTCTGATGGATTTAGAGAAGCTTTTAATATTCAGTGGATATTCAATCTTTTTAAATTGCCATCTATGTTTTGTAAATATTCTTTCCAAGTTTGAGGAAGCATGAAAACGAAGTTAAATGCGTGGGCTTTCAAGTTCAAGTCCTGAGCCTGTACTGAGGATTAAAAAGAACAAATGCCTATAAAATTCTTACTCAAGGGCCTGGACGTAGGAAGTGTTTCAGAGTCACCTTCTAGAAGAGTTGCTTGTGATTTCCTTTACAGTATCTTCCATATGTCTACTGTTTGGGTAAAAAGTCCTCTTTTAATACTTTTGCTTTTGTGACTGAGTGAAGAAAGGTCTTGCCTTTACCCAAAGATTATAATTATATTCTCCTCTGTTTACTTCAGGCCTTTCCTTTTTCCTCCCTTAAGAGGCTGTGTCCTCTGCTCTAACCCTGCTCCTGCACACACCCTCCAGGTCTTGCTGCCCTCCCTCCTCGGCCCTGCTCGCACACCCAGCAGCCCTGTGCTGAGCCCGCACCCAACCCACCTTACTGCCCACTGCCAAGCCTGTCACTTCCCACTCCTGAGACCCCTACTTCATCCTCCCTCTTCTCGCTCTGCCCCCACTGAGAATATAGAAGCAGTGGTGAGCCAAGCCATGTCCCACCGCCTGAGACCCACCCAGATGCCATCTGGTGTCATCCCTCTCTGCACCCCGCAGCTCTGTGCCTCTCCAGAATCTTCAGTTTCACCCTCACTACTGGACCACCATCATGCATAAAAAGCCACCTTTTAAAAGATCACCCATCTTTAAAAAGCCCACTAGACCTCACCTCCTCTTTCTCTCTCCCTTTTCTATCAGAGCTTCTCCGAAGTTCTCTCTCCACAGCCTACTGGGATGGAGCTTCCCTCTCCATACCCACCCTGCACCCCGGAGACTCTACCTGGCTGCATACTCTGCTCATCTCTCATGTGCTCAAACCCCAGCACCATCCCGTGGAGCTTCTTTACTTCCTGAAACACTCTCTTCATTTGCCACTCGGCCATTACACTCCAGGTGGTTCTCATTCTCACCAAAACTCCTTCTGGGTCTCTGCAGAATCCTCCTCTTCCTAACGGCTTGCTATACATGCAGTGGCCTGGGCTTCCTTTCTAGCTGGCTTTGCTTCTTCAAGCACATGCACAGCCCAGGGCACCGCTTCTAATCCCCTGATTTTATACCCTATATGCGATTGTGCCCCCTAAATTCATATCCCTAGCCCCAAATGCCCCTTGAAATTCACACCCACACATTCAGCGCTCACCATCTCCACCCCAATGCCTGATAGCTATCTTGGAGGTAGTATGACCCCAACCAGGATCACCAGGTACCGTTGTCCAGCTTGTGTATTGCCTAAGGCAGCCCACTGAAATCCAGCCCATGTCAGGTTTGCTAAGCCCTGGGCTCTGGTGGGAGCCCTGTCCGTCTGTACTGTGCAAGAGGTATCTTCTTCTACAAGGCATGCCCTTTCTAATATGCCCCAAGTTTCCGTACGACTTGGCCGTGGCTGTGGCCAAGATACATCTTTTTATTTCTTCCCAGCTCAGACCTGCTAAGCTCAGTATATGGCACCAGTCAATAAGGAAGGAGGAGGAGAGGGGAGGAACAAAAAGGAAATCTCACCTCTTCATCTCTTTGCCTTATCCAATCCAATTCCCAAATGTATCCTGAATCTGACCTCCTGTCAGTCCTTCTTCTGCTACACTCGTGGTCTCAGCCCCCATTAGCTCGGGGCTACCCCTGGACACCAGTCCGGCCTCTCTGCCCAGACAGAAGCTTTCTAAGACACGAACATTACCTCACCACTCACCTGTTTAAAAACTGCCAGTATCGTCCAAATGCAACCAGAATCAACCCCAAACCCTTGCCTACAGATTACAACTTTTTGCTTATTTTTTTATTTTTATTTTTTAGAGAGAGAGAGAAAGAGCACACACATGCAAATGTGTGAGTGGGGCAGAGGGGCAGAGGAAGAGGGAAAGAGAGAATCCTAAGCAGTTTCCACACTCACCCAGAACTCCATCTCAGGACCCTGAGATCGTGACCTGAGCCGAAATCAAGAGACGGGCACTTAACTAACTGGGCCATCCAGGAGCCCCAGGTTACAACTTGTTAAAATTAATTTTCTACCTCTGTAACCCTAGGCTCACAGCTCCAGCCACCCTAGCTCGGATACACCGTGCTCCCTGCGGCCTCAGGACCTTTGCACTTGCGTACCTTCTCCCAAATATTCACACAATATTCTCCTTTTCAATATTCAAGTCTGAGGTATATGTCACCTTCTCAAAAACATCCTTCCATGACCAAACTGGTTGAAACAGCGTTCCTTTCCCCACTGTCACTTTCCATCACATTTCTCTCATTTATCTTCTTTACAACGTCTCTCAGTTCCCGAAATCGCCACATCCACCTTTCTGCTTCCTTGTGGACAGCCTGTCCCACCATCGTCCCACCATGTCCATTTTGGAGGTCTGGGATCTTTCTGTCTTACTTCCAAGGCAGTGCTGGGGACAGTCCTGGTATACAGTGAGCTGATTAAAGTGGCCTGGGAGGTAAAGGTGGCTCAGGCTGAAAAGGTCACAGGTAGAGAGAGGAAAAGGGAAAAGAGCAGCAACTGAGAGAGGGGAAGGCAGCAAAATGGAAGAAGGGGAGCAGGTTGGAGAAGAAAGAGTCCACGTGGATCAGGCCAGGAAAGAGAAGAGATGAGTGCAGGAGATGAGGTCGAACCCCGGCACCAGCGGCCGGGATCCTGCTAAGCACACACCCGGGGGGGCTCCCTGCAGGCCCTGCCCTGTGTGTGCCCCGGGGCTGGGGTTCCCAAGCACATTACTAGGGGGTGCAGTCTTGGGCCCTGAAAAGCAAGTGGTCAGATGGGCCTATGGCCACCAGCCGTAACTCTGCCTCCAGCCCAGGTGGGGGTCCCAAAACGAGGTCAGTGACAAAAAGGCAAGGCCGTGAAGAGCTGGGTTTGTGCTGGGCCTCACAGTCCTACCTCACTGACCTCCCAGAGGAGCCCTGACATTCCTTCCACATTCCTCGGGGCCCCTGAATCCTTCTGGAAGCTTCGAGAATAGAACGCAGGGCAATTGGGGCATTTACGTGGCGGGCGAGTGTACCAGCAGCCACAGCTGCGACTTGCCTCTTGCATGAGGACAAAGCAAGGTCAAGGAGTCTAGCTCGGAAGTCATCCCTACAGCTGTTTTCTCCACATGCTTGTAATTTCTTAGCGATGGAGGAGTGGAGGCCTTCTACCGGCTGAAAGTGCGTCTTAGACTTGTAAAATGAAAACCTTTTCCCGCTTGTCTTCAAAAGTATATTCCTGACAAGACAACGTGGGGATGGGGTGCCCTCCCTAAGGAGATTCCCACGTGAGATCTCTTTGCCACCCTCGTAGTCTCTGCAGTCCCCTCCACTCCGGCGGCATTTGACCAGTGTTAACCTACTGGACACTGCCCCTGCTCACACTTGGGGGTTATTTTCCCAGGAGGAGGGACTGAACAGGGAAGGAGGAGGGAGATGGAGACAGGTGGTGGAAAAACAAATGCTCAGCCAAGTGCTCAAAATCCACCCCCATCCCCGAGAGGTTTCTGGGTGCTGCTTCCTCCTTGGATTTCAGTACCCAGGACTGTGATCACAAACACTGCTTGGAAGTCAGCACACCCGGAGCATGCTTATCTCAAAACCATCTGGGCTTGTTTCTGTGCCCTCAGCAACAGATCGTCATAAGCAAGTGTAACATGACATCAACGGGCCTGTCATTTTGGGGGCGTGGGGGCAGGGCTCTCTGCCAACTCTGTCTGTTGAAAATAGTTGGGCTTTGCCTGAACAGGGAATTTCGGAGCAAAGTATGTTGCAAAGCCCACCTGGACAAACTCCCCGAGAGAGTCCAGGGCATCTCCTGGTCCGTTTCTCCTCTGTGTCAACCACGGGTTTTATTTGCTCACATTTCTTCTGCTGGGAACAGCAGATCTCTGGGTTCCTTTGAATTGTATGTGAAATCCTGCAGGACCTAGCTAGCTGAACCTTGGAAATGAAGCAGACACAAACCCTAACCTTGTATGGTCTTAAGCGAGGGCAATGACTCGCAGAACACTGAGCAGTGACTGCCCGGACAAAAATGATGTGGGTGGCAGAGGCTCAAATCCTCTGTGCAGCAGGCCGCCTGGTTGACAAAGGAGAGCTCTGCTAAATTGAACAACTCGGCTCAGCAGATGGACCACAGCCCAGGGCATAAATTTAGCTAGCTTCTCAATCCTCCGTCTTGACTAAGATGCAGCCTCGGAACAGAGGATTCTCCCCCTCCCAGTGCAAAATCGGAGAGGAGAGGAGATCAATGTTGCATTTCTCTGAAAGATAATCTGCTGTGCCCAGCGAGGGCCTGAAGGGTTAAATCCGATTGGGTCTTGCCTTGCCCATCTAGAAGGTCAGTGCCACGTTTCAGAAGGGGTCTCTTCTGGATTCCAAGTTGCCAGTGATTTAAGAGCTTAATTGATATTTGATTGATATTTATAATTTGTACACATTTTCCCTTACTCGGGTTCAAGGGAATTTGGCGTGAACATCCCCTTGTTCATTCATTGGATCAGATCATCTGTCTCTCCGAAGTGCAGTGGGTCTCCCAAGTCACTGGTTCCTGGTGGCTGTGGACCCGACAGAGTCTCTCTCCAGTGTCCGTCCCCCGGATGATGGTTTGGGAGTATTCAGCTGATCTCAGTCAGGGGTTCCCTTTCTCCTTCCCTGCTCCCTGAGAATCCTTCCAGAAGCTGTGTTGTCTCTTTTCAAGAGGGTGATGTTTCCAGAGAAAGGGGACAGTCCCTTGGGGCCGGCACACGTGCTCAGGGCAAGAACTGCAGCCATCTTACGTTTTGGTCTCCTCACCTGCGTCTCATGCTCCCTTGAACTCCAATGTCCCATGAGCATGTACCCCCACATCTCTCTTTGACTGGCTTATGCCTTACTTTACACCTCACAGTATCTGTTAGCTCTCAGACTCACAGCTGCATCAAGGATGTACCGAGAATAAAATTATTTACACATTTGGAATGCAGTGGGGCTTTATGAGGGGACCACAACACATCGTCTATTCTGGTCCTTTGGAATAAAGTACAGCCACTGTGTGGAAAGCTTTGGGGAGGGGTGGTGTAGGAATAGATGCTATTTTTCATGTCCAGACTGATGAACAGAGAGACATGTATTTTGTGTTTTAAAATGTAATCAATAGACACACTAGAAGGAAACAGGGCTCTTTGGAGGGATGACTACTTCCAAGTCTGGGCAGGAAATCTACAAGAGGAGCTGAGACATCATGTGTTGTAATATCAGAAAGCAGAAACTTTGGGTCCTGTGAAAAGGATACAGGAGCCAACATGAAAGAACTCCCAAAGATGAAGCAATATAAGAATAAAAATGATTAGTGAATACAGTTGATTGAAACACATTGAATGCATAAAAAATCCAAGAATTCATCATCATCGTTGTCGTTAACAAGAGACAGTCTCTCATCCCCCACTAAGGAAGCAAAAAAAAAAAAAAAGAAAGAAAGAAAAAGAACCCAAAAAACTCTTTAGACACCACTGGAGTTAGGTAGGGCACCAAATGCTTACTTTGAAAATGAGCACTTAAAGGGAAAGAATTAAACACCTATTCAGGCTTCTTGTATGAACTATATTGGAGGATAATGAAATAGCCCTCATTGGTGAGGGAAAATCATTTTATGGAAGGAATCTAACAAATGTGAAAAGGTAATGAATTTTTAAAAACAGCCTGTTGTGACCTCTAATGAAATGATTCCTCCAACTACAGTCGCCCAAGTTGAAGGACTGGTGAGGAACTTGACAGTGGAAGACTTGGGTCGTCACCACCTGCCCCTGATGCTCAACAGAACATCACTAAGTGGGCAAATGGCATGGGGCACGGGCTGATGGGATGCCATGTGAACCACCAGCACCACCTATGAAAGCTCCAAGACAGGTGCATCAAGACCAAATCAAGCTTCTTGAGCCAACTTCCCTAGGCAGGAAAGACAAGCCTAGGAGAAAGTGAATGACATTCAAGAAAGGAAACAGGGAAATCAAGAAAGTGGGACCTTCCACAAGACAAATGACGCAGTTTCAGCAATCAGTCCATGCATGAGGGAGAAATAGGGCCTTCTCTACTTTAAAGGAGAATTAAGAGGCACAACCAAAAGCAATTTGGATCCTACTAAGAATAAACTTAGAATAAAAGTTTCTTCAAAAAGAAACTTTAGACAGTTGAGCAAATTTAATCACAGACTGGCTATAACATGACCCCAAGGATTGCCATGTGTGATAACGGCATTGTGGTTATTAATTCCAATAGGAAAGATCATATAGTAATCAAAGTTGCAGTAAAAAACTCTAGAATATCACTAAACATGTTACCTATTGCACAGGTTTATAAAGCCATTTTATGACTTTATAGGCATAAATACCTGTTAAAAAAATTCTTACGAGACCACACAGATGCTTACTGGGACAGAAGAGTGAACTGGGAGAGCCTATGAGAATCACTTACAGAGACTGGTGTCCTCTGTCCAAGGGGGACTCACGTCTCACTCCTGCCAAGCTGTAGAAACTGCCTGCAATGCTGTAGGGGGAGCCTGGTGAGAGTTCCTGGGTGCATGGTGCTTACTGCACGCTCTAAGTCCCCTTAGGTTTCATAGGGAGAGAGGGCTTGCTATGGCTGGTGGAATATGAGCAGAAGTGGCATGTGTCCCTTCGGGGTGGAGGCATTTGGGAGGCAAGGGCCTGCTTCTCCACCTCCCTGGCCCTCTGCTGCACGTGCAGCCCCCGGTGATAAATCTGCCCACCGCCAGTGCATGCTAGACGTGATGTACGACAGAGAAACCTCTCTCTCTGTCTCCTTCCTCTCTCTCTGCCCCCTCACCCCCCAATCTCTTTCAGTCTCTGTCTCATATGCCACTGAAATGTGGAGGATTTTGTTACTGCGGCATTGCCTGTGTGATACCTCCTAATACAAAGTGCAAATGGAGTTTTTAAAGAGTTCTTATGTTTGTTTTACTTTTTGTCTTATGTATTACATATTACAGAATAACGTTACTAATTAACGAAGGTTTACTATAATAAGCACTTTACACACACGGCCCTCTTCAAGTCTTACCACAATCTATGTGTGAGATTCTATTCTTAGCATCTCATTTCATATCTGAGACAAACAGAGGCTCGGAGAGGTTGGGTAGCTTGCCCAAGATCACACAGCTGGTATCAGGCAGAGCTGGGAACAGACCCAGGCAGCTGAATTCGAGAGAACAGCTCTTAACTATTAAGCTATGCTCTCTTTTTACTGTGTGAAAATCCCATCTCTTAGGAGTTCTATTCCTGCTCAAATTAGTTTGTTAAATATTGCTTAAAAACGAACTTTGTTTAAGAAAGGAATTCAATAAAAAGGCAATTTTGAGGCTGAGTCTTTCAGGCTCACCATTTAGTGTCCTTGATTCAGGGTACGTATCATTGTTTGCTTCTTTGTAGCATCTATAACACTTTTTTCCAAGAATAAAACCCAAAACTCCTTGCAAATTGCTCTGTTTATTAGAGCAAAACTTGCCTGATGGATCACTTCTAACTAGATAAACAATCACATTGAAGCATCTGAAAACTTCCCAGAAGTTTCTGTTTGAGGTTGAATCCATGGGCAGCTTTTTTTCAATAAAGACTGCTCTGTGTAGGAGGAACTGGCCTTGACTTGACCCCCAAACCGGCAGGAATCTTCCCGCTTTCCATCTTCTTGGAGCTACATCTCTTGAGTGTACTGTGTGTTGGGCACTTTGCTAAGTGATTCACAAGTGTTAATCCTGACAGGCACCCTATGAGGTAGAAACTGTTTTATTACTCCTTATTTCACAGGTGGGGAAACTGAGGCATGGGGTGGTTAAGTAACTTTTGCAAGGCCACAGAGCTAATGCACAGGAGGGCCAGAGGTTGACCAGGGAGTCTGGCCCCAGATCCAGAGCACTCCACTGTGAGAACACCCTGCCTCATTCCTCACCTGTATTTCCAGGGATCCTCCCCCTAGCCACCTGGAATAAAGCAGTGAGTATGACACCTCCCTTCAGAGCCCCCTCACCAACTTCCTTCTTGTGTCTCTCACTGGGTTTTCTCCCCCAAGGCTGAATATGAGATTCCTGTGAGAATTTCCCACTATGACTATCTCAGAGCAGATGTGGGCAACTAAGACAGTGGTTGATACACTGGATGTGCCCACAGAGACCCCACAAGGAGGGCATTCCCTTTCAAGAGCCATCCCCAGTGCACCCAGTGAACTCCTGCCCTTTCTGACCCTTTCTGAGAGTCCTAAACCATTTCTTTTAGCATTATGCTTAATTTGGGGTCAGAATTGAAAGGTCCAAAAGGACTGGAATAAAAACAGCTTTCTCTGAATATCCTGATAAGGCAAGGTTTTTCCAAGGGAGTCCAAGGCCTAAGACAATTTTCAGGAAAGTGTTTTTTGTTTTTTGGGGTTTTTTTCCTGCCCCTCATACATTGGGATAATGCTGAACCCTGATTAAACTTAGTATCAAAGACAGTCTTGAAGAAAAAAATAGAATATTAAAGAAAAGTCTTGGGGTGAGGTGATGGGGGCTGTGATGGGCCTTCTACATCTTTCTTTTATGAAGGACCTGTTACCCCGCCGCTGGGAGTGCTGGTGGCTGAGCATCAGTTGTCAGCCACTTCAGGGATCACCTCAGCTGCAGAGAGTGGCCTCACCCAAAATCACACCCTTTCCAGGACAGCCCACATCCTATGGCTGTCCCATACAGGAGGTACACAGGCCTGACCATGTTGGTCCAATTCAAGAGAACCATTGTAGCTCCCTGTGGGGTTGGCCAAAGCTGACAGTGGAACTTCACTGCAGCTTGACTTCTTCTGCCCACATCTGCCCCCTCCCATCCATGGGGGTTGATCTCAAGTGCATTTTCCATAAACATGCCACATGCTGAACTCTGTCTTAGAGTCTGCCACTCTGAAGGCCTGATGCATTGGGACAGCCCCAACCTGTGGCAGGTAGGCTATGTGACGTAGGTAGGAACCAAGGTTGCCCTCACGACAAGGACACGGATGCAAGCCTGGGCATGGGAGTCACAACTGCCAGAGGAAAGGATGCCATTTGACAATTGCATAGCAGGACCATATGGACCTACATGGTCCTGGTAGTGGCCTTTCCATCATTGCCTTGGAGAAAGTAGTGATAGGCTTAAAAAGGGCTAATTTCCTCAATTCCAGTATGTTTTCTGGTTCCAGCTCCAGTTACAACCTGTTAGTCATTCTGGCTTCCGTGGGTTCCCTAGGCCCCGGCGCAATTGGAGTCACTTGTTCTGCCCCCAAAGTCATGGAATCAAAACAGGATCCTTCATTTGCAGAATTTACTAATGGTGGCCATGAGGCAAGATTCGAGGAAGGCACTATATACATCGAATAAAGCTTTGTGCTTCCTACATCTTTCTTTGACATCAAAGTGTGTCCTATCTTCTCATATAGCTATGGAGTTATTCTGGGCACCAACCTGGACCCTGGACCCTCAGTTTCAGCCACCATCAGTGGGAATGGAGGAGGAGGAGGAGGTCTGGAGCACAGATCATTCCCACGGCTGGAATCACAAGGTTCTTTGTGTAATTACATATGTGGAACTCTCCTCTGTTTCCATTATTAAGAGGTTATTCTGTGGAAATGCAAACCACTGGTCACAGCTAATTAAGAAAAAATGCACATCCTTGGCCAACAACAGCTGCCAACATAACCATTACTTCTAGTCAAGTGCTATCCCCTGATATTCTCTCTGGACAGACCCCAGGAAACAGTTGGATGAAAAGAAGCTCTGAGAGTCTGAATCCGGGTTCCAGTCTGTCCAGGAGACACATCTAAGTAGACACCTTGCAAGGGATCCTTCCCCTCCACCCTGGGAAAGTCTCAGCCACTTACTTTCCCTACTTGGTCCCTTTCCCTTCCATCCCTCTACCTCTCTTTCTCTATTTCTTTTGCCTTCTTTCCCTGTTCTACTGGAGGAAGATGAGTCCAAGATTTGTTTATTGGCACTCCGTCATGTTCTAGAAAGGCTTCTTAAAAGAGTGTATAAAACACAACAAAATTGCATAAGTGTAAAGTGGGTCAACAGGAGAAGGGGAGATAAGGGGTATTAACAACACAAGGCCTAGGAATAAGACACAGAAAGATTTATTCAAGCCAAGCCAAGCTCCTGGGTTGCATGTTTCCATGTTCTGGAGGCATTTTGCAGTTGCTTATGCTACCTCCCATAACTGGGCCTCCCCTCTCTGACCATGTCATTATCCAACACCATGGCCATAAATACCATTTATACACTGATGATTCTATAGCAGAGACTGTACCCATTATCTAGAAGCCTAGGGACAGATGTTATTAAGGGAGGCAATGCACCTATGAAAAGATTACATTTCCCACATTCCCCTGCAACCATGTTATTAAGTTCTGGATAATAAGATGCAAAAGGGGGATAGGAAGAAGTCTCCTTGAAGGGCACTGAGTCAACTGAAGGCACAGCCTTGTGCCTTCCCCCACTCTCCTTGCTACCTAGAGTGTGGAATTAATGGGGAGAGGTCCATGGTACATCCTAGACCATGGATGGCCTTGAGGAGAGCAGCCACATGCTGAGGGTGATGCAGTAGGAAGACAGGTGTCTGGGTCCTTGATGGCACTGTGGGGCCCCATAGCAGCCCTGACATGCCCCCTCCAGATGACAGCTAAGTGGGAGAGAAATTAGCCTTGTTGTTGTTTGAGCCACTGATGTTTGGGATGGTCGGTTATATGTAATTCTAATCTTTCTCTCACACATCTCGTCTCTAATCTTCTCAGCTACACATTTGACATCTCTTCTTGAATGTCAAATAGGCATCTTAAACTGAGCGAAACCCAAACAGAACAGATTTTACCTCCTCTTCCTTCCCTAAAGTTGGCCCTTCCAGATCTTCCTGGTCTTGAGTAAGTGGTACCTCCATAATCCCAGTTGTCTTCCTACTTCCTTTTTACTTCATTCTCCTGTATCAGCAAATCCTAATGGCTCTACTCCAAAATCTAACCCATGCCCATCTGCTTCTCACCATCCAAACCCCAGCTCTTGTCCTTGTAGCCACCAGTGTCTTTCACCCAATATCACACAGCCTCTCAATTGCTCTGATTCCACTCTTTCCCCAACTGTCCCTCCTCCACAGCCGCCAGAGTGACCTTTCAGGAAACATAAATCAGGTCCTATCACTGATCTGCTAAGACCCTCCTGCAGCTCTCACCATGATGAGAAGGAAGTCTTAACTCTGTGCTACGACCCACGAAGCTCCAAGGGAGCTGAGCCCAGCCTACCTGTCACCCCGCTTTCCATCAGCTCGGCTCTTTGCTCTTCCTGCCTTTCCCACCCTATCATCCCTAATCCCACCAGCAAATGTGCAGGGAACATTTCTCAAGAATTTCCACCAGCCTACCCCTACCTGAAAGCCAGTGAAATTATCTCCAATGCTCAGGGGCATCCACAGAAGTCATAGTGCAAATTTAAACTTTCTGGTATTTGATCATCAAATTTCAAGGGGATTTTGCATGCAGCTTTAGAATATATTGAACCAGAAAGAAGAACGGATGGCTGGGAAGAGGCCATGTTCCTTGCCTGCCTCAGTGCACCTGGAGCACGGCAGTGTGTGTGGTCATGTCGCTCATCACCAGGGCAGCCTTTCCTGCTTTTCCTCTGACGTCAGGCTGGTTTACCAAGTTCACTACCTTCCCAGCACCTGAAGTGTAACAGCAGTCTCTCTCTCGGAGTCAACTCCCTCAGAGTCATTGCTTGGCACAAGATGGTCAAATGCCCCCACCCCTCTGCAGAAAAGAAAATGTTTATGACCATTGAAAACATGACAGACGAGCCAAAAGTCAATGGCATTAGCTAGGTAAGGCAAACTTTTGCATGTTCTGCAGCAGGATTAAAAACAGTAAACCTTCCCTCAATATGGAGAGTTGTAATCAAAGAAATGAACTGCAGCCTGTAGACAGGAGCGGTGCTCCCCGCGGAGGTGCATGCCCTCCATGCCTCCTGCAGCTGGGCCCCTCCCAGCACTGTTGCCCCCCTCTTACAGGCCTTCCACCTAAAGACCTTTCTGGGGTTCTAAAGACAGGAAGGGATGAGGGGCCAACGAGTTTCTTTTTTAACTGAAAAAAAAAAAAAAAACATAACTATGGTAACTAAAACAATTCAAACAGTTAAGCAGGATATACAATGAAAAATAAATTTCATAGTGTAAGATTCAGAGTCCAGACTGCAGGCAAACGACCGGGGTTCAAGCCCAGGCCCTCCACTGCGGCCTGGGTGACCGCAGGCAAGTTACTGAAACTCTCTGTACCTCAGTTTCCTTGTCCGAAATATGGAGAGCACAATCCCTACCTTGGAGAAGTGCAGCGAGGATTTAATCTGTTAATTCAGGTAAAGGCCATACATAAGCTCTATAGAAAGACAGGTGATATTATTGTCACTATCATTATTACCTGAGACTTTGAGGTAACCAGAGATAACAGATCTTTATGAATCCTTCTGGAAATCATTTACGAGTACATAAGCACGCATCCTGTTTTTTACATGAGAGGTAACAGGTTATGCACTGCATTCTCTTTCACTTCATACAGACGCTCCTTACTTGACCAGTCCCCGCTGATGGACATTTACATCATTTCCCTGTTTATAATTATAAATAGTAACAGAATACATGCTTATGGGGGTGCCTGGTGTGTTTTTGTGAGGATACCTATAGATTAAATCCCCTGGGGTTGCACTGCTGGATCGAGGCTCTACACATTTTACACTGAATTGTCCTCTAGTCCATTTCCCATAAGGACATCTCCAGGACAGCTGAGATGGGTCATCTAGTGACACAGGAAAGTACTTTCCATGCAAAAAGTTGTTTGCCCCCATTTGGCCCGTGCCTTCTGGAGGGTTCCTAACACCACCCTTCCCACATCTGGTGGGTGGGGCTTCTCATTTCTGCCTTATCTTACCTGGAACACGTACTTCAGCTTTTCTGCCCCTTTGCACATTATCCATTTCTAACTCAACCCTTTCATTGTAATGAAACATCTAAACTCACACTATTCAAGCTTAATATGAAAATTATTTAGCTACCTTGCATCTACTTCCAAATTTCTCTCATTCCCTTCTGATTTTAGGACTTATTTATTTGGTCCATTTTCTATGATTTCTAAGACTTGGGGAGTCTATCATGTTTTTTACTGATGGGTGGTTTGTCCTTTTGAGGGAGGAAGGGGCATCATTTGAGTTAGGATTCTAAAAGTCTCTATTAAAAGTCTTTTTTTTTTTTTTTTTAACTCAGGTGCTCTCCCATGACTGGCCTCACTGCTGTGCTACTTACTCTCCATTTCCTGCCATTGAGCAGCACATATGCTTGTAAAGTAGATTTATTACCTGGCATTTTCTTTAACAGAGAATGCTCCCTGGTGTTGGAATTTTCCTAAGCCAACAATCTCCTTCAGAGTCACAGTCAATAGCAGACTTTCACATACTGTGAGGTTGTGAACAGTTGCACCAGACTACGCATTGGAAACCTGGACTGTGGGCCCCATTCAGCTGGCACCTGGGAGCTCCCCAAGACCCTTAAAAGGCTTCAGTTTCCTCATCTGCAAAAGTAGGGCCAGATCATCAACCCCTGCCAGGACTAAAACTATGTGATTTTTATACACTTTTCCAGATGGACTCTATCTACTAGTAATGTTCGTGACTATTCCTTCTATGAAAAAGCCCTTCTTTCCAGAAAGACATACAGAAACAATTAAGAACATGTTTTAAACACACTTTAGATTTGCTCATTTATTCCGCTCAAGGACTGTGTCTTTTGAAGTAAAGAAGAAGTAAATGAAGGGGACATAGAGGTAGTTGTTACCTAAAAACAAAGGCAACAACAAACTCCCACCCAAATTTTGAGGACACCCCTGAGGCTGAGGTATTTCTAGGGAATGATGAGATTAAGTTGGGGTCTACAACAAAATTTTACCATGGGAAATAAGAATTACTGAAAAGAAATTTAAATCCTTAAAAAAAAGGGGGGGGGGAATCTGTCATTGTTTAAACATTTCTTCCATGGTTTAGCATAACTTTCCAAGATTTATATTATAGATTGTGAAACTCCTTTCTCATGGTCAGAAATCTCATCACCTTGCATCACCTTGCATTGCAGTAGACCCATAAAACTATTTGCAAGTAACTGGACAAAGAGAAAACAAAGAAGTAACAAAGAAGATGGGTTTGTCTTTATAGACTGCCAGAAGTATTTTCTTTTTTTGGCATTTAGTGGAAAGATTAGTCAATGACATTAATGCATCAAAGCAGTTTTGGTTTAAAGTAAACAATGTAGCCTTGAGACGAAAATAAAAATTAGAGACAGACTTCTCATTGAACAAAATATCAATTAATGTTGTATAATGAAGTCTCTTCTTAATCTAAAAAGCAATGCTCCCTGCTTGACATTTTAGTTGCTCTATATTTCTGAAATTATTTGTTTCTCACTGTCCACCATTTTTAGCCTCATTGGCTACTTCTGTGGATGATATTCTGTGGATAATATCCAGAAAATTGGGTGTTTCTCCTGATAACTGGATCAAGAGTTCCCTTTTGCTCATTTCATGTGAAAGCTTTTCCATAGAGTATCTGTTCATTTATTCAAATGCCTAATAAATACTTACATAACATTAGCAAAACAAAACTCCCAGCTCTAGTTCATGTACTCTAGGGGGAAGTCCTTTCTGTTTTCCAAGGATTTATGTCCTAAAATTTTGCCTTGGGAAGATATACATATCCAAAGTTACCTAGTAATATGATTTAATCCAGCAAATATTTATTGAAAACCCTCTATGTGCTAAGCATTGGGAACACAAAACTAAATAAGATGCAGTGGGTCTCCCAGTTCAGTGGGGAAACAGACAGGTGTAAGCAGGCAGTTCTGCTATCATGGGCTCAGACCTGTGACAGAGAAATGTACAAGTTTCAAAGAGAATGGAGAGGAACACAGGAGGGAGTGATTCATTCTGCCTGGAAGGGTCAGAATGTCTAACTAGAAGGTGTCACCCTCTGTGAGACTTGAGGTCTGGTCAGGAATTTGCTAGATGGATATGGCAGTGAGTTGGTTATAAGGCAAAAGAAACAGAGCAGGGAGGAAACATGGTCCACTCAGAGAAGGCAAATAGCTCCTCACATCTGGAGTATCACATGCAGGTAGACAGTGGAACAAGGGAACACCAGGTATGGGGGCCAGGGACAGATCATGTAGGGCCGATGCTCCTTACCAAGGGGTTTGATTTTATAGGAGTGTTAGTGATGTGGAGCCATTGATGAGTTAAGCAAAAACGTATTGATGAGACAATAAAAAGAGATGTCACCAAGTAGTAAGAGGTGAGGGTGAGAGCAGCTTGGATAGCAGTTGCCTGTTAGATTTCAGATCATAGCCCCCAGCTTACCAGCTGCATGACCTAGCACAAGGTGCCCAAGCCTTTTAGGCCTTTGTCTCTTCATCTGTAAAACCGAAGATCAAAGTTATAGAAAGGATATATGGATTAATGTAGAAAGTGCTTAGTAAGGGTTCAGTAGGTGGTACCTATTATTAGGAGTAGCATCTTCATTGTAGCTTTAGTAGTTAGGGGACTTCAGAGTTTTGCTACAAAGCAAGTGGGAGTCGAGCTGGAGTTCCCACCAGTGAAGAAGAGCCTGTCTTTTTTACCTGAGCTTCTGAAGCAACAGTTGAAGCCAGGGCTAGTGTTGGGTCTTGGCCTCCTACAGCATCAACTGGGTTCTGTGAACCCTGTTTCTCCCCATTTCAGAGCCATGGGAGGTGGTTCTTGAGCAGAGCTCTGTGAGGAATGGCCTCTCCCTTTTGCTGTGCTGGGTCTTCACAATGACCAGAGTTAGGAAATAATGGGTCCAAGAAAGACCCTAGACAAATCAGTCATTTTACAGGTGGGGAAACTGAGTCACAGTCTTCAAAGTCTTCTGTGGTCACAGCTCCAGCTAATCTCAAGGGGATCTGTCAGGGGCCTGATGCCCAGGT
The DNA here is from genome assembly GCF_011800145.1 of Mirounga leonina. Taxonomy (NCBI): domain Eukaryota; kingdom Metazoa; phylum Chordata; class Mammalia; order Carnivora; family Phocidae; genus Mirounga; species Mirounga leonina. Next base: position 1,760,008 of record NW_023270734.1, on the reverse strand, counting down.
CACTTTTCTTCGCAGCGTTCCATGCCGGCTGGACCACAGAGACTTCTTTGTCTTAGTTAGTGTTTTACTATTTTCTTCTGGGACATCTCCCACCTGGCCTAGTGAATGAATGCTCTTTGTATGACTCAGAATTAGAAAAAGACTTTTTCCCCAAGCCAAAGTCATCCCAAGACACCTGTCTCTTTTAAGGAAAGGAAAAACAAACTTGTTCTTTGCCCATAATCTTTGGATCCAAAGAATCTCTCACAGTGACCCCTTCAGAAGACTTTCCCTTCTGCCTTCCCTAGCACTGATTGCTTTGATTTTTATCTCTTCCTGTCCCAAACACTTCTTGTCTTCACTGCTCTGTCTCCACCCCCCACCCCTGAGGGTTGCCCTTTGAGAGTGTACTGAGCACCATCACGAAAGCAAGGGCCTCCACTAGGAGGGGTAGATATGGGGTGTCTTCTCATGCATGTTCCCCATGTATGGCAGGAGGGAAGGACGCTGGGAGGAGAAGGGGTGGATTGGTGGTCTTGAGCAACCCCTAGTTTTCACACACATCAACAATGACACTGACTTTTTCCTTCTCCTCCAGAAAGATTGTTGACGATAGCACTTCAGTATATTACCAGCAGGCTTAGTCCTGGTTTTATTGTCAAGCTGGATTCTGTTTGTACTGGAGCGCATTCCATTCTCAATTTAGTTTGGGACAAACCAGAAAGGGAATGCACCTCAAACATAATAAAATGTGACTCTCGGGAGAAAAGAGACTTAGTTCTAGGCCCCTGGCCAAATTAAACTCATTCTTTGCTACTACCACCTTTAGATTATGCCTGACTCATTAACTGTTTGTTATATTCAGCTTTAAAATGGTAAAAATAGGCAAAGTTGGAAACCACGCTGTAACTTCAGGTAGCGTCTTGGTAACTTTCACATTCCCCTTGTTTGGCTGGGAATGACGCAAGCCAAGATCATTACCAAGAACATAGCCTTTTTTGTAAAATGTAAGAGAAATTATTAAATCATAGATAAGCATCATTATCACTAAACATATAAATAGATGTTTGTCTTGCTGTCTGACATTCCATGCACAGAGAACTCTGCATTATGTGGCTAATTCTGTCTGGGAGTGTGGACAGCCTTATTAGGAAGAGGTAGTGCTTTGTTGTAAAGGGTGATGTCAAAGGAACACAGTTCTCTCTCTCCCTCTCTCCAAACCCCTCAGCAGAGAGAACTATGGTAAAGTGAAAAAGACATTAATTAGTGAGCATCTCCAAACAGTCCAGCATGACAGTGGGGATGCCACATATTTTGTGGTTCCTGAACTAGGCCCAGGTTTGAAATAACAAATAAAAGCTACGTGAGGTTATTTATTTATTTTTTTAGCCAGGGCCAGTATTTCCAACAGTTGTGAATTCTTTTTCACAGTTGTCTGCTTAATTTCAATGCTGAGCCCATCTTTGAAGACAGTGCTTTAAGCTTAGAGCAGTATCATGCCACCACCGAGAAAGATATGTTAGCAAAGAAGACCCTTTTCCAAGCTAGTTGGGCCAAAAAACAAACAAACAAAAAAACCCTACAAACATTTTTTTCTAGCTCTCTAATATGTGGGACATACTTTCAAAAGTATTTTTTAGATTTCAAAACAATCACAAACTTACAGAAAAGTTGCAAGTACAGTACACATAACTTCTTTCCCCTAGATTATTTGAGAGTGAGTTCTTAATCTGATGCCCTATCAGATTAGACAAGAACATTCTCCTCCATAACCATTATATAACCATTCAAAGCAGGAAATCAAGTGATATATTACTACCACCTAATCCTCAGGCCCCATTAAATATTTACCAATTTTTTCTAATGTTTTTGATAGCAAAAGGAGCGGGTTCAGAAGCACCCATTACTTTTTGTCATCATATCTCCTTAGTCTTCTTTGGTCTGGAACATTCCTCAGTCTGTTTTTGACTTTCATGGCCTTGACACCTTTGAAGATGACAGACCAGATATTTTATAAAAGATCCCTCAGTCTGGGTTTGTCTGATGTTCTCTCATAATTAAATTCAGGTTATGTATGTTTGGCAAGAATATCACAGAAGTGATACTGTGTTCCTGTCACGGCATCCCGTCGGTGATCCACGATTTCAGTTTGTCCCATTACCGGGGATGTGCACTTTGATCACGAAATGAAGGCAATGTCTGCCGGGCTTTTCCCCCTTTGTAATCAGTAAGTATTTTAAGGGGGGTGACTTTAAAACTAAAGACATATTGTTTTTATGTTTAACAAAGTATTGACATTTTAACTCAGCCAAGACTTTGGAGACAGAAGTTCCAGATCTGGTAGAAAAAGAGGCAAAGTAGCTCTCCCCAAAGCAGAGTCCTATTGGAAAGGATGCTAGAATAGATTTACTCAGAAACTCCTGAGAGTGGTGACAGGTAAAATCCTTTGAGGTAAATAATGCAGAGATTTTTGTAGGGGATGGAATCATTGGAAAACCTCTTTGTTGCTTTGTCATTTTTAGTTTCTACCTGGACTTGTGGTACTGGAACGATGAGAAACTTTCTTTGATAGTGGAGTGTAACTAGTTTAAATGTACCCTGTTCTTAACTTACAACAGCCTTCCAGGAGTCAGAAACTGGACTTGAAGAATTTCAGGAGTATGTCTGAAATCAGAGGGCCAAGAAATTGGTGAGTTTCCTGGCTAAGAATGACATAATGAGCTCTATGTGGGATATCGTTCTACTAGGAAGCAACTAGATACTGGATACAGTGGCGTATCCTAGACCTGGGAGCTAGTGGTATTTAGTCTTTAATGTATTATCCTACAAAGTATCTTAGATAAAGGTGATGCTAATATTATTTTCATTTCAGAAACAAGGTCAATAGATGTTGAGTGACTAGCCCTTCATCCCTAGAGCCAAAGCCTGAAGCCAGCTCTTTGGAAAAGTCATGACTGTGGGAGTCAGAGAGCTAGGAGACCCACACTCACACCACCACCACTTCCTCTTGAGGGAAGATTCCCTTGCTCTCTCTGAAATTGTCCCCATGTCCATAGTCGCTATAGTTCCCTGAGAGCAGAATTTCCCACCTTGTTACTTAGTGTGTCATATATAATGGAGCCAAGACCCAGCTTAGTCATCTCTGTGAATAAGACTGACCCTCAGAAAAATATACTGCATATGACTGATAAAATTTATTAAATATAAGCCATCTTATTTAATAAAATGCCTTTAAAACCCAGAACCATATTCCCCAGAATTTATCTTATTTCGTTAGCTATTTTTCCATACAAAGATATTTTGATAGGCCTATAATTTCTAAAATTTTCAGGTGTTTCTTTACCTATTATCTTATAATAAAATGTACAACATTGAACCTTTCCTTGTTTTACCAGCCTCATTACTCTTTAGGAATACTCAATATCTAACTTTAGGGGTTCTGACTTGGTTCAGATCATTTCCCAAAGATCTTGAATAAATTGGAAGAGCTTTGCATATTTTCTGTCTTAAAATTATTTCTCCAATCTCCAAACCACTCTCAGTATTCTACTCTATAATGTATCTAAATATATGTATCTATACATACACATTGATATGTATATAAATATATGTTTACAATATTCCAGGGATCCTAGAAAGGCACCAACAACATTCGCCAGAAGGTATGATGGACTACAACCCAAATTGGGGGAGGTGGGAAGGGGGACACCAAATTTCATACCTTGTGTTCCCTTGTCCAATCAGGTTCAAGTTTTCCCCCCAGGAAATGTAATTTTAAGCATAACATCAGAAGGATGAAAAACATATGACACCCCCTTTTTCTTTGGAACTGTAGAGATAATTAGGAAGAGAACTGGAACAAGTAAGGACCAGTGAGGGTCGGGGTGAATAGTCATGAAGAAAGGAAGACACATGGGCTGACAAGTTGAAACAGATCAGACTAGGGATGGTGAGGAGGGGCTGGGCAGGGAGGGATCTATAGAAATAGAAGTAGGTGCCAGAAAATCAGAGCTGGCAAAGCTGGAGTTGCAAAGAGAATGAGCAGGGGCATCCTCTGGGCAGAATCTAGCTGGAATCCTGGCTGATCTTCCTGCTGACTTTAATTTATTCTCCCCTAAGTTTTGTCCTCTTACACACTCACACACACACACACACTCACTCACTCACTACCTTAAAGGTACACCTTCAAAAATAAAATATTCTGAGCTTAGGGTAAAAAGAGAAAAATTAAGTTCTTTTTTGACTAAGCAATAAGACCAACTGAACAATGACCTCAAGTGAAACACAAACCAGGAGCCCCTCCAGCATTATGCATAATTACCTTGCATAAGTGCCTTCCCTCTGACAGGTACTGAATCAACCAGAGTCACACAACTAACACTAGTGGGAGAAACAGGTCATGCTCAACGACTTGCAGCCAAAGGGTGAACCTGGGTTTTATAAGCTTGGGTGCAGTTATTATTAAAGGTGATCAATGTCAGACACTTGAGGAGCTTGTGAAATGTTGCTGCTGAGGAACAAGTTAAATACTCACAGGGAAGCAATAAGCAATGATAAACAATAAGGCAGAAGATAGAAAATTCTACAAATGACCTGATTTCTTCCACAAATGAATGGGAAAAATAATAGGAGGAATTGTTACAAATTAAAAGAGTCCTAAGAGAGCTCTCACCCAAATATATGTGAATTTTGTTTGGATCCTGATTCTAATCAATCAATCCAATTATAGAAACACATTTTTGAGCCAGTCAAGGACATTTGAACATGTTAGTTACTAGATAATATTAAGAAGGAATTATTGTTAATTTTGTTAGGTGTGATAACAGCATTATGTCTGAGTATACACACACACAAGCATTGTCCTTATCTGTTAGAGATACATACTGAAGCGTTAGAGTCAAAATGAAATTATGCCTGGGATTTGCTTTAAAATACTCCAACAGAAACTAAAGAAGATGGAGAGGACAATAGATATGACAGGATTGGGGGAAATATTAATAATTATTGAACCTGAATGATAGATATAAAAAGTTCATTATATGTTTCTATCTCTGTGTATTTTTGAAATTTGACTTTAAAATTATTTAAGAGATACTGATACTTGGGATCCAAGGCAGACTAAATAAATTAGTACTCTAGTTGAGGAAGGAGGAGAAAGCTCTTGGAGTTAGTATTTTTTACCCACCGTCCCCACCGCAGGTGATTCTAATAGTGCAGCCAAGATTGAAAAACCCTCGATTATTAGGAGTTATTTTTAATTCTACCAGAATGTTTAATCAATGACACATATGGTGTCCATACATCTTATTTTGGGCTTTAAAAAAAAAAAAAAAAAAAACCTGCCTGAATAAAGCATCCCATAGAATTTTTACCCCTCTTGATTATATATATATATTTTAAATAAAATTGGTTTTTTTGAGATAATTTTAGATTCACACACAATTGTAAGAAGTAATACAGAGATATACCCTATACTCTTTACCCAGTTTCCTCCAATGGTAACATCTTGCAAAACTATGGTACAATATCATAATTGGGATATTGACATTGGTACAATCAAGATACAAAATATTTCTTTTTTTTTTTTTAAAGATTTTATTTATTTATTTGACAGAGAGAGACACAGCGAGAGAGGGAACACAAGCAGGGGGAGTGGGGGAGGGAGAAGCAGGCTTCCCGCCGAGCAGGGAGCCCGAGGTGGGACTCGATCCCGGGACTCCAGGATCATGACCTGAGCCGAGGGCAGACGCTTAACCACTAAGCCACCCAGGTGCCCGTGGGTACAAAATATTTCCATCACCACATGAAACCTTCGTCTTGTTCCTTTCATAGCCACACCCACTTCTCTCACATTCCCACCCCTTCATTAACCTCAGGCAACCACTAATCTGTTCCTCATCTCTACAGTTTGCTCATTTCAGGAATGCTACATACATGGAATCATAAAGCATGTGCCCCCCCCCTTTTTTTAGAGAGAGTATGCATGCATGAGTGGTGGTGGGGGGAGAGCAGAAGGAGAGGGAGAATCTTAGCAGGCTCCATGCCCAGAGCAGAGCAGTACTTGGGGGCTCAATCTCACAACCCCGAAATCATGACCAGAGCCGAAATCAAAAGTTGGATGCTCAACAGACTGAGACACCTAGGCGCCCAAGCATGTAAGCCTTTCTGATTGGCTTTTTTCCCCAACACAATGTAATTCACTGGACATTCATCCAGGTTATTGCATGTATCAATAATTCCTTTCTTTTTAGTGCTGAATAGTATTCCACAGTGTGGCTGTACCAGTTTGTTTAACCTTTCATCTGCTGGATTGTTTCTGGGTTTTGGCTATTAGAAGTAAAGCTGTAATAACCATTTGTGTACAGGTTTTTGTGTGGGAACATAAACTTGATTTCTCCAGATTAAATGTCCAGGAGTATAATTTCTACATAAATGGTAGTTGCATGTTTAATTTTTAAAGAACGAACAAATTGCGAACTGTTTTCCAGAGTAGCTATACCATTTTACATTCCCATCAGGAATATATTTGTGATCCAGTTTTTCACATCCTCACCAACGTTTGGTATTGTCACTATTTTTTATTTCTACCATTTTGATAGATGTATAGTGAGATTTCACTGTGGTTTCAGGTTGCTTTTCCCTGATGGCTAATAATGTTGAATCTTTTTATGTTCTTCTTTTCCATCTGCATGTACTCTTCAGTGAAATGTCTTTTCATATATTTTGCCTATTTTCTAAATGGATTGTTTGTTTTATGCTGTTAATTTTACTAGACCTTTGTTGGATATTTGGTTTGCAAATATTTTCTCTAAGTCTATAGCTTGTATTTTCATCCTCATAATAGGCCGTCTCAAAGAGCAAATGGTTTTAATTTTGAGGAAGTCCAATATATTGATTTTTCCTTCTGTGGATCATGCTTTGGGTTGTTAGGTCTAAGAAAACTTTGCCAAGTCCTAAGTCCTAAAGATTTCTTCCATGTTTTTAAAAAGGTTTAGAAACTTATTTTAAACTCCTATGGTTTGAAAAAATTATAATTGTATGTTTTACATTTAAGTCCATTATCCTTTTGAAGTTTACATTTGTAAGACTTAGGTTGAGGTTCATCCTTTTGCTTTTGGATGCCCAATTGCTCCAGTACCGTTTGTTGAGAAGACTAGTTTTTCCTCCATTGAATTGCTTTTGAACCTTTGTAAAAAAAAAAAAATTGTATTTGTGTGAGCCTATTTCTGGGTACTCTAACATCGATCCATGTGTTTCACACAGTCTTCATCTTTCTGCCAATATCACAGTCTTCATCCTTCTGTTCCTGTATGGTAAGTCTTGAAACCAGGTAGATTGATTCCTTCTGCTATGTTCTTTTTTTTTTTTCAAAATTATTTTAGCTCATCTGTTTTCTTTGCCTTTCCATATAAATTTTAGAGTAATCTTTTCTATATCTACAAAAAAACTCTTGTTAGAAATCTGATAGGAATTTCATTAAACCTGTATATCTGTTTGGGCAGAATTAACATTTTTACTGTGTTGAGTCCCCTAACTCAATACAGGATGCATCTCCATTTAATTAGATCTTTGATTCATTTTAGCAGCATGTTATAGTTTTCAGCATGCATATCCCATATGTATTTTAAATGTACGTTAAATATATACCTAAGTATTTTGCTTTTTTGAGCAATGTAAGTGATATTGTATTTTTAATATCAGTGTTCATAAATTCATTGGTAGTATATTGAAAGATAATGCTTTTTTAAATGTTTATCTTGTATCCTTCAGTCTTGCTGAACTCACTTATTAGTTCTAGGCATTTTCATGTAGATTCTTCGGTCTTTTCTGTGTAGACAATCATGTCATCTGAAATGAAGCCAGGGTTTTGTTTTTGCTTTGCTTTGATCTGTATAACTTATACTTGCTTTTCTTGCCTTATTGCACTGGCTAGAACGTCCAGCAACATATTGAATAAAAGTGATGAGAGAGGACATCCTTGCCTGGCTCTCAAACTTAGAGGGAAAACATTCAGTCTTTCCTCATTAATATAATGGTATCTGTAGGTTTTTTACAGATGTTCTATCAGGTTCAGAAAGTTCTCTATTTCTATTTTTCTGAGCATTTTATCATGAATGGCAAATATGTTTTCTATATTAGTTAATATGATCATGTGATTTTTATTCTTTATCCTATTAATATGGTACATAACATTAATTGATTTTTGAATATCAAACCAGCTTTACATCACTGGAATAATCCCCATTTGGTCATGTTGAATAATTCTTTGTATATATTGCAGAATTCTATTTGCTAATATTTGTTAAGGATTTTTGCATTTATATTCTTGTGGAATATTTGTGGGTTTCTTGTAATGTCTTTTGTTTTTTATCAGGGTAATATTAGCTTCATAAAATGCATGAGGAAGTGTTATTTTCTATTTTCTGAAAGCGATTTCATAGAATTGGCATTAATTCTTTTTTTTTTAAGATTTTATTTATTTATTTGACCGAGAGAGAGAGAGCACAAGTAGGTAGAGTGGCAGGCAGAGGGACAGGGAGAAGCAGGCTCTCTGCTGAGCAGGGAGGCGGATGTGGGGCTCGATCCCAGGACCCCAGGATCATGACCTGAGCCGAAGGCAGCCACTTAACCAACTGAGCCACCCAGGCACCCCATCATTAATTCTTCTTTAAACATTTGGTCTAATTCTTGAGGGAAATTATCAAAGCCTGGAGGTATTTTTAAAAGAAGTTTTTAATTAAAAATTCAATTTCCTTAATAGTTTAGGTCTTTTCAAATCATCAATTTTATATTGGGTCAATTGTGATAGTCTGTTTTTCAAGAAACTGATCCATTTAATCTGTTGTCAATTTTATGTATGTAGACTTGTTCATAGTTTTCCCTTATTATTATTCTTTTGATACCTGTAGGGTGTGGAGTGATAACCTCTGTTTTAGTCCTAATATTATTAATTTGTGTCTTCTTCTTTTTTTTTTTTGTCAGTCTTACAAGAAGTTTGTCAATTTTATTGATCTTCTCAAAGTACCTGTTCTTTTTTCATTGATTTCCTCTATTGTTTTTCTTCTATTAATTTCATTGCTATTTTGTTTTTTATTACTTTCTTCTGCTTACTTTGGATTTTGCTCTTTTCTTCCCAAGGTTCTTTTTTTTATTTTATTTTATTTTTTTAAAGATTTTATTTATTTATTTGACAGAGAGAGACACAGCGAGAGAGGGAACACAAGCAGGGGGAGGGGGAGAGGGAGAAGCAGGCTCCCTGCGGAGCAGGAGCCCGATGCAGGGCTCGATCCCAGGACCCCGGGACCATGACCCGAGCCGAAGGCAGTCACTTAACCGACTGAGCCACCCAGGCGCCCCTTTTTCCCAAGGTTCTTAACACTGAAGCTTAGATTATTATTTGAGATATTTCCTATTTTTAAGGTAAACATTTAGTGCACTGTTTTAGCTATGTACAAATTTTGATATATTTTATTTTAATCTCTATTCAGTTCAATGTATTTTTTTTATTTCTCTTGAGATTTCCTCTTTAACCCATGCATTATTTAAAAATGTATTGTTTAGATCCTAAGCGTTTGGAGATTTTTCTGTTATCTTTCTGTTATTGCTTTCTTGTTTGGTTCCATTGTGTTTGGAGAACACTCTGTATGACTTAAAATCTCTTAAATTTGTTAAGACTTGTTTTATGACTCAGGATATGGTCTATCTTTGTATATGTTCCTTGGGCACTTGAGAGAATATGTATTATACTGTTGTTGAGTGGAGTATTATTATCATCTCCTAGGTCCCTCAAGATCTATACATTTTTGGGGCACCTAAGTGGCTCAGTCAGTTAAGTGGCTGTCTTAGGCTCAGGTCATGATCTCAGGGTCCTGGGATCAGCTCCCTGCTCAGCAGGGAATCTGCCTCTCTTCCCGCTGGTGCTCTCCCTCTCCCACTGCCTTTCCTGCTTGTGCTCTCTCTCTAAGTAAATAAATAAAATCTTAAAAAAAAAATTTATATATTGTTTCTTTTTTCTCTCTGTTGTTCAGATTGCATAGTTTCTTTTTTTTAAGACTTATTTATTTATTTGAGAGAGCACAAGAGGGAAGGGCAGTGGGAGAGGGAGAGAGAATCTCAAGCAGACTCCATGCTGAGTGCAGAGCCTGATGCAGGGCTCGATCTCATGACCCTGAGATCACGACCTGAGCTGAAACCAAGAATCAGATGCTTAACCAACTGCACCACCCAGGCACCCCAGATTGCACAGTTTCTATTCTCTCTTCAAATGCACTGAAACTCTTCTGTTTCCCTTCCATTCTGCTCTTGAGCACATCCATTGACTTTCTGAATTTTGATTCTTTTATTTTCTACTAAATTTTCTATTTGGTTTTTCTTTATATCTTCGATTCCTTTGCTGAGATGTTCTATTTCTTTGCTAGACTTTCTATTTTTTTAATTTGCTTCAAGTGTGTTTGCAATTACTTATTGAAGCACTTTTATGATGACTTCTTTAAAAATCTTTGTTAGGTAATTTGAACATCTCTCTTATCTTGGTGCTGATATCTGTTGATTGCCTTTTCTCATTCAGTTTGCAATCTTCCTATTTTTTGATCCTCATTTTTACATATGAGAAGTAATGTTCTATTGAAATCTGGATTTGGGGCCTATTTCATTATGAACCTTATTTAACCCTTCTGTGTTCGCTGACTTTTTCTGACATGCTCCTGGCAAGAGAAGGGGTGAATGCTGCCTTGTTATGGCCAGTTGGGAGCTGAAGTTCAGGTTCCCCACTTGGCCTCTGTTGACAGTGGAGGGCAGGTACTTCTCACTACTACTGGGTGGGTGTAGGGGTTCTGGCTCCCCCCAGGCCTCCACTGATACCTCCCTGACTGGGAGGTATAGGAATCTTTCATTTCTTCTCCCCATGTGGCCTCCACAGACGCCATGGCTTTATTACCCCTGAGTAGTAGTAGCAGTGCTGACTCTCTGTTAAGTCTCCTCTGACACCTCCTCAGTGAGGTGTGGGGTGGGGGACACCACATTATTATTGGGTGGGACGTGAGGAGGAAAAATCCAGGCTCCTCACTCAGACTTTGCTGGCATGGGTATAAGTGGGACCATAATCTTTTCTGTGGGTTTGGCTATATTCAAGTGATTATTGTCTAAAAGTTTTCTGTCTTACAAGGCTGTCCACTTCTCAGTCCTTTGGCTAGAGAGAGCAGGCTCTGTTGTGGGTTTATTTTTGTTTGTGCCTGTTGTTATTTTCAGATCGCCAGATTCTTCAGCTCCAAGTCTTGGAAATATGAAGCAGCAGACAACTCAGAGAACTTACTGCTGTATCGTGCTTCAGGTCCCGAGGTCTCCAGCCTGTCTGCCTTCTTTCCACCTTTCAGGTTCTTCTTTTATATGTTTTATATGTTACATCCAGAGTTTTTAGTTGTACTTAATGGGAGGAATAGGAAACATATGGCTTCTCTAACATCCCAGCAGCTTACAATATTTTAATATAATATTTGATACATACAAAAGAATGTGTGTAAGTATGTGTGTGTGTTACAAAGCATAATAGCATGAACACTAAATCTTTTAAATGTTAAATATATAATAGTGAATTGGACTTTTTCCTAGAGAAAAATGAAAACCACACTACTCATTCCCAAACTAACTCCCTTTGGCTGACAATCTGCTAGACATTTTTGTGCTCTGAAATGTCCTTTCGTTCTCAGAACCTGCTGAGGATGGAATCTTGGCCCCGTGACCTAGTTAACATATCTTTGCTGTTGTTGTTGTTGTTTAAGAACCACCTTTCCTCTGTTCTGAAGTTTCCTGCCTCCCAGCCACATGTCAACATGGAGAGTGACACAGCCTTGCCCTGGGAAGCCTGTGAAGCTGATGACTCAGGATGACTAAAATAAACACACTTTGTAGCTGAGGACTCCCCAGTCACAAGCTACTGTGACCCACTCTCCACTCTGTCCTGTGTCTTCTTCATTTTTGTCCTTCTCCTGGATCCTTTCTTATTCTCCAGTATAGCATGATGTATCTATCAGTCCATTTGCTATCTGTATTAATGAACATCAGTTATCGAGGAGAAGCATGCCAACAGCTGTCTTGTTCAAAAAGAAACAGAGCAGGCACACAAGGAAGGGATTATACAAACAGGGCTGGGGACCTTGACCAAGAGACAGGATCTCATAATTAATTGAAGATTACTTGGGAGGGTTCCAGGTTGGCCACCACACTCTCCTCTTCTCCAGGGAGAAGTTTGATAGCACATGGATTTTCCCTTCACTTCCCTCCTAGACTCTTCCTTTCTCCTGGCAGCGCTCACCAAGCTTCAGGAAGTGATGGGGTACAGGAAGTGGACCTCATACTACTATTGAACAGATGAGAGTCCCTGAGATCCAGAGAACACCACATGGAGCCATTCCCTCCCTGACAAGCAGCCTCCAAGCACCCCAGCATACCGGAAGGCTAAGCAGCAGGGGTTTTGTGTTCTGTCTACAATACACTATTTGGGTTGATTCTGGGAAAAGATCTAAACAAGTCTCACAAAGAACAAAGGGTTGCAGCTGTAATATCTTACCTCCTGAGAAACATACCAGCTGGATCTTGCCTCTGAGGCTCTGTTTCTGCTCCCCACTTCTGTTTCTCTGGCTTGGGAGCTAGGGTGGAAAACACATTGGGCTTGTGGTCAGAGGAATCCAGTTTTGGTGCAGTGCCCTTCTTTATAGCCATGTGACCTTGAACTAATCCCTTGTGTCTTTGAGCCTTAGTTTTCTTGTGGGTAAAAAAGAACAATGGATAAGGATACTTATTCTACAATAGACTATTTATTACTTGATATAAAGGAATCATCTATAATTTTGTTAGGTGTGATCATGGCGTTGTGAAAATAATATTGTTATCTTGGATTGCTCTAGAATACTCTCATGAAAAAGAAAAGGAAGGGAGGTAGACGACAAATGGAACAGGACTGGCAGAATGTGGATAATTGTTGAAGGAGAGTTCAGGCCTTGGGAACTATTACAGTTGGCTCTCTACTCTTGTGTTTAAAATTGCCCATAACTAAAAATTAAAAGAGTAATACCCAGCTTACATTCCGATAAGATCAACAAGGTAATGGATAGAAGCATCCTTTGGAAACAGTGTCTTACTGTAGAGGAAGTTGTCTCTACCTGGCACTCTCACCATGTGAACACCTGTATGAGGGTGCACCTCTCTCACTGATAGAGTCTGGCTGTAAGAGCTATAACATGTCAGGTCAGCAAAACCATGGAGGATTCGTCCTCACCGCCCCTGTCACCAGCTGTCCAAGTGAAGGGAAGATCAAGAGCCTCCTGTGGAGCAGAAGGCAGAAGAGTGTATCCACTCCAAACTGGTGTTAACTGCCTCTCACTCTTTTCCCTGTTTGGTATGTTTCCTGCTACAAGTTCATTGTTGCCTCTCATTTCCTCTTAGATCTTTGCCTCCTCTGCTTAGAGGAGGTTTTTCCCATTTCCCCCTCTTCTGGATTCTCCTTGATTTTTGTCTTCAGATTCAAGAAGAGGCAGTGCAGGTGGACAAGGAAGATATTCAGACATGGAGAGCTGAGTCACCCCAAGGGTGGGGTCAAGGCCAGATAGCCCGTATGAGGCAGAGGTTCTTGGGCTGTTGCAGGCAGTGGGCAGGTTGGTTGGCATCCCTGTTTCTGAGCTCTGGGATGGCACCATGTTGGGCGCACAGATGACAAAGTCTGATTCATGTCCCAAGGACTTATGTCTAGTGGTGGAATAAGGCAGATAAGCAGATGGTTATTAAATGAATTCAATTTCAGACATACATATGGAGGACTGATAAGGTCTTAGAGAAGATGTGATAACCTTACATCTGGGCATTTAGATGGTGGGCAGGGTGGGGAGCTGTGTAGTGATCAGGGCAGCTTCCCAGAAAGGGTGACTCCTGAGCTCAGTGTTGAAGGATGAGGAGGTAGCAGGAAGAAGAAATCACAGCAAACCTGTGGACAGATGCTCTTCTTCCTCCTCCTGTTCTATAGCCTTCCTCTTGGGAGAATTCTCAATCAGATCACAAACGTCTGTGTCAGAGGCAAAAGGACAAACCCACTTGCTTCATCTAGATACTAGATAATACTTTTATTGATATAATGTTTTAATTTTTAAAATTCTTTATTTAAATTCAATTTAGTTAACATATACTGTATTATTAGTTTCAGGGATAGAATTTAGTGATTCATGATTTGCATATAACACCCAGTGCTCATTTAATGAGAGCTTATTAACAAGTGACAAATGATTATAAAACCACAAAGAGGCCCAGGTAGGTTTACAGAAAGAATGATTTTTTTCCACACTGATCAGGAAGTAACTGGATAGCCCTCAGACCATACCCTGGCTGGATTACTGAACCATACCATCCCTCCAGGACAAAGGTTATTTTCAAACATGTTTGGTTCTTTTTGTTACTCTCTTCCACTAACAGGAAACTGTTTTCTGCTTCCAATTTAGTGCCCATTACTCCTATTTCCTGTGTTTATTTTGGGTGATTCAGTCTGATGTTTCTCCTTGTTACAATTATTTTTTACTGTGGAGTCTAGTATCTTGGCCACATGAGTAATGCTTATTGCTTATGAGTTTTATAAATGACAAGCAGAACACAGTCACTAAAAATATTAACACTTAACACCAAAATATGGCCCCTGCTTATAATCCTGCACTGGGGTAAGGTATGCTCACCCAGATGATGTCTTTCCTTCTTGTTCCCAAGAAGCCTGCCCGTGGGCTTCCTATCTGCGCCCAACCAGGGTGGTCTCCTCTACTCTCCTGACTTCATCTTGGTTGATGTATCCCAGTGATAGGTCCTCAGCTTCCACCTCTCTCCTGAACTCCAGACCTATCTGTCCAACTGACATTGGATGTCTCCATCCAAACGTTCCAGGGGCTCCCCAAACTTACGTTTGCCACCTCAAACTTGCTCCATTTCTTTTATTTTCCAGTACCAGGTATTCAGCTCCCATGCAAGACATGCGGGAGCCATGTTGAGCTGCTCCTCTGCTGTTTGTCCCCCTTCCCTCCTTCCAGTCCCCCACCAAGGCTGTCCATATCCTTCAGAATGGAGTGACTTTCCCTTGGGCAAAGATGTCTCTTACTTCTGCTTTCTGCCACTTATCTCTCACCTCTTGAAGTAATTGCTGCCACCGCTTCTAAAATAATTCCTTAAAACTTTTGTATTACTCTTCTGCTTTAAATAAACCCACTGGCTTTCTACAGCTTCAAGATGAATCCAAATTCTTTACCGCTCTGCAAGGCCTTTCACACGCAGGCACCAATCCATCTCTCCAGGCTCACATCCCACCTTCCCACCTGGGAAGTCGGTCAATACCATCCTCACCTTCAACTCTCAAGTGTTGTCCAAGCTGTTCTGTTCTTTCTGACCCTCAGCCATTACACATGTTTCTCGCTCCTTTTTCCTGGAATGCCCTATTCCTCTCAGTTTTGTCCCTCTGTGGAAAGAAAAAGTTACATTAGATAATCCCAGGACTCCTGCCCATTTCATTCTTTCATTTATTCATAAATTCAACAAATATTTACTGAGCGTCTACTATGCCAGGCATAGCTCCAGGGAGCAGCAGTTACCAGGACAGAAAATCCCTGCCCTTGTGGAGAGACAAAAAACAAGCAAAAGGAAGAAGAAGTAACGCATTGGGCTGTGATGAGTGCTATGTGGCGGGGGAAGCAGAGGGGGGCAGTTTTATTATATTTCCCCTTTTCACAAAGTGGGGATATGTTGTATTTTTCTGTTTGTATTAGTTTCCCAGGGCCACCAGAACAAAATGCCACAAACTTTGGTGGCTTAAAGCAATAAAAATTTATTCTCTCACAGTTCTGGATGCAAGAAGTCCAAAATCAAGGTGCTAGGAGAGCCGCACTCTCTCTGAAGGCTCTTTGGAGGATCCTTCCTTCCCTCTTCCAGTTTTTGGTGGCCCCAGACATCCCTTGGCTTGCAGCAGGTGACACCACTCCGATCCCTGCCTTCATCTTCATATGGCCTTCTCCCCACTTTGTCCCTCTCTGTCCTCTCCTTTTCTTATAAGGACACCAATCTTTGGATTTAGGGATCAATTTCATCTTGGGATCCTTAACTAATTACATCTGCAGACACTACTCCAAATAAGGTCTCAATCTGTCGCTCCAGGTGGACATAAATTCTGGAGACACTGTTCAACCCACTGTACTGTCTGAGCAATGAGGGAGGAGTGGCTTCTTCTTACCCACAAAGGCTGTATCAAATTTAAAATGAACTTAAGCATAAACATGACCCGAGGGGATCCCGGTGTCAATCCAAACCCTCCCTCATCAGGCAGGAGCTGTTTTCTCTTTTCTCAACTACATTTTTGACCACGGAGGTAAAAGGGAGGGTAAAAACAGCTCAATAGTTAAGAGTGGCTGGTGGGACATCAGCACGTGGCTCTGGAAAGGCTCTGAATTCTTCTGCTTCCTTGAGCATTGCTGGGATGTCTGTTACAACATCAGCCCTTTTCAGAAGCAATCAGAGAACAGGGTTTGCAGTGATCACAAGCTGATTTTTTAAAAATTTTATCCCTTTCATTTTTATTCCAAACATGAGTAAAAAAACATCTTAGGTAATAATAGGCCACCAAACACAATAATTGACTGAGCATAGCACTGTGTTTTATATGCCTTACCTTCTTTAATCCTCACAACAAATGTATGAAGTCGGTATTATTAATATTCCCATTTAATAGGTGGGAAAAAATACTGAGACTCAGATAAGAGTTCGTGTGATCATTCCCACGAATGAATGCACGAGACTGAGGGAGATCACCGTGGTTGTTAATTTACAAACCAATGACATGGGCGTAGTGGTTCTTTTAGAGGAAGTACTTATATTTCGAAGCATTTGTTTACTTCACATTCTTTAATTTTAGAATTTCTACAACATCCATTTTCAACTTAATACAGCTCATAAAAGTGTTTATGATAGTTGCACTTGTTTCTGAGCATTTATTTAATTGGCAACTTTTACACATTTTTTGAGTATGTGTTAGCTTATAGGTTTAGAATTTGTTTGTTTTTTTTGTTTTTTTCAACATAAACTTGCTTAAACAATGCGCAAGACTCTGAAGAACCGTAGAGGAAATGCCTATGAAATAGTAGAGGATGATAAGATAAGAGACCCAAACCAGCAGAGAACGTGGAAGAATGAGAAGAAAAATCAGAAATGAGGCCAGGAGAGCAAAATGATTTGAAATGATCACAGGCAAGTTTCAAGGGAGAACAGCAAATAAACCATCACCAGCCAGGAAAAGCCCTTGCTTAGGGACTATGGACTCTAAATGTGAGATCACAGCGGGAAACACGAAGAACAGAGATGAACAAGTTGCAGACGCTCAATAGAGGCCATTGTGTTGGCAAGGTTTTACCCACTCCTGGTTTGAGAACATTTGAGAGCTGTTTATGTATCAAGCAACGAGAAAAACAGCGATCATGTTCAGAAGTCTCCTTAGGACTGGCTTTCACATTGAAGGCATCACTGTGGTCCTTAGATTCTTTCCGTGTTTTATCTGAGAAAAATGTGAGTGTTCCTTGTTCTTGTGACAAAATAAATGAACATCAATTAGGTGCATTAATACTTTGTTAATACCCGCTTGACCATCCTATGCTAATGTAGTATGGTCACAAGTTTTCCACCTGCCCTTGACCAGGATGCCTTGAACTTGGGGGTGATGTTTGCTGGCACTGAGGTTGAGAGTCCTCTGCTAGTGTGTCTATTTTTGATGTGTCTGCTAAGTCTGCTTCCCTCCCTAGTTAAATTTAGTTAGCCTGATTGAATAATCTCCCACCTCCACAATTCAGATAACTGGCAAGATTAGTTAACTTCTTAAAGTATATTTTTTTGTAGGAATATTCCTGGTATGGGAAAAATGTCACAAATTTTCCAAAACCAAAGCTTTCTGATTTTAGCTGCCTACATAGTAATCTATTTTTTTTAAGTTCAGTTTTGCAAAGAAGAAAGCATTCTACTTGATAGGATGCATGACAATGTTTCTAAAAGTAGTTTAAAAATAAAGCATCTCCTTCACAAAGAGACACTTTGTTAACGATATTAAGCATTTTTAAAAATTTAAAACTACCATAATATCTGAAGGCGTGTGCTGAGTCATCTCATCCTGAGAGGTGACAAGGTAGCACAGATCACCCATAGCTCCTTTGTGGGTGCCCTGCCCATACCTCCTTATATTGCAAAGGCTTGACCTTCAGCTGTCAGCATCTGCATCTCTTTGCCTGAGGGATTTCTGCTGTTCTTCCACAAAACAGTCTGTAATGTCTGGAGATTTAACACCCCTGGGAACAGCCCTCAACCAACCACTAATAGGAGTTGGTATATAAGTACCCCAGCTCCCTCGCCCCTTGGATGCTATTTCTCTAAGGAGTGTGTCTTGCATTGGCTCCCAGAGTCCCCAGTAGCATTATGTCAAGCTACTAACAGTGATGACCTGCCTGATAACACATGTTTTCCCTCTTCTCTCACTTTCTTCTAATCTACTGGTCTCTCCTTCACCTCCTAAATAAACTACCTGTCCTCAAATCCCTGTATTTCGTGTCAGCTTCTGGAGGAAACTGAGACAACACAATATCTCTGGCAATATTCAAGCTGAAATCTAAAACTTCTAGTTCTTATAAACCTGTAGATCTAAGTGATTTTCAATATTCTCAATTTTAGCAGAATTTTCAACTTAAATGGTCACTCATAACTCTTACAAAAATTTAACTGTGGGTGTTTAGACGTTTCCATGTTTTCTTCCTGACTGATTCCTTCATTAAGTATCTCTAAGCACTGAAAAGCCTCATCATGCTATTTCATGTCTTCACTGGTACTGTACCAACCAATAGAACAAAAAAAATCTGTGTGTAAGTAAGTGGCTTCATAGTTAGCAGGAAATATAATGATTGCACAAGACACAGATCTCTTGAGATTGGCTCACCTCTTTCTCTCTCTCCCCCTCCTCTCTGCTCTTCCCCTTCCCCTCCCCATCCTCCCTCTCTCTCTCTGTTAGAACCAAGTCCCTTTACCTTCAGACCTGTACAAAACACCATATCACAGGGCCTGATATCTGGCTTCTAGAGTAGCCACTGACACACGGGAAAGTGTAGAGTATAAGCTTCTGGTGGATGAGATGGTGTCAGTGGGGGATAGGAGGGAGCTGGGCAGACAGTCTTCTTCCCTGCCTCTCTTCCGTGCCCCATGCTGGGGTGTGATTTCTTTGCAGAGCCTTCCAGAAAAGTCCAGAATGATAGTGAGTGGGCTCCCGTGCTACCTGCTGTCCCCGGCTTGCTGTGCAATGCCCCACATGGCTGCCCTGCACACTTAACTGTGTTCCTTCCCTTCTATCTCACCTCCCAAAGCTTTGGGTTTACACCTCTCACCTGAGTGTCAACACCTTAATAATCCTGCCTCAGACCCTGCTTTCTAGAACATCCAAAGGCTGCAGTGATGATCCAACCTCTTTGCATGGGTTTTTTTCATGTCTGTTTTAGGCATGTTTTGTGTCCAGAATTAACTTATATCACGCCCACTACTTGCTTCTGCACTGTTTCTTTTGATTCTATGTTTACTGGGGTTGAAGCATGGTTAGAAGGTACTTTAAACACTTCTAGAAGGTTTACAGTGATTTTGATTTTTAGAAGTCTGGATTCCTTTGGCCGAGTGTTGTCTAGGAAGTTCAGATTCCGACCCATTGACCAGGTGACTCTTGGCACATGTTTAGATGTTTGCTGATTCAATAGGAATCCATGCGGGAGCTTCAGATTCTCATGTAAAGTGAGAAATGGGATCATCAAATTAACTGTGAGACCCTCATATCGCTGCTGTGAGGCTTAAATGAATTAAATAGCATTTAAAAATATATAAACGGACTTTCATACACACACGGGGTTGTTACCAGCATTGTGAAACCTGTGGCATACCTGTTTGCAAATGCAGAGAAAATCTTTAACGTCTCATTATTACGTCTCAGCAGTGTAAGATGTCAGAAACATATTTGAAAATAATCATCTCCTGCTTTGAGCCTATAGATGATTTTTACTCTGCTTTTTTGACAACATTCTAATTGACGGTGTTAACACCTTGATCCCCCTCACCCATCTCGTCATCCTGCTGATGTCCTCTGTCCTCTTGCCCTTTCCCTTTATTCTACAATTGTGCCCTTACTACTTGTTTGGAATTAAAGTATACCTCATTTCTTGAAACAATGGTAAAGAGCAGATGATAGGTTTTATTCATTTCTTTAATAAAAAATTCAACGTTACCAATCCTGTGCTGTCTTTCCTTTTTTTAGTGAATATTTTATTGGACGTTAATGTCCAGGCATCACAGTTCTGGCTTTCTTCTTCAAACGGTGCCTTGGGTACTGGTTTCCACTGCTGTCAACCTGTTTGGCTGCCCATACCAGTTAAGGTTTGTTAGCTTCGTGATATGCAAGCTTCCCACAGCTGTTTAAAGATTCATCTTTCAGTGAGAGGCACCATGTGAATTTCTGCCCCTCAGAATGGCTTGTTGTCTCTCATCAAGGAATATGTTCACCTTCAAGGTCCAGTGATTTGAACAGTTCTGTTACAAGGCCTTCTTACCCCAAAGCTCTCTCTAGATCCTGTGTCTATGCCTGAAAGACCTGCTGTTGGGAGTGCTTTCCTTGGATTAAATTATTCTGGCTCATGGAGTCCAAGTAGAAGATACAGGAATAACACAATGTTCAACCTACTTCTTAAAATTTTGAGATGACCTTGCATTCTGAGCAATGAGCATAAAGGTTAGAATTTAGGATGGCTGAGCAATGAGAAGAGGTTCCACGCTGAAAGTAAATAAAATTTGACAGTTAACTCTCACACAAACCTATTTTTTACATGGTGATATAGAAAAGAGGAGAGAAGCTAGTCTTGTATTCTCTGCCAAATGAGGACAGAAGGAAGAGAAAGGCCTGGATGGGAACGTTCAGAGTTTCAGGGGCCTCGAGATGCTGTTGACTCAAGAAGATGTCCTCTTGTTCCAGCCTCAGGGATGGGCTGCCCACAGCGAGACCGTTCTCAATTCAAGAATGGACATGAGAGGCCTCCTTCCTTCACAAGGAAAGAGGCTTGCCCAGGCTTATGGTATGCTATCATACGAAAGCCGCCAAAGGTATGTGCAAGTGCCTGCATCCATAAGCTCTCCTTCCTTCCCCAGCTTTTTATTTTGTAAACTTTCAAAGTTACAGAAAGGTCGTAAAAAAAAAGTAGTACAATCAACATCCAGGTAGCCTCCCCATAGATTCAACCTAGAACAACCCTCCACCTAGATTCAACAGTTAACACATTTGCCACATTACTCTCTCTCTCTCACTCATACTCTCTCTCATCATTGGAAAATTGCCTGCATACATCATAATGCTTTACTCCTAATTACTTTGGCAGATAGTCCCTGGAAACAAGAACATTCTCTTGGTAACCTCAATGGCTTTATTGTGCCCAGAAAAATTAACAGGAATTCCATAGTATCACCTAACAATCAGCCTCTGCCTCAATGCCTCCAATTGTTCCCAAATGTCTTTTATGGTTGTTCTCTTTTAATTTTTGAACGAGGATCTAATCGAGGTTGGTATCTTGCTTTTGGGTGTATGTCTCTTTAGCCCCTTTCCATCTGTGACAGCCTCCCATTTCTTCCTAGAACGTTGACTTTTTGAAGAATCCAGGCCAGTTTTCCTGCAGAATGTTGTTTCATCTTCAGGAAATACCCCACTGTGTGCATCTTGGTGTACTTTACCTTCCTTGTCCTCTGTATTTTTGATAGACTGTAAGTTGGGTCTGAGGCATAAGGTAACCTTTAAAGGTATTGAACCTGTGCTTCTGTGGAAGCCTCCCTCAGTCACATTCCCAGATTGCATAACTCCTTTGAATTTATGATTTGTTATTTAACCAGCACACGCATGGTAGTTATCTCTGTCCTTCACTGCCTCTGGGAGCGGGTTAACTCTGCACCAGATGGAAGTACCCCATTAGAAAGAAATGATCTTGGGACTGTGGAACACAGCACAAAGCACTGCAAAGCATCATTGATTTCTGCCCCCTCTCCCTCATTACATGAACACAATTAACAACTGGAGCTTGGAAGCAACGGGGAATATTCGATCCTAGAGGAAAGTCTCACTCTTAATCTCAACCTGATCCTACCCAGGGAGCAGGGCATTCCCCTTGCCTCAGATCCCACATCTGGATACCATTTCCTCTGAGCTGCTTCATGACTGTAGCCGTCCTGAGTCCACAAGCACATCTGGTGGGCAGTACAGGAGAAACTGCAGTCGTGTGCAGTGTTAGACCTCCATGATACCACTCAACTGAGTCTCAGCACCTTCCCTCATCGGTCCTGCTGCTAAAAAAATTGAATATTATACATGAAAATGGAGAGATGAACCATGAGAGGCAATGGACTCTGAGAAACAATCTGAGGGTTCTAGAGGGGAGGGGGTGGGAGGGTGGGTTAGCCTGGTGATGGGTATTAAGGAGGGCACGTTCTGCATGGAGCACTGGGTGTTATATGCAAACAATGAATCATGGAACACTACATCAAAAACTAATGATGTACTGTATGGGGACTAACATAACATAATAAAATTAAATTTAAAAAAAAAAGAAAGAAAAATGGTGAGGGAATAAACCAGATAAAGTAGGTCAAGAAAGACAAAGGGGTGGGGAGAAATGATTTCTGATGAATCTTGGAAGTACTAATTCAGTGTCACCCAGATCTGAAAATGGAATATAGATTTTCTGTATCAGGAGAGTTGGAGTCTCACCAGCCAGGTGTAAAAACAGCAGTCAAAGTTTATTGAATGGGTGCTCAAGGCCAAGCACTCATCTTGTATGTCATTATCCCATTTGAAGCCTCGTAGCCTCTGAGTTGGGTATGATTATCATCTGTAAATTTGAGGCTCAGAGCGGTTAAGTAGTTTCTCTAAGCCACACAGCAATTAATTGGATGAACTGAGATTCAGACCCCACCCAGCATATGAGATTCACGAGCCTGACCATTAATCACTATGCCGTGATTTTTCTTTGTGGCCCAAGAAAAGCATCTGGGAAGGAAGAGGCCGCTGGTGAGCCATTATGTATCCAAGACCTACAAGGGACCTCAAACCCACTAAGTATGTGGAGCCCATCATGGGGCTTATCATGGGGCTTGATCCTACGACCCTGAGACCATGACCTGAGCCAAAACCAAGAGTTGGACACAACCAACTGCGTCACCCAGGCACCCCTCCCATTTCATTTTTCAATTCCTGGGCACACAGGAAGATTATTTTTTCTAGCTTCCCTTGCAGTCAAGTAGGGGCCATGGAATTATGGGTGAAAACTGCACTTCATATTTCTGGCTTCTTTTGTGCTGCCTGTTGTTTGGTGCCCTGACCTGACGGACCAACTTTAAACTGTCCTCATATAGCCGGAGGCACATGGGTGAGCAAGCCCTTTGTGTGCCAATCCCTGTCACATCAAAGGAAGCAAATGTGGCCTCCAAAGATGACCAAGCAATGTGTCAAGCAGTTGGAAATCTGTACGCAGATTGACAGATTCAGGTTCCTCCCCACTTATCCCTCCCCCTAGATCTGCTCATTCTATACCCGCGATGGCACCCAATAGGCTCACTCTGGGTGCAGGTGCAGTGAGATACAGAAAATGAGCTCAATGTGAATCCATGCCTTATTTATGAAACTCCAAACAGCTGGTACCCCTTCCAGCCCCCCAGAAAGTGAAAACGAAGGGCTGCTTTCAGAGTGCATGCACCCAGTGAAACTGGCTTTGCTCGGGTGCCAAGGCCAGGTCAGTGCTGGAAGCAGAGTGTTCCAGCTGTCTGCAACATCCATGCGGTCAGCACCAGTGCGGAGCGGGTGAGAGGGCAGCAAGGTTGGAGGTGTGTCTGGACACTGGCATCAGCATTTCTTTGCCAACACACTCGTTTATAAATAACCCATCTCTTTGTGCATCTTCTCAAAAGCCACCTATTCCATGAAAATCTCTGGACACTGGAAATAATTAGGTCAAAGGACATAAAATACTGCTGAAAACAAACAAATCACTCCTTTTGCACTTGCAATATCTCTGCATGGCATCCTCTGCATTCTTTTGGCTAAGGATTGAAATGGAGACACTTATGGAAGAAATGCTAATTGAAACAAAAAGACACTTTTTTTTTACATATCAGATTGGCAAAGACTTAAAAGTTTAATAAAACCTGGGATAGGTGAGGATGTAGGGAAATAATCCCTTTCACACATTGTTAGTCAAATATAAAGACCTCTGTGGAGGGCATGGTAATATCTGTAAACCAATTTTTATGAACATGACCCTTGACTTGGCAACTCCACTTCTAGGAATTTATCCTACAGATATGGTTGCACAAGTGTGCAAAAATGTACAAATAAAAAATGTTCACTGCAACATTGTAATTTTAAAAAAATCTGGATATAACTTAAATGTCCATCAGTAGGTGACTGACAGAAAATATATCTATAAAAATAATACTATGTAGCTATTAAAAAGAATAAAGCAAGCCTGTATGTGTTGAAATAAAATATGCCAAGATATATTATTGAATATGTAAAAAATAATCACTTAAAAAACACGTTTCATAATAGTGTATGTAAATGTTAAATATGTATTTTCAGGGTTTGTGCATGCATGGAAAACTCTGGAAGGATATATAGGAAATTGGTTTTTGTTTTTTTTTAAAAACAAGTCTAGTTTTTATTAAGCAGTTTTACACAACCAGCTGTTCACAATCTGCAGTTAAAACATTGTGCATTCGCTGCCATTCAGTTATAAAATCTTCAAACAGGGGATATATAGGAAATTGTTAGCCATGGTTACCTTAAAGGAGGTGTGTGAGGGAAACTTTTTTTTTTTAAGATTTTATTTATTTATTTGAAAGAGAGAGAATGAGAGAGAGAGCACATGAGAGGGGGGAGGGTCAGAGGGAGAAGCAGACTCCCCGCCGAGCAGGGAGCCCGATGCGGGACTCGATCCCGGGACTCCAGGATCATGACCTGAGCTGAAGGCAGTCGCCCAACCAACTGAGCCACCCAGGCACCCTGAGGGAAACATTTTTATTTTTCATCTTTTATATCCTTCTCTACTGTTGAAGTTTTTAAATGGGCATGCACTACATTTATAATTTTTTTAAATTGGCTTCCATTTTTTAGAAAGAGTGACACTGCCAATTCCTGGGTCATGCTCAGAATTTCCACGTTCCTCTTTTCTATAGAACATACTGACCACAAACACCACTCAAGGCTGAAGGAAAACTGTTGCAAGAAAGGGAAAGGAACATAAGCTATGTTGTTCAAGAGGGCCTGTTTTCCTACTGTCCTCGAAAATCCTTCCGTCCTTCTGGTTTTTCTATTTATTGCAGAAAGTTCTGCCATCCATTTATGATCACCACCCCACTCCACCCCCCCACCCCTTCACCACCCCACCACCCCACTCCACCACCCTACCCCTTCACCACCCCACCACCCCACTCCACCACCCTACCACTACCACCCCCAAACCCTGTCTTCCCTACCATAGTAAACAGCACCACCATCCACTTAACTGCTCAAGCCAAAAATCCAAATTCATTTCTGTAGTAGATATAATATTCTATGTTTCAGCGTATCCCATTTCATTTTTTTTAGACTTTTTCAAAAAGATTATTTATTTGAAAGAGAGAGAGAGAGAACACGCACACGCATGAGCGAGAGCAGGAGAGGGGTAGAGGGAGAGGAAGAGAATCTCAAGCAGACTCCCCACTAAGTGTGTGGAGCCCATCATGGGGCTTATCATGGGGCTTGATCCTACGACCCTGAGACCATGACCTGAGCCAAAACCAAGAGTTGGACACTTAACCAACTGTGCCACCCAGGCACCCCTCCCATTTCATTTTTCAATTCCTGGGCACACAGGAAGATTATTTTTTCTAGCTTCCCTTGCAGTCAAGTAGGGGCCATGGAATTATGGGTGAAAACTGCACTTCATATTTCTGGCTTCTTTTGTGCTGCCTCAGAGGTCACACAGACATTGTGTTCTGAATGGTAAAGCCACAAGATGAAGGAGGCTCTGTCTACCTGGGTCCCTGCATGTGGAGTACGTGGAAGAGAGTGCCCCTCGTGCTACTTACCAACCAGTGTTGGGAGACATAATGTTAGCTGGAAATGAACTTTGGTTGTAGTAAGCCACTGAGATTTGGGGTGTGGTTACTATGTGCTAGCCCAGCATTAAGTATTTAATATATGGTCTTTCCTTCACCCCAGACATTTAACTAATTCACAATCCTAGAGACCCTAAAACATATTCTGAATGTTCCCAGCCTCCAGCAGGCCCACTACCACCGCCACAGCATACCAGGGACTCGTTATGACCCACCTACCAACAGCGCTGGTGTCTTCATCCTCATGGAGTCCCAGCTTGTGTGATATCAGTGTCTAAAATCCCATTTTAAAGGGTGCTTTCTTGGACCGTTTTTGGTGCCAATCCTCAGAGGCTGGGTTCCCTGGGAAACTGATTCAGAGATAGAAGTTGGCATGTGGAAAGTGTATTAGGGAGTGATCACAGACTCATACCTGTGAGTGAAGGGAATAGAGCGGGAGTGCGTGTCTAAGGGATCAGTAGTGTTTTACTTCTTAAACTGAGTGATAGATAGATGGGTATTCATTTTATTAATATTCCTTAATCTGTGCCTTTATTTTACATACACTATTGTAAATAAGTGATGTATTCCACAATTTTAAAAGTTTGTGTTTTGTTTTTAAGTTTTAAGAGAGGTGGATCACAGTGTGTACTCTGATAAAATGCTTTAACATCAGAATTCCTGGCATTCCTGGTATGTTACCTTGGACAACCATTTAAGTTCTCTATACTTCAGTTTCTTCATGTATAAAATGGATATTGTAATAACATTTACTTCATATAGTTGTGGTGAAGGATAAATGAGATTATTCATGAACAGTGGGTTAAATAGCATCCCTCTAAAATTCACATCCATTTGGAACCTTAGAATGTTTCCTTATTTGGGGGTGCCTGGGTGGCTCAGTCGGTTAAGCGTCTGCCTTTGGCTCAGGTCATGATCCCAGGTCCTGGGATCGAGCCTCGCATCAGGCTCCCTGCTCAGCGGGGAGTCTGCTTCTCCCTCTCCCTATAACTCTCCCCCTGCTTGGGCTCGTGCTCTCGCGCTCTCTCTCTCAAATAAATAAATCTTTTTAATAAAGAAAAAAAAAGAATATTACTTTATTTGGTAATACAGCCTTGGCAGATGTAATTAACTAAGATGAGGTCCTACTAGATTGGGGCAGACCCTAAAGCCAACAACTGCTGCCGTTGTAAGAGATCTGTGCATGCACACAGGGGAGGGGGTCATGTGTTAGTGGCAGAGATGGGAGTAAAGCAGCTACAAGCCAAGAAACGTGAAAAACTGCCAGAAACCTCTGGAAGCTGGACAGGGCAAGAGAGGAGTCTTCCCCAAAGCCTTCAGAGGGAACATCACCCTGCTGAAACCTTGATTTTGGACTTCTAGCCTCCAGCACCGTGAGAGAGTACATTTCTCTTGCTTCCAGCCACCCAGTTTGTGTCTATGTCACGGGAGCCTCAGGAAACTAATGCAACATGTACGAAGTTGGTCTTTAGCCCAGGGAAAGTAGTCACTAAAAATTAGCAGTTAGTAGATAAATTCAAACACCTGTGCCAATTGTTGGACCTGAAACCTTCTCCGTCGCTGTTCCAATCCTGTTCAACATTTAAGTTAATATCTCCCACTTTCCCTTGCATGGTAGTAATGTGAGTGTTCCGCTGGCCTGCAAGCCCCATGAGATAGAAGCCAAGCTTTAGGCAACGTCTGTGTCTCTTACAGCACCAAGCGCTGTGGTAATAATGATTTGAATGCTTACTATGGGTTAGGAGCAGTGCTTGGCACAGGAGTTACAAAAAAATAACCATGTTGCTGCCTCCGCCCTCGATAAGCTGGACATTTCTGTGGAGAGAGGGTCACACAGTCGAGTCACCGTGGGACTGTGGTAAGTCCTGTAACAGAGACAGGTAAAGAACTGAGCAAGAGGAGGGCTGACTCATGCTCACTTGGGAGTGCAGGTCAGACTTCACGCAAAAGTGCAGCTGAGGCTTGAAGTGTTACCAAGCAGATGAGGACAAGTAAGGCAGGGACCTCAAATGCAAAGATGAGACTATGATGGCCTGGTGGACAATGCTAAGGAATTTGAACTCTACATTGTAGAAATAAGAAATAACCAAAAGTGTAATCGCATTTAAATAGATTATTTTGGGGCACATGGCTGACTGCTATTCCTTGAAAGAAGGTTTTACTGTGAAGTCTCGATATGACAGGCATTACCCTGGTCGCTGCTCTCTCATGGGGGGCTATCCCATCCTTTCCTGAGTCCCCGGGTCACTCTGAAATCAAAGGGAAGTCCTGAGTCTTCTCCTGTGCTATGTCCCAGTGACATTGAGACACGGAATTGAGGGGTAGGAGCTAAGACCTGAAAAGACAGAGAGGTTCTAGCCCAATCCTATAGAAGTAGGATGTGATTTGGGGACCTAGGCAGACAAAGTAGTGAGGGGAAGAGAAAAAAAAAAAGGGCCACTGAAGGCAAAAGTAGTTACATTGCCTCTCTCTGTGAACTTTGAAAAAAAGACTTCAGCCTCAGGTGAGAGTTGGATTAGCAAGCATGAGCTTCTCCACACCCTGGGAGCTCTGGGAACATAGGGAACAAGAGATAGCAGCCTACAAAATCAGGCAGCAGACCAGAGCTAGGAAGAGGGGGCAAGTTCCTTCAACCAAGGGCCAAAACCCAATTCCCAGGTCATCCCATGACTCAGCGCAAACAATGGTGTCTCATGGTGGCCAAGAGGCTGAACACCAGGCCAGGTCCCGCAGCAAGCCCATGAGGCAGCTCCCACAAGCACTTGGGGTCATCATCGAGGTGAGAGCACCTTTTACAGGCTGGGGTTTCCCAGGAATTCCTCTCTCTCTGTCTACATGTAGTTTCTTCACAGTTTGACATTTGTATAACATAGTGTCTTCTACTAACTAAATGTTTTTTTCTGTTACATCAACTTTATTGAGGTCTAATTTTAATTCCATAAGTGTACCTATTTAAAATGTACATTTTGATGAGTTCTGACGAGTTTATACACCCAAGTAACTAGCACTACAATCAAGATGCAGAACATTTCCTTCACCTCAGAAAAGTCCCTTGTGTTGCTTCCCAGTCAAGTCTTCTACCCCCAGCTCCAAGCAACCATTGATCTGCTTTCTGTCACTGGAGATTAGATTTGTCTTTTCTGGAATCTCATATAAGTGGAATCATCCAGTATGTGCTCTTTGGTGTGTCAGGCTTCTTTCACTCTGCATAAGGTTTTTGAGACCCAGCCATGTCATTGTATACGGCGGTGGTTCATTCTGTTTTTATGGCTGACTAGCATTTCAGTGTATGAATATACCTCACAGTGTTTATCTATCCACCTATGGATGAAATTAGGGTTGTTTCCACTTCTTAACTGTTATGAATTAAGCTTCTATGAACATTTGTCTACACGTCTTTCTGTGGACATATGTTTTCATTTCTCTTGGGTAAATATTAGGAATAGGATTTCTGGGTGTTATCCTTTAAAGTGTGTTTTTATAAGAAACTGCCAAACTCTTTTCCATAGTGGTTGCACAATTTTGCTTTCCCACCAGCAATGTATGAGAGTTCCATTGCTCCACATCCTTGCCAACACTGGCTTCCGATATGGGATGTCGTTTTAATTTTAGATATTCTAATGGGTGTGTAGTAGTTTCTCTTGTGCCTTTAATTTGCATTTCCCTGCTAATTAATGATAATGAGCATCTTTTTATGTGCTAATTGGCCATTCTTGTATAAAATGTCTCTTTAAATTTTTATCTTTTTAAAATCATTTTTTTATGGGATTGTTTTTTATTAGTAAGTCTGAAGAGTTCTTAAGTATTCCGGTATAAGTGCATTGTCATATGTACTGCAAATACATATATATGACTGGAACCCTCATTAAATTACATTGGTATTTTTGTCAAAAATCAATTGTCTGGGGGCGCCCGGGTGGCTCAGTCGTTAGGCATCTGCCTCCGGCTCAGGTCATGATCCCAGCGTCCTGAGATCGAGCCCCATTTATGGGGCTCCCTGCTCCGCAGGAAGCCTGCTTCTCCCTCTCCCCCTCCCCCTGCTTGTGTTCCCTCTCTCGCTGTGTCTCTCTCTGTCAAATGGATAAATAAAATCTTTAAAAAAAAATCAGTTGTCTGTATATGTGGTAGATCTATTTCTGGATTCTTTTCTGATTCTTTAATCTAGATGTCTATTCATACACCAATACCAACTTGTCTTGATTCCTATTGTTTTAAGATGAGTCTTGAAATTAAGTAGTATAAGTCCTCCAACTTTGCTCTTGTATTTCAAAGTTGTTTCAGGTATTACAGATCTTTTACATTTCTATCTAAAGGTTAAAAGCAGTTTGTCAATTTATATATTTTAAAAATCTGCTGGAATTTTTATTGGAATTGCATTGATTCTATAGATCAATTTTGGAAGAACTAATATGAAAACAATATCTGCCAATCCAGGGACATAATATTTCCCTCCATTTATTTAGGCCTCCTTTGTTCAGCAACATCATGTAGTTTTCAATGCTCTGATGTTGTATATATTTCACTAAATGTGTACCTAAGGGTCTCCATGTTTTTTGACGCCACTGTAAATGGTACTGTTGATGGCAATTTCAATTAACCAGCTGCTCACGGCTTGTTTAAAAAATGTTCTAATATTACTTTCTGCTAAAATTGTTCCATTTTGCAGTCATGAACAAAAGCACTGGGTAAAGGGTACATGCTATTCTGGAAGTATTCTTGAAACTATCTGAAGAAATTCATGAAGAGTGTGCCTGGATGGAAATGCTGTCTAAGCCATGGCTTCCCCTAAGAGTTGGTCCTCAAACAGAAGGTGGCCAAGATCACAGGGGGATCCTGCATGGTAATTCAGTCATCCTGGAGAGCCAAATTCAGTTACTCTGACTCTGTGGGAAGAAGAATTAAGGGTTCTTGAGCAGTGGCTCACAAACCTGGGGGGAGAAGGAAGAAAAAAGTTCTTCCTCTAAGCTTCTCAGAATCCTCTTGGCAATTTTTCAGAATCACTGGAAGCTTTGGATACTCGATCCTCAGGCATGTATCCTCCCTTCTATTCCCACTTTGATAACCACTGTGATCTCGATATTGATGGGAAGGCAGTGTATCTCTCAGTGTGTGGGGGTGGAAAATAGCTCTAAATGACATGGGGTCATTTGCAATATGGGTACTTAGTGTGGGGCCCTGAAGAAAATCCTTCAGAACCTGTAATTCCTGCTAAAAGCTAATGTCCCACAGTTTGTAACTGGTTCTGGTGGGAGTGCTTCAATCCCTCGTTACATTACAATGGAAATGCCCCAGAGGTGATAACCTAAGTAAGTCATTATCAAACAGTTAACACCTGAACCAACAAGTAATCACCTTGGAAACTGTCTATAGTGCCCTATAGTTTTGGGGCACTTTTGATGGAAGGAGCATTGCAGGAGAGAAAGAAGAAAAACTCTGAAACATTTATGCATTATAGATAAAGTTCAAAATATACCCAATAAGGGAAAAGGGCAAAGAAAGACCATTTGGAGAACTGAAAATGCACTGCCTTCTTTCTGCTTGTAGGGCCCACATAGTTGACTAAACGCCACTGCCTGTTAGCAGGACCTGTGGGGCTGACCTACTTATCACTTAAAGAAATATAGGAATATTCATGCAGATTGTCCAAAAATTCCTCTGCACTAACCTAACAAACTCCTGCCCATCCTTCTAAGCTCATCTCTATAGCACTTCTTCTATGAAACCCATTCTAAGTTCCCCACATTAGTAGCTGCCCCTCCTTTCTGCTCACACAGAACTTTATTCATAACACAAGTTTTGTACTTTCTAGGATAAATCCAAACTATTTTGTTTGCCTATCTCTCCCCCACTATTCTGGAGAAAAGTTGCTTCAATGATCATGGTTTATCTCCACCTCAGAATTTGCCTCTGAGCTTCACTCCCCTAAAATCCAACTGCCTTTTCTGATATCAACATTTGGGTCCATCAAAGGGAACTCAAACTCAAAGTACCCAAGGCTGAACTCACAACATCTCTACCTTTTTCAGTGTTTGCTCTCCCTTGGTGAATAGCTTCTCTATTTCTCTGGTTGGGCAAGCCAGAAATGTACAGTCATTCTCAACACCCACATCCTGGTTGTTCTCCACACCCACATCACTTCATGACTTTACTTCCTAAATACCTCTAGACTCTCCTCATATTCATCCATTCTTGCTGTCATCAATATAGACCAAGCATGCTTGCAATATCCTGTTAACTGATCTCCCCATATAGTCTAGGCTGCTGCTCACCCATTTACCCCACTGCAGCCATTGTGATCTCTGCCCTGCCTAAAACCCTTCAATGTCTTCCTTTATGCTTGGGGTAAAGACTCAATCTCTAACATCATCTACAAATAAACCCCTGTGTAGTCTCAAGGTGCCCACCTCACCAGCCACTTCTCACTTTCTCTGCTCCAGCTGCCCTACCCTTTTTCCTTTAGCTCCTTCTTTTTTTTATTTTATTTATTTATTTTTATTTAAATTTTAATATATTATTTAAATGTATATTTAATGTATTTCAATATTTTATTTAAATTTAATATTTTACGTTTAAAAATTATTTTATTTTTAAATGATTTCAGACATACAAAAAAAAGGTGCAAAAATAGTACAAAGATTTCCCATGTACTTTTCACCCAGCTTCCCTAAATGTGAATATCTTACATAACCAGAGTGTAATTATCAAAAACAGGAAATTAATGTTCATATGCAATACTAGGAACTAATTTACAGATCTTACTTGGATTTCCACAGTTGGTTCAGGATCCAATCGATGACTCCTCATTGCATGTGAGTGACATGTCTTCTTTGTCTCCGATCAGGAGCAGTTCCCTGTTCTTTCTTTATTGTTTATGACCTTGACTAATCTTGAAGAACACAGGACAGTTATCTAGTACCATAATTCTCAGTTTGGGTTTGTCTGATGTTTTCTCATGTTAAGTTCAGGTTATACATAATTTGGCAAGAATATCATAGAGGTGATGTTGTATTCTCAGTGTATTATATCAGGAAGCATGTGATGTTAATGTCTCATTACTGGTGATGTTAACTTCGAGCTCTTGTTAAGATGGTATCAGCCAAGTTTCTTCATTGTAAAGGTACTCTTCATTGAGGGGAGGGAGAGTGGAGAGAAGAGAAATTTTGAATCTATGTGAATATTCTGTTTCTCATTATACTTTTACTCACCGATTTTATCATCAGTTGATGATTCTTGCATGCAATCATTATTACTGTGGTGTTTTTTGAATGGTGATTTTCTATTTTCATCATCGCTTTTACATTTGTAAGTTAGGATTCTACTGCAAGAAAGAGCTATCATCTCCTGTTTATTTATTTATTCAATTGTTGATTATCACTGTGGACTGATGGATATTTATTTTTTTCTATAAGTTATGATCTATTGCTATCATTATTTATTTTGTAGCTCAATTGCCCCAAATTTTGGACTTGATCCTTTTCATTGTCCTAAAAGTAGCAAGTATGCATGTGCTATGAGGGCTTTGAACATGCTGTTCTGTTAGCCTGAAATAATGTTCTAGCCTTCCCCTGTCATCGCTGTTGCATCCCCAACTTCTTTGTGCACTAAATCCCTTTAAAGCCTTGCAATTTCAGCTCTAATGCCCATCTTCTGGAAAGCCTTCCTGAACCTCCCAGAAGTGGTTAGGGTTCCCCTTGTAAGTTTTCAAAGCACTATTTACTTTTTCTTCATAGCACTTAACATATTTCAAAATTAAACCCTTCTTGTGTGAACATTTCTGAGAGCAGGGATTGTATCTGTTTTAGCCTAGCACATTAATAAGCCTTCAGTAAATGATTAAGATTGAATTAATGAATAAATGAACTAATACCTGAAAGTAAATGGGTTGAGTTCTTTGCAGAAATGCCATATTGATGATTCATTTTTACTCCAAGAGAAGTTTTTCCCCTGGATCTTATAGATCCAGGTAAGATATGGTTGACAGTTTGACACATGAAGATTCATTTTTTAAAAAAGCCATTGAAGGGGAGCCTGGGTGGCTCAGTTGGTTAAGCGACTGCCTTCGGCTCAGGTCATGATCTCAGGGTCCTGGGATCGAGCCCCACATTGGGCTCCCTGCTCGCCGGGAAGCCTGCTTCTCCCTCTCCCACTCCCCCTGCTTGTGTTCCCTCTCTCGCTGTCTCTCTCTCTGTCAAATAAATAAATAAAATCTTAAAAAAAAAAAAAGCCATTGAAGTCTGACTTAATGACTTGGATCTTGGGTCTAAAGATTATTGCCTGGATGGTCTCAATTCCATGCATATTGTTTTATTTGTCTTTGTTTCTTGCAATGGTAAAAATATACTTGCCTCCATACCCCATGTATGACTGGTGATATGAATTGTGGAGGAAAATGTGTGACTGGGGGCAAAGAGCTCTGTACAACCCATTGCTATCTGACTCCTGATTGTCTGTCATAAGTTTGTTTCATTAAGGACATGGCAAGTGACATATTTTAAGTTAGATACTGAAGCTTATACCAAACACTTAGAATCAATTCCACTCTCTGTTCAAATAGGATTCTCACTGAGAAGATTTCATTTCTAATTTGGAAACTTGGAATGCCAAGGTCTCATGATATTTGAAAACAGAAAGCAGGGCTACCAGAAAAGACTTTCATTCGGGCAATCTGAGAGTGATGCTCTGGGATAGCATTCTGATTTATCTTCACAAGCTGGTTCCTTAGGTTCTCAGGTGGATGTCAAGATTCCAGAGAAAATTCTTCTAACAGGTGACAGCAGGTGAGAGCAACTGAGCACATCTGCAACCCAGCCCAAAGGCCATATCTGACCTTGGGAGTTTCAATCATCTGAGTCTGCCAGGTTTAAGAAAGGAATATAAAGAATATTACTTGGAAAATGATTAATTTCTCTGGGCAAAGTCTTCATAAGCAAGGTTTCTCACTAATGTCTCTCTATATACTTAATTTGAAATGTTACCTGTCCATCAACAACCACATGTGAGATTTACCCCACTTGCAAGCTAACAAATTAGCTTACCACAGTTTTGTGAGTGCTTCCAGGGGACAAGACACTCCTGGGTCAGAGACAAAGGATGCTTTGTTACCCATAGCTATAGCAGTAACTAGCATATCAGAATTTTTGCACCACAAACATTAATTCCCACAAGATGATGACAGCTACACACATAGCGGGTTGCATTCCAGGAGAGGAACCCTGTGCTTAAGGAACCTGACTCTTTTATAATAGGCTGTAAGCACATCTACTTTGCTGTGGAGGGAGATGTTATCTTTATTATACTGGATTGTAAGTATACCTGTCTTTGCTTCAGGGAAAGATACTATCTCTACTTTCCAAGGTGGTGATCTTTGCTCTAGGGAAGACATTATCTCTAGCCTACAAACTGTTTGCTATAAAAACATCCTTAAAGATAGTTGGAATAAAATGCAGTCAGTGCATTGATCATAAGATGTGCAGGAAAAAAAGATAATTTTATTCCAACAGCATATTTTCCCCTCTGTCCTCTTATTGAAGTCCCATCCTGTGTGTATACTTGAATGTTCCTGATCTCCTCTTTCTGATGACCCCTAGACACACACACACACACACACACACACACCCCAAAACCCATTTGTTCTCTGTACCCAAGTCCCTAGGACAATTATGTCCATTGTGTGGTGGGGCAATCTGTACTTAGGTACCTCCTAGGTAAGGGCCAGTTTGTACAAGTGCTTAGGACTAAAGTCATTTTGGGGTTGTGGGTAAATGGATGGAGCCTCCACCACTCCTGATGTGTCATATCCACAGGAACTAGTGATAATGCATTATCACTTGCCTGGAACACAGTAAACACTGAATAGATGTGAGCTATTATATCAGTCAAAGCACACAAGACTTTTGCTGTAGGAATAAATTAGCTCAAATATCAAAGTGTGTTTTTTATCTTTATCATGCCACTTGTCCATTGCCAGTGGCCCGGAGGCTCTGCTCCACACTGTCCTGACTCCAGGACATAGGCTGGCAGGGCATCTGAAATGTTGCTGGTCCCTGGGGCAGAGGACAAGAACTATCGGGAGAAACTAGGACAGACAGTTAAATGCTCTGGTGCAGAAATCAAACATGTCACTTCAAAAAATAAATAAATAAAACATACCACTTCAGTTCACAGGTCACTGGCCAGATTGGGTGACATGGCACCACAACGGGGCCAAGTAGTACAATACTACCATGTGCTCAGAAGGCAGAGAAGCAGAATATTTGGGGACAGCATGATGATTAACAACGTATCCTATGGCAGAGGACATCATAACTGCCTATTCAGCATTCTTTTGATTTTTTTTTTTTTTTTTTGGTAATAGAACCCCAATTTTGTTTAGGTCTTTCTCCTTTCCCCCCAGAGTCATGGAGCCCCAAGGAGAACATGATCAACACCCTTGACAGGAGGGGTAGGCCTGACTGGTCAAGGGGCACTGCCACCCTTCTTGCTGGTGAGCATCTTAGCAATGAGCACAAATAATTCAGGCCCCTGGCAGGCAAACAGAGGTTTTAAGTTCCTGGGGCCTTAGGGGGAACTTATTTCTCAGTCTTCTTAAAAAACTTCTAGAAAAGACTTCTCTTTCTTCTTTGGATATTGTCAAGCCCAGCTATGAGGCCTGGATTCAGCTGCAGCATCTTCTTGCCACCAATCTGAAGATGAAGCTCCCCAAAAGAACCCACAGGGAAGCAGACCTAGAGCCACTGGACAGAGTGAATCCTAAAGCCCTCTGGACTTCCCATAACGAAGCCTCACTCTCGAAGCTAACAGGGAAAGAATTTTCTGTTACTTTTAGCTAAAAACAACCTAACAATACTGCTATCTTCCTGTTAACTTTGGAAAGAAGGGCAGTGTGGAGTCGGGAAGGAACAGAGTCGGGTCAGCTAGTACCACGGGTGGCAAGAAACCAGCAGTGAAACAATCAGATGTACACAATGTCTAGGGTCTGCCACCATGCCCGTCTGCCACCCCCCAAAACCCTGGCCATGAGCCCTGGCAACATGGGCATTTTGCTGGCCTGATCTGCAACTGTAGCCTTCATCTCTTAGGAAAGATCTATTACCCTGTCTGGAAGAAGGCACTAGTCTTAAGTCCTGTGATTAACTCCAGATTTTGATCTTCAGTGCAGATTTCCTGCTAGTTCTCTCTGAGCTCTCTTGAAGGATGTGCCTCTGGGTTTAACTACAATTTCTAAGACCAGGTCATAAGACGGTCCTGTAGCTTGACTTCGAACCTCCTGATTGTGTCAGCTGAGCCGCTACACACAGATGGTGTCAAGTGTCATAGGAAAGGTCTTTTGATTGCCATAGGATCACGTTGGGTGTTTCCAGTGCACATCCGTGTCAGGGCTAGGCAAGCCCGTTGGCTGTAATGTACTGGAGTTTAGTTTCTTTACCTCTTTTCTCAGGTCATCTTCTTGAAGGCATATCAGGTTAGAGTCAGAAGGCACGTCTTAGATCAATATTCCCAGCAGGAAAATGCTCTGGGAACCTCTGACTGCGTGGCTAGTCATTTATTTCCTGTGTTGTTGTAGTTCATCCTTAGGGGAAGAATTATTTGTTTTTTATCCTGCCATATTAAATAAAATCCTGGTTTAGAGCTAGGCAAGGTTTTATAAGGCAGATAAAAGGCCTGTTTTTAATAAACAGGGTGGAATGATAAGAAATGCGTTCTCTGTGCAGCGGTTCAGTGACATAAGAGAATCATGAGGACCTCCAGCTCCGTGAAGGATCCTTGTCCACAGCACTGATCAACAGCCAGCAGTTTGCAATCTCACCCAGAAATAGAACTGGCAGGAACAGGCATATAGGCTTTGGGTGAGATTGGGTTTCAAAGAAGTTCAGGAAAATTTCAAAACAGCACGTGCTGTTATTGGGTTGGGGTCTGTCCGTCCACTAGGCTTGCAGTGAGTGGACCATCCCAGGGCTGTCATCTGTCTTAGGAAAGCAGAAACAATCACTGACCGATGCTGCAGCAGGTAGAGATGGTATTTTCAAGGTCACTCAGGTCATTTTATGCTGGCATAAAAATGAAAGTTGACTCTGGAGCAAACAGTTCGTGTAACAAGACCCTTGAAATGCTAGCAGAACAGCTTCTCGAGGTTTTCTTTCCGTCTTTCTTCACTGGCTAATTTCTATGCAACTGTCACGACTTCACCTCTTTTTTCTTTATTATTTAAATTCAATTAGCCAACTTATAGTACATCATTAGTTTCAGATGTAGAATTCAGTAATTCATCAGTTGTATATAACACCCAGTGCTCATCACATCACGTGCCCTCCTTAATGCCATCACCCAATTACCCCATCTTCCCACCCACCTCCCCTCCAGCAACCCTCAGTTTGTTTCCTATAGTTAAGAGTCTCTCATGGTTTATCTCCCTCTCTGATGACTTCCCATTCAGTTTTTCCTCCCTTACCCTATGTGCCGTTTCTTATATTCCATGTATGAGTGAAACCATATGATAATTTTCTTTCTCTGATTGACTTATTTTGCTCAGCATAATACCCTCCAGTTCCATCCACATCGATGTAAATGGTAAGTATTCATCCTTTCTGATGGCTGAGTAATATTCCATTGTATATATATACCACATCTTCTCTATCCATTCATCTCTCGGTGGACAGATGATGGCTGCAGTTTTCACTTACAATAACTAAGAACAATCTCTGATATCTATTCACCACTTACCATGTTTGAGGTATCATCCAAAGTTCTTTACAACAGTCCTCAAAGGGGGGGTTCTCTTATCACCCCAGTTTGTAGGTGAGGAAGCTGAGGAACAGAGAGGTTAGATAACTGGCTCAATGTAACACAGCTTGGAACCCCACTGGGCTGGCTCTGTAATCTCCAGAGGCTAGAGAAGCAAGGAAACTTCAATGCTAGACTGGGAAACAGTCTGCAGCCAACAGAAGGTCAAAAGGAGGAAGTGACAGGCAAGGCAGAGAGGAGGCAAAATCAAGTAGGCAAAGGATGAAGGTTCACTACCAATTTGAATCTTTAAAAAAGAGCTGCCAGTGTCCAAAGAGACAACAGCATAAAGAACTAAGCACATGGCCTCCTAGAGCAGCTACTTTGAAGGAAGTGAGCAAGTTCTGCTAAGCTAGTTCTGCCCCACTCTATTTTCAATTTTTATTGGAACCTTCAGTCACAAACTCCTCAACTAGTAATTACCCAAACTACTGCTAATTTTCAAGGTATTAAATATGGCTTTGTTAACGGTAAAATTACAAAGGATAAGGAAGGCGGGATTCAATATAGATAAAGAATCTTCTCTGTATTTCAGGGAGAAAATTCAACTGATATCCATCTAGTTGTTTGGAGAGTTGAGACATGACCAGTGTTATAAATAATATCAAAGAATATTTCAGCCCCCAGGAATTTTTCAAAGCCCCATTTTCTTTTCCCCAACCCATCCTGTTGTGTTTTGTTTTGTTTTGTTTTTTTGTTTTTTTTCCCCCAAAGCCAAAGAAGTAGAATTTGGAACCCATCTTAAGGTTTTGTTAAAACTCATGTTTGCCACAGTCTGATTTCTTTCAGATTTTGTCCATCTTTCGAATTCAAAATATAATGCTATAATAACATTCACGGCCAAGTGTATTTCTACTTAGAAGCAAGAGAGTAGAGAATTGTCCTCTAGAATTTCTTTTTTGTTATAATTTTAGCTACCTCTGGTCTACCCTTTTTGTCTCTCCTTTCAAAAATCTTGTCTATCTTCCCCTGGCCCAAATTTTTATTCTTCTATTCTGCCCAGGCCAGAATGACTTAAGCAATGAAAAAAAAAAAAGGGGGGGAGTAGGAATATGTATTCTTTATTTACATGGCAACCTTCTTTTACAGATTCTAAACTTTAGACCAGAGAGCGAGAACATTGCCTTCTAAATATTTGTGGGCTGGATCTAGGCTCCTTGGTTAAAGACATTCAAAATGGATGGAAATACTTGGCATAACTCTCAAGGTTATAGTTTTATAAGGGCCACTTGTTATTTTTCTTTGTTACATAATCCTATCTCATTTCTGTCCCTCTCTCAATAAGCTTTCCAGACTACTGGATTATCAAGATGAGAAAATCTGACTCTTGGACTGAACACAATATCACTCTGGGCTTCTTCTTTTTTTTTTTTTTTTTTTAAGATTTTATTTATTTATTTGAGAGAGAGAGAATGAGAGACAGAGAGCACGAGAGGGAGGAGGGTCAGAGGGAGAAGCAGACTCCCCGCCAAGCAGGGAGCCCGATGCGGGACTCGATCCCGGAACTCCAGGATCATGACCTGAGCCGAAGGCAGTCACTTAACCAACTGAGCCACCCAGGCGCCCCACTCTGGGCTTCTTATATTTCCAACTCGAGCACAGAGAAAGTGGTACTTTTATTTCAGCAAAGGCTCAGTTAATAACATACTTCTGATTTTGGAACATTTGGGATGGAAACCGGGTTAGGAAATCCCATGTCATAGTACCTCTTGCTCATGTTTGGAAACCTCAGGGAACACCAGCAATGTCTGGCGACAAACCAGGCCTCTCCCATCTTCTGTGTGACACTGATCTCATTTCTTCTTACTCCCTGTCAGACTCCAGCCAAGAGAACTTCCCACACACATCTTGCACAGTTTTGCCCATCTCCACGCATGCACCAGTCAATAAAAGCATTTACAAGGCACCTACTTTGTGCAGAGGGAGGATTGTGTTTCACTCTCCACTCTGCCAATTCCTGGATTAAGACAGTGGCTCAGAATATCTTTCCAGAAAATGTTCTCTGCTTAACTCCACCCTCTCTAACGTCTCCAGAAATGTGTCCTATGGTGGGCACAGCTCCAGTGCTGCTTAAGAGAGTGTTGTGCCAGTTTTTTGACCATGACCCACAGAAAGGAATAAATTTGATGATACAATAACCCTGCACACGTACACACACACACACGCACGCACGCACACAGCTTGCAAATACAGTTAACCAAAACAAAACTTTCATGAAAATAATATTTACTATGTAGGGTGCACTTGATTGTTTTAATACAAATTTGATTTCATAAAACAAAGATACTTATCTTTACCCACAAAATTGATCTCCTGATCGGCAGCTTGAAAAACTCTAGGAAACTCTGGGTATTTAGGAAGCATAGAAGTTAATTCAAGATTCTAAAGGATGAATCTATAATTCAAACAGGGGGTGACTTAAGAGTGTTCACCAAATATTGTCAGAAAAGTGAAGATTGCTTCAGATAAGGTATTTGCAAGCAAATGTTAAGTTTGACCAGATCTTCTGAATTCCCGAGAATTAATTCATTCCTTAAAGCAAACTTTTTTTTTTTTCCAAGACTTCAAACATACAAAAAATGGATGAGGTTTTTGTCCTCCAGGAGCTCATGGTTTAATGGAGGACACAGAAAAGTGACCCAGTAATCTTGCCCCAGTGTTCTAAGAGCTACACCTGAGACCCACATGGGGGGCTGTGAGAGAAACAAGAGGCCCCTAATTCAGAAAGAGGTGAATGACACCTTCTCTCTAGACCAAGGACGTCCTAAGTATTTGTGTTCAGAAAGCATGGGACCTCTTGAATCTGCAGGGCATTATGAGTGGTTCCGGGCTTCAGGGAAGGGCATCAATGGGAGAATGATCAAAGATGAACCTCTGGAGGCAGGCGAGCAAAGAAGCTTGAGTTTTCTCCTGAAACACAAAGGGAATCCACTGAGAGGTTTTAAGAAGGGCAGAGGATAACAAGGTTTCTGTTTTTGAAAGATGCTTGAAGAAGTCGTGTAGAGGATGCTGGCCAAGAAGCCTTGTGGAGAAAAGAGTCTAGTTAGGAGTCTGGTGTCAAACACCAGATGAGAAATCGTGCAAAAGGCCTTGGCTGAGGCAATGGCGGTGGGAATGAAGAGGGGAAGCCTCTGTGGAACCTTAAGGACACAGTAGCAAGTTGATTCAAGCAGGTCACATCTTGGATGCCTCCCAGGTTTCTGGCTGGCATGACTGGAGTGGCCTTTGAGCCATCCATTCAGATGGGGATTGCATGCAGGTGGAGGGCAGGGTTGGGGGCGGGGTAAGAGTTCAGTGATGGACATACTGAGTTTGGAGCTTTATGGTGATCCCATAGCCATTTGGATCTGGGGCTTGGGGAGAAGCCGGGCCTGGTGTTAGACAAAGCCACAAGGCAAAGATATGAAGTAGGACAGAATCAGAAGACTGGGGACGAGGCTCCAAATTCAGGGCAATTACTGATTTGCTGGAGATCAGTCATTCCCATGACTCTGGTTAGTGTGGGGTCAGTGCAGACAGCCCTTGTCCTTCCTTCCTGTCTTCTCTAGCTAGCAGGAGGAATGAAGAGTCTTTAATATATTTATTGAATACAGTCCTTCCTTCTGGAACCTTCTGGAGATGACACAGGTGCCAGGTGGAGATCGTAGCTCCAACAAAGCAAGACAAAGGTAAGGGTGACTTGTACCTAGTCATTAACAAAAAGCAAAGGGCTAGTTCTGAAATGTTTGCTGGGTAGGGGTCCCTGATTCCTGATAGATTCCCAATATTCATTTCACACATTGGGTGTTGTCTTCCAGAGGACCATATGCTCAGTTGAGAGTGTGGTTTCTTTACTAGGTTTTAAGCCCTTCCAGCTATCAAGCGCAGCACTCTGTTACCAGTATGTGAGTCCTCAGGCCAGCCTACAAGCATGGGAAAGCAGAACTCAGTTTCTGTTCTAGCCTCTTAGGGGCAGTGAAGCTCCCTGTTACGGGCTGAGTTGTATCCCCTCAAAATTCATCTGTTGAAGTCCTAACTCCCAGCACCTCAGAAAGTGGCTGTGTTTAGAGATAGGGTCTTTAAGGAAGAAATTAAATTAAAATGGGGTCATATAGGTGGGCCCTAAAATCCAGCACGACTGGTGTCTTTATAAGAGATGATAGCCATCTACAAGCTAAGGAGAGAGGCCTCAGAAGAAATAATTACGTTGACACCTTGATTTTGGGCTTCTAGCCTCCCAAACTGTGAGAAAATAAATTTCTGTTGCTTAGGCCAGACTGTGGTGCTTTGTTATGGTGGCCCTAGCAAACTCACGTACTCACCTTTTGTTTTTCTGATGGGGGCTGGTATACACAAAAGCTCAGTGCATACCCAAGAGGAAAAATAAGAGTCTAGCGTTTGGAGGAAAAGAAGCCGGGGTTGGAACGAAATGCAATGTGAACACTAGCTACTGAAACAGATAAATCACACAAGTGGATTTAACAA
Source organism: Mirounga leonina (assembly GCF_011800145.1). NCBI lineage: Eukaryota > Metazoa > Chordata > Mammalia > Carnivora > Phocidae > Mirounga > Mirounga leonina. Next base: position 1,716,577 of record NW_023270734.1, on the reverse strand, counting down.
GTATAAATGTATCTACTGCCTTGCAGATTACCATCTACTTTACAAACTTTAACTGATCTGATGTTCTCAACCGCCTCAGCATCACCTAGAAACGCAAATTCTCGGGCCCTCGTTAGACTAAAAGGATCAGAAAGGGGAGAAAGAGGGGGAGGTGGGGGAGGCAAAAACAAGCCGTGTTTTAACAAATCTCGGGGGACTGTGATTGGCTGAAGTGTCAAGTGTGAGAACCACTGAGCTAGGGCACGGTCCCCCGTCCAGATGCGCCTCTGGGCGGGGGGAGGGGGCCGGGAGACTTCCCAGTTGTGACGGGGCCGACAAGGGCGGTCTCCTTGACAACCGGCCCAGAGCTCTACCGACTGCAACGTTCGCGCGCGTTGGTGGGTTTTATCCCGCGAACGGCTCAAACTCAGAGCGGCCGCTCGGGTCTCTAAGGGTAAGCGGCGCCCCTCCGGGCCCCGGGCGGCATGGAGGGCGGCGAGCGAGAGTCCGGGGAGCCCCGGCGCCGCCGGGCGTGTGCGCTTGCGCGCGTCCGCGGGCCGGGCCCGGGCGGGAGCGCGCCGAGGGGGTGGGTCGCGCCGCCCCGCCGGCCTGGCGCGCCGTCCGAGCCACTCAGAGCGCCCGGCGGCCGACACCCGGGGGCCCTACGAGTGATACCCGGCGCCCGCCTGCCGCGCCGGGACTCGCGCGTCCGCGCTCGGGAACCGAGGCTCCCGGTCGGCCCTGGCCTGCCTCGCAACTTGCTCTGCTCCGGCTGCGGCGGCGAGTCTGCCGGGCCCCTCGCCGAGAGCCAGCTAGTGTGGGGACGGTGCCGCGGTCGCCGAGGTCCCGCGCCAGTGTGCGCCTCCCCGCCCGGCGCCGCTGCGGGGCGACCGCCACCTTCGTCGCCGCGGGGAACTTTGTGCGGGGGGAGGGGGGCCCGCCCGGCAGGTGGGCGACCGCGGCGGGCGAGCCGAACGGGTGAGTGGGGCTGTGAAGTTGGAGTGTGAGTGTGCGGGCGCCCCGTGGTGGGACGCGGGCCCTCGCGTGTAGGTTTCCCCTGCCCCTCCTCTTGGTCGCCCTGCAAAGTTTCACTCAGGACCGGTGGCGGGGGGGTCGGGGGGGAGGGGATCGGCTAACCTGCCGCTCGTGTGTTTACTCTGGCGAAAGCGCGAGTCATTCGGACAGCCACTCCTCCCGGCCGGGTGAGTGACACGGCGGCCCCGGCCTCCAGCCCCAAGCCAGACCCAGGGCTCCACCGGCACCCAAGAGCGCCGGTGGCCCGGGGCTGCGGATACGCCTGGAGCTCACCCCAAGCCGCTTCCTGGCCCTAGGACCCGGGGGAGGGTGTGTGTGTGACGGGCCACCGCCCTCCCCTCCGCCTCTTTAATTCGAGCAGGAGAAGGCTACTGAGATACAAGACACAAACTTTGTTTTCCCTCAGTAAAACTGCTTTTCCAGTGTTTTAAAACTAGACGTGCAGACGCGATTCATGGTGGTTTCTTTGGGACACCCCTGGGGGCGGGGCTGCACCGGCTGGCCCTCAAGTGGGGGACTCCGGGCGCGCCCAGTGGCCCGGGGGCGCGAGGACAGCTCTGGTCCTCTTCCCCTGGGGTCTGGCCTCAGCACCGGCACGGCGGCCAGGATGGCCCCGGCGCGCTGGCCACTGCTCGGGAAGGGATGACCGTCGGTGCTGGGTGCGGGGGTCCTGCGCTCGGGTGGGCTCCAGGTTCCGACCCTCTGTCCTGCTCCTCGCTCGGTCCCGCGGCTGCTCCCGCTGGTGGCCCGGCAGAGGGCGCCAGCTCCCGATCGCTGCGCGGGCCGGCGGAGGGGAGGGGACTTGTTCGAGCCTCCAGGTAAGGAGCGTAGTGAATCATCCCGAGAGGGGGGACCCGATCCTCGCTCTGTGAAAGGAGGCAGGGAGTGGCCGTGGCGCTGTTGAGAAGCTGGGGCTGCCAAGCCGCTGTCCGCCGGGAAGCGGCGATTCTGCCACCCAGAGGTCTGGGGAAAGCTCAGGAAGGTGAGGAACGTCCCTCCGCGCGGTGGCCCCAGGGCAGGGAACGGCAGCGTAGACTAAGGCCGGCAGACACTAGGACGCGCCGCTGCGCGCCGTTCTCGGGGGCCGGAGGTGGGGCCACTTTTACTCTGGCTCTGGGCGGTACTGCCCGGGTCGGCGACGGGAACCTGGGAGCAGGCGGCCGATTGCCGGCTGCTGCGATGGGGTGCTCCCGGCGGCCCGCGAGGTCCCGGAGCAGTAACAAAGGCGCGGCGCGGCCACTGCTCCCACCCACTTCCGTCCCCAGCGCGCCGTGGCGCGCGCCCGCCCGCCCCGAGGTGCGGGCCGGGGCAGGATTTCCCTCTGCGGAGTTTCGGGAAGTTAGCTCCGTGGCCCGTTACGCTGGGAGGAGGGGCGGGGAAGGGGGGCGACCCGGGGGGTGGGGTGCACGCGAGTGTTCAGAACTGCGACACTGCCCGTTTCCTCTCCCGACTGCACGGGCGAGTGGCGAGAGCTGCCGTGGCTCCCGCGCCCCTCCTCCGGTGCCAGGGTCGCGCCTCCGCAGGGCCCGCGCGGGTTTGAAGTCCCCGCGCGGCGCGCCAGGCCAGCCCGCCAGTCCACGCCCCTCCCTGCAGATTCGGGTGGCGTGCGGGCTCCCGGAAGGGAGTGGTTTAGGCCCCCGGGGACCGCCGGCAGCCGCCGGCACCCTGAGCCGAGCTCCAGAAGGCGGTAATTGTATTACTGTGGGTGAGCGGCCGGGAGGCTCCAGTCCAGGCCGCAGTCTGGGTCAGGTGCGGGGTTAAGCGCTTCTGACGAAGGCATTACAGCTCTGGTGAAGTCTGACAGCTTATTGCACCAGGAAGTTCCTCGTGCAATAGGGGAGAAGGGTGGCAGGGGAAATAAAGAGGGCTCCTTGTTTTCCCGGAGGTTGTGGGAACTTAGGCAAACCCAGCCTGTGCACAAGTCTTGTCCCTGAAGTGGCCTGGGCAACATCTCCACCGCGCACCAGACGTTCGGGGCTCTGGACGTGAGACGAGGAGGTGCTGAAGAAAAACCCAGGGCACTCTGCTCCGATGTGAAACCATACCCCCCAGTAATCAATGGATAGAATTCACATGCTTTCTTATCTGCCTCCACTCCCTTCTGTAGTAAGGAAAGGGCAGGAACTGGTTTTTATAAAGTGGCTAGTGGATGAGAGACTCTTCACACACACTTTGGAAGGATCTTCACCATTCTCCTTCTCCGAGGCGGTTATTTTTATTTTACAGATGAGTAAACTGAAGCTTAAAGAGTCTGGCTTGCTCTTAAGAGTACTTTGCTCCTCCCAGTGTCTTTGGCAAAGGCTGATACTGAAGAGTTGTTTATTGATTGCTGATTAAAGAGTCACGGTATGTGCTATAAGCCCAGGTTGGGGTTTGGTGATGTTAGGCATTAGGGTTAGGCGGACTTTCTACATCTTGCTGACTTTTGTTAGGACCAGCACCAAAACTAAACCAACTCTTTAAGTTTAAGGTTTCTAAGGCTTCTTCCAGAAATCCTTAGAATTTTCTGACAACTCCAAAGAGAGTCAGAAATAGCTCTCCTCTGCATTTTGCGGTGTCTCATGAGGCAGGTGGGCCTGAGGTGGAAGCTCCACATGGCATGAATCTGTTTCCCTTCCCTGTTGCAAGAGCTGCAGTTCCTCCCCTGTTTAAGTGGTGTGACTTGGCCACCGTGCTGGATATGTGTGTAACATTAAGTCTGCCTTGGAAATATGGCCAACCTTAATTAACTGCCTAATGAGTTAAAACTCAAATGCCTTTTCAGCATCCAACAACATGATTTTATCTGTGCACATTTATGCATCATTGAGCTCAGGTTTGTAATAGGGGCTGTTGTTATTGTCTTGAATGTTCTTAAAATGCATTGCCTTTAAGAAAGATGTGGTTTTAAACTCTGGAATGACAGTCTGTGACTCAGAACGTCCCAGGGCAATGCCAGTTGGGGAGACAGCGAGGCATGATGATTAAGGGCAAGCATCTGAAATCACAATGGCAGGCTTGAAATGCCACCTCCACCATTTATAGCTCTGCAATATTGGGCAAGTTGCTCAGCCTCTCTGAACTTTGTTTTCCTCTTCTAAGACAGGGATAATAATAGCACCTCCTGCTTTGAAGCTATGAGGGTTAAATTTGATAATCTATATAAAGTACTTAGTAGCACAGAGTCTAGCACATGGTAGCTATTCAACAAATGTTAATAACCATGATGTTTAAGAACAGATTCTTTCTCTCTTTCCTTGTCTCCTCCAAAGAGGTAAAATAGTTCATTGATATTTGCCTTGAACTTGCTATTCTTCTTAGTTAATACTGCCATGCAATGCAGTGAGTGATTCCTCTTTTGGAATCAGCGGTTGGGAGGTGGGGTTGGTAGTGATGGAAAATTCTGTCTAGTTGCCCAAGGAATTTACAGGGGGCTCCGGAACTGTAGGGCTTTCTTCCTAATTTTACCACTGTATAATTTTGTGGTCAGTCCTCTAGCCATTTATCTTTCCTTTAAATTTGAAGCCAGTATCCTAATGGCTAGGATGACAGGACTTAAAGAAAAAAACAAACGCAAAACCAGACACACTGGAGCAAGGGAAGCTATTCTCTTTGCTCATTCAGTCGCCCTTTATAACACTGAAGAAAAATATCCGCTTCTTTGAAACTTGTGCTGGCCCAGTCTTGGCAAGAGGGAACATTTCTCTGGAAAATAGGATATTTTTCTGGAGTCTGTTTAAAGGTGAGCCACCAGATTGGTGGGGAAGGGAGGAGCGTTTGAGATACCATTTCAAAAATATTTGCTTAAATATGGTAAATGATGTATGATCTGAAAATGGCTGGACTGTAACTTGGAAGCTGATACAAAGAAGTAAGGCCATGCTCAGGCTGAACAACTAGTGAACAACCAGTAGAGCTAGTTCCTATGTTAGAAAGCCCAAAAGCTTTAAACTTAGCAAATACAAGTGGAGAAATCCTTTTTTATGCCAGGTTGTTTTGGAAAGACCTCTTTAACATTGCTAGTGTGTAGCTGTGGATTTTTCTTGTGCGTTTATCTTTTAAACAATCGGTCATGAGCAAAAGCACCAGAAACCCTATAATGTCATCAAACACCACCCTAACTGGGAAGGTTGTCACCAAGAAGTGCATGGGTCTGGAGTACAGGGAGGGGTTGCCATTTAAAGCATCAGAGAGGTTTTACATTTGGGTATAAAATGCAGCTTTCTCCCACCCTGGGAAATGAGCTGCACGCGTAACCGTGTGACAGCATGCAAAGGGTTGGGAGCAAGGTTTCCGCTTTTGTGCATCTTACTCCATTTGTAGCCACTTGTTGGGTCCCTGCTGCAAAGAAAGAAGCAGCTGCAGGGCATGCGCCAGACCTGCCCTGGACTGTCGCTTCCATTGTACAGAAGATGAACAGGCAGCTGAACAGGCAGCCAGGCAGCGCGTTATTTTGGATCACATAGCAGCTTGTTCAAAAGCATCTTGCATTCCCCAGCTGTTTCACAACTTCTTTGCATATGGGAGAGAACTTACCAGCTGCTGGGGCAACTGTACTTACATTTGCTGCTTTTGTGCAGTAACCAAGGAAGGTAAAAATCCAGACGCCTTTGTTAAACTGTAGCCATTGTCAATAGTCTTATTTCTGTTAGGTCAGTGTTATTCTAGATACAGTCTTTCAGGGGAGAACGTTTAAAAGGAAATGTCAGAATTAACATTTTTTTTTGAACAAATTTTTTCAGGGATAACCAGTATGTATAGTTTTTTCATACTTAAAACCCACACAGCTTTTGTGTTTCATTGACTAACAAAGGGATGGGTCTAATATTAAAAATGTATTTTGAATTAGACATATGAATCAGGTTTAATTACATACATATTTCTTTTGCATGAAGTATATAAAAAAGACAATGTGTATTCAGACAGTGCTTTTTTTGTTTTCAGAATATTGGGTTATTTTGCATTTGCCAGAGCTGGATGGTGTTTTGCCCACATCCCTTATCTTATCCATGACAAAACTTGAGTTTCCCACAAGTTGTTACTTATCCAAGATGATCTGGCTCTTTGGTTTAATTCAGCAAATCTTCTGTTGAGTGTTTACAATGTGGCAGGCCTGGAGAACCTATAAAGATGAAGAAGGGCTTGAGCCCAGCCCTGGCTGGATTTACAGTTCAGAAACAACAGACTAAACCTGTGCTGTATGTGGGCTGTGGTAGGAGACAGTACCTTTTGTGTAATCATGTTGGTGTTGTAATCATGGCAGCTCGGATAAGCCAGAGTACCAAGGTGACGCACCATTTAAAATCCGAGAAGGGGAATCTGTGTGCAGGAAGATGGACTGGGCATTCTGTGGTTTATCACATGTGGGGTGCATGTACTAGAGAGACAAGGCCTTGTGTGTGTGGAGAGAGCCTCCCTGGGCCCTGACTCCTGCCCAGGACTCAGAAGCCTTCTGCCCTCCTCATCACTGTGCATGGAAGTGAATAAATGCTCTTTAGGAGTAACAGCATAAATCACAGCCCTTTATTAGGATCAGTCAGCTGCAATCCCTTTGTTCTATAAAAGGTTATAAAATAAGCCATATTCACTTGGACATGTATAAAACCCAGCCTGAAGCTCTTCTACCTCTTAGGGCTCTTGCACTGGAAACCACTGCTGCTTCAGGTCCCTGGGCGACTCATAGTTGCTGAGTTAGACCCATGGTTCTAAACCCTTAATCCCCTCTGTGCTCCATCTACACGTCCACATATCTCTTACTTGGTCCCTTTTTCACAGCAGTACTCGAACTGTGCAGTGTTTCAGCTTTCAGTTGGTTTTACTGCCATTTGCATTGAGATTTTCAAGAGCTCTGTTTGGTTCTCAGGGCTGATGGCCAGGCGGCTCTGTATTGCACAAGAGGAAACTGAGGCTCAGCCGTCGAGGGCCTTGCCTGGGCTGGGATTGGAACGGAAAAATCTCCCAACTCACAGCTCCGAGCTCTCACTGGCTGAGTCTTGGAAGGATCAACTTGTACCAAGCAGGAGGCGGAGCCGCCCCCTTCCTGAGGCTTCATTGTGTGTGTCCCCACTGCCATGGTCCTCATTGGGCTATTCACCGGGTTCTTTACCTGGGGCGACTCTCTTCCTCATTACGTTTTGCTGCACATTAAAATTGTTCTTATATTGCAGTTTTAAGTCTTGGCTCTCAAGTGCAGTTGCCGGCTTTCTGACACACGCATCCCTCTTTCCCGTCACACGTGCACACACATACCGGCATGCACAGGTACATAGCCACATAGAGAGGTCCGACATGGCTGTTGGACCCATCATCTGTCTTCAGCCAGCCCCGCTCCTTTCAGAAGATGAGTCTGTCCAAGTGGTTATTCCTGTTTAATGGTGTGGAGTGCTACACCCTGCCCGGTGGATTCCAGATACATCCACTGGGATGGGTGGATGCCATCTTAACCTGTCTGGTCTTTTCCACCGGGGGACTGTTGGACGATGAGCCAGCAGCCCTTGGTCACGGGGACCATGTTGCCCCTTCGGCACTGGGCTCCAGAGAGGTTAGAAGTGACTCTTTCCCTGGAGGAGGAAGAAGCTGCTGAGCTGTGGAGGGCGTCTCCTTCGGTCAGGACTTCTCTAGTGTTTCTTGTGCAGCCACAGGCCTGCTCCCCACGCACATCCCAGTAGCCGTTCCTCCGGCCCCCAGACTTTGGCAGAGTTCTCCTCATCCTGGGACCCCGTGTCTCCTCTTTGACATGCTACCCCTCCTGCTCCCTCCATTGCGGCTGCCCAGCCACCTCCCGGCAGCCCTTGGTTTCAAGTGTCTTAGGGACACTTTGCCTTGGATACCCTTATCTCCATCTGTCATTGGTATTTAATTGCTTCCCCCCACCATCCAGCCTGCTCTTTGACGCGGGGTAGGCTATCCTTTCTGATGACTGCTGTCAGCTTCTCCTCCTGCTGATCAGGCCGCCCCGTTTTGGCCCCTCCTCTGCACGCTGCCTCTTTGTGTCTGCACTGCCCCCGGCTTCCAGTGCGGGTCTTTGTGTCTTTGTCTCTCTCGGGGCTGCCCTGCTTTCTTGCTCTCTTCTCCTGTTCTTTTTCTTTTTCCCTCCCCCTCTCAATTTTTTATTTAGATAAAATTGACATACAACACTATCTTAGTTTCAGGTATACGGGATAACGATTCAGTATTTGGATAGATTAAATGGTGACCACAGTAAGTCTAGTCAACATCCATCACCGCACGTAGCTGCAGAATTATTTTTCCTTGTAATGAGAACTTTTAGGATTTACTCTCTAAGCAATGTTCGAAGTTACAGTTCTTCCTCCCCTTTTTTTGACAGTGCTTCTTAAGAGGTAGATTCCTTCTTCCTCGTTTGCTATTTACCATTTGCAGACTCTTCCTTCTGCCTCTGTTGTGAGCCAGTCCCGTTTGGCTGTCACCTGCGTCAGGTATAATAATCACATTAAATATACTCGATCGCAGTTTTTATTCAGAGGAAACTTTGCCTTAAAAAAAAAATGGTTCGGGGTGCCTGGGTGGCTCAGTCGTTAAGCATCTGCCTTTGGCTCAGATCATGATCTCAGGGTCCTGGGATCGAGCCCCACATTGGGCTCCCTGCTCCGTGGGAAGCCTGCTTCTCCCTCTCCCAATCCCCCTGCTTGTGTTCCCTCTCTCGCTGTGTCTCTTGCTGTCAGATAAATAAATAAAATCTTAAAAAAAAAAATGGTTCTTTGGAATTGAAACTTGGAAACACCAGTTTTGAAACCGGTCAAGTGAGGGCATTTCAAAGGCTAGAACTTTGGGGAAAATGATTTGAAATTTATTTTGGCTTTTCATTCACATGGCAGGACCTTGAAAGTAACTGAAACATGGGCTTGTTTTTGGATAAACTTTCCCTTGCAAATGGAAATTGTTCCTACATAGAGCAGAATTAATGTTTACTTTTTTTTTTTCCAAATTATATTTCTGAAAGATCTTGGAAGGTATTTTGTGCTTTGTGGCCAGTGTGGCTTGTGTGTAAGTCATGGGTGTATTAAGACTGTGCTGGGCCTCTTGTTCTAGAGGCTCCTCCGGGGTATTTCCAAGCAGTGATTCTATGTCCATGAAAAGATACTGGAGAGTAAGTCTGAGGAGATCCTGGATTTAGGAACCTTTAGTTTTCTCTCTAAAGCTATGAAGGAGGTGGGGTATCCTCAGAGTGAGGAAAGGAGCGGATTGGCTGTTGAGAGGAGGTGGGAAAGGATGTTCTTGCCCTGCCTTGAGCCAGAGCTTCAGGGATAACATCCGTGGCTGGTGTGGCCTCTGTTTGGCAGTGTTTGCCATGAGCTCTGGAGTCCTCCCACCTGGTACTTGCTCACTGCATTTTCTCTGAAATTGTGTGTGTGTGTGTGTATGCTAACGACTTCATTAACATTTCTTCTTGCTCTCCTTTTTTAAAATTCTGAAAAAAGTGAAAGGATGCTTACCTGTGCCAAAATGGAGTTTGGTTCTAGAACTCCCCAATTAGAAAGGAGCACAGTTATGGAAATCTAATCTAGGGGAGTTAGATATGGGAATCTGTTTATAGCACTGGGATAGGAGTTTGTGTTAGTACAGACTGTAGTTCACTCAGACCGAGGGATGCTGCTTTAGTTGGAATCTACCTGTGGTCAGCAGGCTCAGTTAACCTAGACAAGTTAGTCATCTGTAACAACATCTGGAGAAAGGTTTTTAAAACTGGAATTATATAGTAATAAACAATGAAAGTAACCCAGTAATCTGTTCATTCATTCACTTGTTTGTCCAGCAAACATTTGTTAACCTCATAGTGGGGTGTGTGTGTGTGTGTGCATGTGTGCACACGCCCATGTGTGTGTGCATGCAAGCTTATGCGTGTATGTGCACATGCTCAGTACCGAGGATATAGTGTCAACACTGCCCTCACAGGGCTTACAATCTGGAGATGCATTGTCAGCACAAAAGCATAGGAAAGTGTCAGAGGTGTTGTGATGGATGCATGTTCCAGGCTTAACGGAGACACAGAAGACGCAGTGGTGGGGGTGGGGCTCCCGCTGATAGGAGTGTCGTGGATTGGGTACACCACGTGCCAGGCCCCCCGCCGAGGGCTTGACATGTCGTACCTCTTGTCATCGGCACAGTCTTAGAAGTTGAAACCCTGGGGGTTAAGTACCTCAAATGAGGTAACACAGTAAGTAGTAATATCTGGGTTTGAACTCAGATCCAAAGTCATAAACCTTAGGCAATAAGTTGGAGTACGTATCTTCCTGGGTTTACTTTTCCCTCTCCATCCATCTCCATCACTGCTGTAAAGGAAGGAAGAAGGAAGCCTAGAGAGCCGTTTTGTTAAAGGATGTGCAGGGGGGTCTAGACTACTCCACTGACATACAAAGGATATACTATGGGGATCCAGTTTTCTGAGTCTGTAATTATGCAGTTGCTCAGAGTATCCTTTATATTCAGTGTTTTGCCAACTGTATTTCTAAAGAGGCTTTCTTTTCCTTCTGCCAAGCTTTGCAGAAACTGGTTGCCAGGCTTACTGTCACCCTGGAGGGACTGTACCCCACGGCTCTCCACTTCTTCTTGGTGCTGGACATCGTAGCCAACAGCCTCTGGTTTCTGCCTTGCTGTTCTCAGCTGTGTTTGGGTGAGGAAAGTGGTTCTATTTCAGGCCTGTTGAAGGAAAGAGTTATTTCCTCATGAAGGAGAAGCATATCAGTGCACACCGACAGGCTCTCAGGAGTCTCATCTTCACATCCAGGAGGATGTAGGCTACCTGGCTTAATCTCCCCCTTTTCTGCCTTTTAAGGATGACAAGTCTGTGTTTCTGACAAAACTCAGGTGTGATTGTAAGAATACCGGCTGGGCAGGTGGAGGTAATCTACCACTCTTTAAGAAAAGGTGAAGCTCAAAGGGGAAGTTGGATCCTGCCTTCTTCTAGAGAGAGTATCTGAGGACAATGGGCAGCCTTCTTTAGAGTGAATCACTCTGGGGCTCAAGAAGAAATGTGGACAAACACACTCTGCTTTAGGGCTATGTCTATATGTCCTGTTTCAGATGTAGCTCTTGATAGCAGTGCAAGTAGAAAGAACTCTGTCCTTAAACTATGTACCAGAATGAGGAGATTCCATGCCTGAATATTTGGAAGTAAACATGCTTTAAAAAAAAAAAGACTGCAACTTTTAGTCCATTGGGTTTTAAGTCCAAAAGCTCTAAGAATAAGGTTAAGAACCTACATCCCTGAAAAAATTGATAGACCATGAGCTCAAGTACAGAGATAACTTACTTCAAACAATGTTAGACTATTTCCACCCTGTTCCTAAAAATGAATTTGATATAAGATGAGATTTATATATTTTTTTATTCTGACCCCAGAATTATCCAATTATCTATTGAAAAACAGTCATTATCATCATATACTTCTGACATTGAGTTTCCAGGAAAAAGAAAAATATATGCTTGACAAGAAAGTTATATGGTAGAAAATGTTTTGGTTGATTATTTATGTAAACCCAACATCTGTGTGTGTGTGTGTGTGTGTGTTTTAAAAAAAAAACTTCCTCATCATTTTATTTAAAAAACTAAAAGTTTTCATTGCATGGCATTTTTTGCTGCATTTGGTTCTCAGAGTGTTGGAAGAAAACACAAGCTCGTTATAGCAGGCAGTGAAAGTGCTGTGTTGTTTTTTTTTTTTTCCCATTAACAAATTAGTTCCATCTCTAGCGTCTAGGCTTCTTAAAACACACACACACACACCTTAGAGGAAACTGCAAACTTATTATGGAAAACCCACTTTCATTCTGAGCACAGATACTGGTTCTAGGTTCAAATAGTAGCATCTTATCTCATTTTAGAACTAGTAACATTGATAAACCCACTCCTATTTCCTACCTGCATAACTGGGTCTCCAATACACCTGTTCTTCTCAATCACTTCCCATTTCAGTTGGAAGTTGGCTTTCAAAAGTTCAGTGCTATGTTTACATAATCATCACCCACACCTTTTTCTCCTCCAAGCTTTTTATCCTCTTTGATTGCCAAGTTCACAGGGATTCCCGATTGTTACCTAAGAATGGCTTTTCTGTTTCATCTTGTATTTTCCAAATGGTTTCCCCATTGTTATCAATTCTTGGGATAACTGGGGAGAGTTAATGAGCTGTGGGAGAGTTGCCTCCATTGTGGTTGGGCTAACCAAGTTAGTTATCATCGCCAAGTGTGGTAAACCTGAGGACACCTGCCTGTGATTTAATGTTTTAGTTTCAGTATAGACAGGAAAGTGGAGACAGTTAAAAGATGAAAAGATTGCATAGTATGACAGAATTTTTCCCTCTCAAGATGTTTTTTTCCTAGGATTTTTATGATTATGATTATTATTCCCTGATATCATTCATAGTCTGGTAGGACATACAGCTCTTGCTAAGAGAAAAGTCTTCTTAACAGTGAATACTTGGACGTTTCAGTTAAAGTACTACGAAAAAGACTCATTGTGAATAATCGTCATTTAATGCAAGAGGTGCTTATTCAAGTTTATAAATATTTCTGAGCACTGTTATGGGCAGGACACTGTGCTAGGCACTTTCACATAACTAATGTCATGTAATCACCACCACCACGTGAGGTAAGTAGTATTATTTGCATTTTATGGAAGAGTTTTGAGACTCATGGAGGTACAATGACTGGGCAAAATCATTTATCTAGTGGGTGACAGGATTGAGATTTAAATATGGATCTTCCAACTCTAAGGTCACACTTACTTTCCAGTGCACTGAGCCAATAACTCCATGGTAGTTAATCACAATGAAGGTCACCCGTATAACAGAGGATTCCAGAAGAGCAGCTTGATGCTAATGTAGTAAAATTTTAAGAATTAAGAATTAATTTAAGAATTAACTACAATTTAGGGCTGGAGTTTTTAGTACCCTCAGTCCATGTTGGGCTTGGAGGATCGATTCAAGCATTTGCCTGCTCTTTGCTAAAGACATTGATTATTCCAGATTTGTGGCCAGCTCATTGTGAAAACACTGATTGTGGTTGTTGTTTTAATGTGTGCATCTTCCAAAGGCCACAGCCACTGTTTGTTTCTTTCTAGCTTTATTAACTATAACATTGCCACTCTTTTCTTAACTTTCTAGTAAGGTTTTTTTTGGGGGGAAGGTTTGGGTCAGTGTTAAGCCAGAATTTCTTCACTCCTAGGGCTTCATGATATAGTCTTGGATGAGTTACTCAAACATTTTCTTGTTGTTACATTCCTTTATTACTTGCAGAGAAAACTTTTAAGTAGTAATTTGGGAAATTTTTGAGTTTTAAAAACTCATGGTTGCTCATACCATATTGAGTGCATACGTCTAAAAAGGAGAAAAAACTGGGGCACCTGGGTGGCTCAGTCATTAAGCATCTGCCTTCGGCTTAGGTCATGATCCCAGGGTCCTGGGATCGAGCCCCGCATCGGGCTCCCTGCTCGGCGGGAGGCCTGCTTCTCCCTCTCCCACTCCCCCTGCTTGTGTTCCCTCTCTCGCTGTGTCTCTCTCTGTCAAATAAAAAAAAAAAAATCTTAAAAATAAATAAATAAATAAATAAATAAATAAATAAAAAGGAGAAAAAACTAGTAGCTCAATGTTTAACAGCTATACCCCCTCCAATTACCTCAATCATTGAAAATAATACTTTGCACTTACGTATGTTTTATGGTTTCACATGCATCTCCTTTTAATTCTTTTTACACTCTATAAGATGAACAGAGCTTGTCTTATCTTTCTTGTCTATATGAGAAAATTAAGGCCCACAAAGAAAAATGTTCTACTCAAGATGATAAAGGAAGCAGATAGCAGGGTCTGGCTTGAAAGCCAGGTCTTCTGACTTCTGTCCCTGTTTTTACCACTCTTGATTTCAGTCAGTAACAAGTGATAGAGATTTTCCAATGGGATTTAAAAAATTAGATTAGTCATATTTACTTCTGATATATTTGCCATAATTTGAAGCTTTGTTATAAAGGTGTCCAACTCAACCTTTCTCTGTTAATCTATTCTGAGATGTAAGGCAACAGCCGTTGGAAGAACGTAAATTACCACCATAAATAAAGCTCTTCACTGAGGGTTAGAAGGAAAAGTATTAGCTAGTTGAATGGTGTCTCAGAATTTTCAGTGATTACTCCCTTCCCTATCCTTTCTGGGATTACTCAAGCAGATGTGCTGGAAAGCTTAGGTTTGCATCAGGAGTGTTCATACTGATTAGTCAGTGTGGTGGAAAAGGTAGGAAAAGCATGTGTTATTGAGCAGGTGTTCTGTGTTAGGCCATGTGCCAAGCATTGTCTACATAATCCCTCACAGTAGCTCTTAGGGTGTAGTCCTATAGATGAGTACCTTAAATCTCAAGGAATTTGAATCTAAGTGGTGGGACTGATATTACTTCCAGCTCATTAAGATGAAAATGTTTAGAATTTTTCACCTCTACCATCTCTAAATTCTCTGGTTTATTTTTCAAGATTAGCTTTCCTGGAAATACCTTCTCTAACTCCTGTTTAGCCTAGAAGTCAGACAAAAGAGCACCAGTTATGATGATACCAGTAAGAAGACAAAAGAAAAATTTACCAGAAGTTGACCTGAATATGGACTGTCTGTCATTGAGAGTAGTGTAGAACAGTGCTTCTCAGACTTCGGGGTGCATTCCGATCACTGGAGGATCTCATCCAAATCTTTTATGTATTAACTGATTTTTCTATTTCTCCTATTAAATATTGACAGAGCAGTATTGAAGTATGTGAATGTGCTTGTGAATTTGTCTTTCTCCTTACTGGTTGATCAGGTTTTGCTTCATATATTTGGAAGCATAGCTGTTAAGGTGAATAGATGTTTAGGATTGTTATATGTTCCTGATGAACTAGTCACTTTATCATTATGAAATGACCTTTTTCATACCAGGTGATATTCTTTGCTCTAAAATCTCCTGTCTGATATTAAAGCCCCTTCAACTTTCTTTGGATGGGTGTCATCATTGTATGTCATCTTCTATCCTTTTACTTTTAATCTATTTGTGTCTTTGTTTTCACTTCTTGTAGGCAGTGTTTAATTGGCTCTTGCTTTTATGTTTCCAATATGACAATATCTGTTTTCTATTTATCCCATTCTTTATTCTCTTTGCATGTTTGCTGCCTTCTTTTGGATTGTTTGAATATTTTTCATGTTTCCATTTCCTCTCCTTTGATGGGTTACCATACTATATCTCTCCATTTTATTATTCTAATGGTTGCTTTAGGGTTTACAGTCTACATCTTTATACCACAGTCTACCCTTAATGATGTTAAACCCCTTCACATGTAGGAACGTTACAATAGTATGCTTCCATCTTGGCTGTATATTACCATTGTCATGCATTTTACTTCTACATATTGTAATTAACTCCACATAAATTGTTATTTTTGTTTTAGAAGTCACTTCTATTTTAAGGATATTTAAATAATGAAAAAAAATGTTAAGTAATTGCTATTTCCAGTGCTCTTCATGCCTTTGTTATCCATATTTCTGTGGGATGTCTTTTTTTTTCTGCTCAAAATGGCTTCCTTTAACATTTCTTTTTATGCAGGACTGCTGCTGCTGAGCTCTTTTCGCTTTTATATGTCTGATAAAATCCTTATTTGCCTTTATTTTTGAGAGATAGTTGTGCTGGGTATAGAATTCTAGATTGGCAGTGTTCTTTTTTTCAATTCTTTAAAGATGTTGCTTCACTGTCTTGACATTTGCACTCTTTTTGACATAAAATCTGCTGTCATCCTTAACTTCGTTCCTCTTTGATGTGTTCTTTTTCTCCAGTTGCTTTTAAGATTTCTTCTTCATTGCTGGTTTTGAGCAATTTGATTATGCTGTGTCTTGGTGTATTTTTCTTCATGTATCTTGTGCTTGGGGTTAGTCAAGCTCCTTGTTTTTTTTTTTTGAGGTTATCTTTTTATTAGGTTTGGAATATTTTTAGTAATTTTTCTTCAAATATTATTTTCTGTCCCATCTCTACCCCATGAAGGCTCCAATTACATATATATTAAGTTGCTTGAGCTGTCTCCACAGCTAATTCATGTTTTGGGTTTTGTTTTTTTTTTTTAATTCCTTTCTTATTTTTTATTTTTTATTTTGGGTGTTTCTATTGCTATGTCTTCAAGTTCACTAATTTTTTCGTATGTGATGTCCATCTGTCATTAATTCCATCTGGTGTTGTTCATCTCACACATTGCAGGTTTCATCTCTGCAAGGATTTGTGTTTTTATATATCCATGTCTCTACTTAAAATTGTGAATACCAGTCCTTGTCTGCTAATTCTAATATCTGTCTTAATCCTGGGTCAGTTTCAATTGATTGACATTTCTCCTCATTAGGGGTTGAATTTTCCTGCTTCTTTGCTTGCCTGGAAATTTTTTATTGAATGCTAGATATTGTTATCTTCTTGGGTGCTGGATATTTTTGTATTAATACAAATGTTCTTGAGTTTTGTTTTGGGACATAGCTAAATTAGTCAGAGACAGTTGATTCTTTTATGTCTTGCTTTATAATTCTTGTTAGGTGGGACTGGAACAATGCTCAGTCTAGGGCTAATTATTCCTCATTACAGAGGCAAGATCTTCCTGAGTACCGAATGCCTCTGAATTAATGAGGTTTTCTAGTCTGTTTGGTGGAAACAGGTACTGTTCTTGGCCCTTTGTGAGCACCAGTCAGTGTTACCTCTAATCCTTTCTGGTATTTTTTCCCCTAGCCACAGGTAGTTGGTAGTTTGCTCACACATGCACTGATCAGTACTCAGCTGAGTACTCAGGGGGACTCTGAGGATTCTGAAGTTCACTCTGTGTACAGCTCCCTTCTGTTCTCCAAACTCTTTGTCTTCCAAGACTCTCAGCTCTGTATACTCAACTCAGAAAGTCACTGGGCCCTTCCTCTGTTCTCCTCTCCTATGTCTTTGCCAGGAAATCTCTTAAGACAATAAGATGAGACAATCATAGGCTCGCCTCATTTACTTTCTGATGTCCTGTCTCCTGAAAACCATTGTTTCACATGTTTTTTCTTCTTTCTTTCTTTTATTGTTCCAAGCAAAACACAAATCTGTTTCCTATTACTGCATCTTGGCCAAACCTGGAATTTTTAATAAAATTCCGATTCTATTCAGTAGGTTTCAGCTGGGGCCTGAGAGTCTGTGTTTCTAAGAAATTTTCCAATGATATTGATGCTTCTGGGAAAAGACTACTTGAGTAGTCAGAGTCTCTAACTATTCAACAGAAATATAATGTGAGCCACATATCTAATTTTAAATTTTCTAGTAGTCACATTGAAAAAATTAAAAGATACCAGGGGAAGTTAATTTCAGTAATATATTTTCTTTAACCCTTTCAACCCCAAATGCTATCATTTCAACATGTAATCAATATAAAAATATTTATGAGACTTTTTTATTGCACTAAGTCTTAAAATTTGGTGGGTATATTAGACTTATAGCAGATCTAAATTCAGACACTACATTTTCATCTGAAATACTTGGTCTGTATTTAGATTTCGTAAAATTCATAGTTGAAAAAGTAGATTTGTGTAACAAAGTCCCAAACATACTTAAGTTTTCCAATAACTGCATCAAGTGCCAAAAACCATTTTTCTTTAATATTTGCCATTTTCATTGACAAAATAGTTAATGTTTTTAGAAAAAATGATATCATTTTTTGAAACAAGAACTTATCAGTTTTAAAGCTGTGTCTGTTTAAGTTATACATATTCATTAACTCTTATGCCAACTCAGAATTGTTAAGATTAAATTCAAAGGGATATTATCAAAATTAAAAATGAACTCTAAATTTAAAAATCTCCATAAAGTGTTCAAGTTTTTCTTGTGGATTTTGAAGACAATTTATATAATGCTTTTGATTTCAATTAGATCTTCTGCATATTGATGCAAGTTAGGAAAATGCATAAAACATTATTTTTGATTTATGAAAAGTATCAATTTTGATTTACATTTTCATTCTTGCTTGGCAAGGTCATAAATAAGCTTTTTCTTGTATTGGAGCTTCCAATTTAGCTTGTTGATATGCAGTGTGATATCTCTGAGAAAACAAAAATCACACTGCTTTTTCTTTTTCTTTTTTTTTTTGTCTTTATTGAGTATTTGGCAAGATTTTTTTGTTAAAAGAAAATCTCGAACTGGAGTTAACTACAGGGTAAATCTTAGTAAAACTTTTCCAGTCCAACCAAAGATCTGCTTGCAGAGAACTCATGATTATTGCATTAATTATTTTCCATTTCTTTCAGCAATTCTATAAACTGATGGTAATTCATAACATTTATGTGTATATACTAAACAATTTTACCAGTGATACCCATGACAGTTTTCATAGGCTGTGCTTTAGAAAACCAGCTACAAATTTATATCAAACAGTAGAATGAAGCACTAAGAGAAAAATACCAGTCTCCTATTTTAAAAGGTTAGTAAGTCTGGATTTTTTGTCCCAACTTAGCTGGAGCACTATTATGATAGAAGGTTTATGTTCTCATATCTAGTGAAAATTCTTCTTTGACAGATGGAAAAGATTCAAAAGTATCTATGCCATGAGTTCCGTTTTTTTCAGCTATGAATTGACAACATTGTTTATAAGTTGGAAGTCGTTTAAGACAAAAATGCACCCAAAGTACTAATTTGGCAATGTCTCTTATATTGCACGACTCATCTAAAGCTACAGAAGTCTTCTTGTGATTTAAAAAATTTTTGAATTTATTTATCTTTGATATTATTAGAAAGATCTTGTATTCTATGGGCAATTATTTGGTTGCTTAATTTAAAATCTTTCATTTTTTAATCTTTTCCTCATAATTTTCTAACAGAATTTCCATAACTGAATACATTTTTTTTTACCATCTCTCCATATATGTGTGTGTGTGTGTGTTTTGTTGTTATTGTTCCAGAATCTGAGGTGTTTTATAGCTGGCCAAAGTTATAAGCTCAGATTTTGTTAAAAATCATTTAAAATTTTTTTGTTGGTCATTTAATTCTGATTTCAGGAGACTAATTTCACTGATCCCTTTTTGGCTGTTGCAAGGAAATTTTGTATCACATTCACTGTGTCTTTGCTGAAATTGTCCTTTAATAATCTGCTTAATTATCTGCTAAATTGTCTGCTTTATCATCTTTGATTGTTTGACGCAATAAACAGCTTTTTCATTTTTCTCTGCCACAGCAAATTGCAATTGGTATTGATCATGACATTTTTTATTTTGTCCAGTCCCTTTTTTCCCTTACTGTTCTAATTATAGTACTAGATTTTGTATCTCCACTTGATTTTATATCAATGGTAAGACTGTTTTAAATTTGAAAATTTGATCATATTTACTTTATAAGCTAGAAAAATAAATTATATATTTAATTAAAACACATATTTTGATTTACTTACCAATTAGGAGTTACATAATTATCACTGTAACTTGTGCTGTCTATATAAAACATTCACATAGACACATTACAGTGTATATGAGTGTGTAGAAAAAAAATCATTTAAATTGATTCGTCAATCATCTTAACACCACGTAGATCAGCGATATGCTTACGTGTAGACTCACACATGGCAATAGACCAATACCATCTTAGGCAATAGAGTATTTAAAGTGAAATGTAATCCTGTTAAAGCAATACATTTGTGTTTAACGCAGAAACGTTTTATACCACTTCAATTTTTAAAAATGAAATTAATTAAAATGTTCAGTTCCTCAGTTGCTCTTGCCCCATTTTAAACAGACTGTACCGGGCAGGGCAGGCCAGAGGCTGGTTTGCATTTAAATCTAGGGACCTTGTATCAACACCTAGATGGGCTTTCACCTTTCTTGCCCTGCAGCTGCTTCCTCCTAGTCTGGCCCCAAGCACCAGGAATTTTAGGAGTGTAACAAAGGAAGTCTTGGATAATTAGTGGTCTCTAAAGGATTTGATGACCATGCCTCAAGGGTTGGACAATCTCCCACTGTGTGAGGCCATTAGGACAAGTCTCAGAGTAGGAATTGTGACCTCAGGGACAGTCTGTGGGTTGTAATATTGGGACAGGGCCAAGGTGAGGTGTGTAGGTCAGCTGCAATTGCTCTTCCTCTTCCCATGGGCTACTAACTGATGACCTCTGGAGCAATCTAACCTGGAAGTAGTTGGATGGGAATTCTGTCAGCAGAGGTAGATTCCCATGGTTCTGGAAGAAACACGTTGCATTTTCCCACCATTAGTGAGAGTTTGGGGGTAGCTTCCCCTTAGTTAGGTTGGCTAAGAATGTTTTTACAACTCCATCCCTGTTAATAATCACAGGCTATGACTCTGGAAAACAGTATGGAGGTTCCTCAAAAAGTTGAAAATAGAGCTACCATATGAACCAGCAATTGCACTACTGGGTATTTACCCCAAAGATACAAATGTAGGGATCTGAAGGGGTACATGCACCCCAACGTTTATAGCAGCAATGTCCACAATAGCCAAACTGTGGAAAGAGCCAAGATGTCCATCGACAGATGAATGGCTAAAGAAGATGTGGTATATATATACAATGGAATATTATGCAGCCATCAAAAGGAATGAGCTCTTGCCATTTGTGACGACGTGGCTGGAACTGGAGGGTATTATGCTGAGTGAAATAAGTCAAACAGAGAAAGACATGTATCATATGACCTCGCTGATATGAGGAATTCTTAATCTCAGGAAAAAAACTGAGGGTTGCTGGAGTGGGGGGGTGGGGTGGGAGGGATGAGGTGACTGGGTGATAGACACTGGGGAGGGTATATGCTCTGGTAAGCGCTGTGAATTGTGCAAGACTGTTGAATTTCAGATCTGTACCTCTGAAACAAATAATGCAATATATGTTAAGAAAAAAAAAAAGAAGATAGCAGGAGGGGAAGAATGAAGGGGGGGAAATCGGAGGGGGAGATGAACCATGAGAGACGATGGACTCTGAAAAACAAACTGAGGGTTTTAGAGGGGAGGGGGTGGGAGGATGGGTTAGCCTGGTGATGGGTATTAAGGAGGACACGTTCTGCATGAGCACTGGGTGTTATGCACAAACAATGAATCATGGAACACTACATCTAAAACTAATGATGTAATGTATGGTGATTAACATAAAAATAAAAAAATTAAAAAAAAAATAATCACAGGCTATGAAAGTACACCTGAAAAACATGAAGAAAACGGGATGGTTGATTTGTGAATTAAAAGAAAATGACATATGACATTTTAAGAGTCAGAAACCACCTCATGAACCAGGATGTTGTTTTCAGAGCAGGTATACCCAATTCTGCTGGAGCCCACCTTGCCAGGACCACCTGGCTAAATACTGCATTTCTCCTCTTTTTTTTTTTTTTTTCAGTTTATATCCTGAACATTTCAGTTTGGAAGTAGGTTGCTCTGATTCCTATTTCAGTACTATCTCCACATAAATTAGGTTTCCCCAGGCATTTTCTTTTATCCCTGGCCCTTCTCAGCTTGCTTTTATCCCCCACACACATGCTGTGTGCTTTGTATGGTGTCCTACGTTCAGATAGAGCTTAATCAACAGGAACTTGTTACTTATATGCCATAACACATAAAGTATGCTTAGTACCACTGAATAATGTGCCGGAATCACAAAAAAGTTGAGAGAAAAGTTTATTTTTTTCCTTTTTATTTTCTATTGTTTTTACTCCCCTACCCCCATGTTAGAGATGAGGAGACAGATTCATAGTGAATGAGACTCATCATATACTTCAGCTTACATCATGATGTTTGTAGAGAAAATAATAAAATCTAGCTCCAAAGTCTTCAGCTTTTTGAAGTTTAAGTATTGTTGCATTGATGTAATTACATTGTTTTGAAGTGTGTCCCCTGAGGTCACTCAGGATAGAGATGTTATTAGCTTTGCTCTGATTTCTTCCTTAGGCACCTCACTGGTCAGCCTTGTGGAGAGGCAGCAAGCACCCTGCGCTGGCTGGTCCTAGTCCCATTCTGACACCATCTAGTCAAGTAGCGCTGGGCAAGTCACATGCCACTTGCCCAGTCTTATTTATTCATCTTTACAAGGTAGGAATTTGATTATGATACTGTTTCCTAGACTGTTCCACTGAACACCAGTGGCCTTTGATGCTCCTTCAATGTATTCAGACAAGTTGGAGTAATGTTTTGTACTCTAGATTACTTCCCTGTTGGGTATTCAAAGCTCATCAGCACATTCAGGGCTGTGGTCCTGGAGTAAAGAAGACTATTTAGGCTTATTTAACCTAGCATTTTCTAAAGTCTTTGATCCTGGAATCTCTCTCCCTTTTTTTTGAGGAATACTCTTAAATATATTGGAGTATCCTGTAGTATGTAGGTTGGGAAACACTGGACTAAATCAGGGTTCAGCAAACTAGAGCCTGAAGGCTGAGGCTGGCTTGCCACCTGTTTGGGTAAATAAAGTTTTATTGGGACAGTCACACCCATCCATTTACAGATTGTTTACATTACAATGGCAGAGTTATGTAGCTGCCAGAGACCTCTATGGCCCACAATGCCTAAAATATTTGCCATCGGTTATTTGCAGAAAAAAGTCTGCCAACTCTGGCGCTAGATGGTTATTTTCTAAATATCACAGTGATGGATGAACATGGCTGAAAAAAATCAGGTGGTAGAGAAGCGCTGATAATGAAAAAAAAAAGTCTTATTTTCCAGAGGCAAGACATTTTTAATAGTTCCTGTTAATTCTATTAGTGGTTATTACTTCTGTAACTCTAATAACATATTTGCTCAGCTGTTTTGATGTATCTGCTTTGGGTTTTATCTGTTGACTCTCTGCTATGATAGATGAAGCGCACACACACACACACACACAGAGCCATGTGTAACTTCTTAGTTTTATCACTGTATGAACTCTATTCGTTACTATTGCAATTATAATATTCATAAGTCTCTATATTTTGTTCCACCTGCTTACCACCTTTTATCTCAAATTTTGTGAGATTTGGGTACTAAGTACTGTTACTCTTCTGTCTGCCTCTTTTTTTTCCACTTGTCCATCTTTCAACTTTCTCAGCTATATCTTTACTTTTAAGTGTTGAAGTTGATAACATTTGCCTTCTCTAACTGGCACAATTTGCTTTGCTTTGTCCAAAGGTTGAGTCTCAAGGTTACAAGCCAATGAGTGTGTTCACGTAAATACTATCTGTGGCAGAGCCAAGTAGTGTGCTATAATTGTACTTCCCTCCCCATAATTCCAATATCACAACTGAAGCATTGCTCAAAGGAGGAAATTTCTAATGTTGATTTCAAACAGGTTCCTCTGTTAAGTTTCACGAAGTGCTCAGAATCATGGCACATTTGGATCATGTCTTATATTTTGTTGTTGGCAGTTGTTCTTGAATTTTTATTGATCTGAGTTTTTTTCCCCTCCCTTTTGAGGAAAGACCCATGTCTCCTTTACTGTATCCCTAATAATTTCTAGGTTTTAACTCATTTGTCTGTTCCTTGAAATAAATGCAGTCGTCTTGAAGATATCCTTTCTGGAGCCCACTCATTGATTTTCTCATTGCTTCCTAGATCTTCTCCTGCTCATTTTCCTGGAATTCTAGACTTTGTCCTATCATTCTTGTATGCTACATTTCCCCTTTCTTATTTTTTTACTCTCGTTTTGGTGGAATATAATCTCACATGACTTCCTTGGATTGAAGTAAGTTTTCTGAGTCTTGTATGGTTGAAAATGTTCTTCACTATGATTGGTATGGATTTATAGGTTTGAAATATTTTTTTCTCTAATTATCAAAAATTTTGCCCTATAGTTGCTGATGTGAAAAGTCACATGCTGGTCTCATTTTCTTTTTAAAACATCTTTTTGACTGATTCTTTTTTCCTTTTTGGAAGCTCCTAGAGTTTCTCTCTTTTTCTTCATTCCTTAATATTCTGTAATTTCATAGTCAAGTGTCTGGGGATGAGTCTTTTCTCATTTATTGTATTTTGTAGTCAGTGGGTGTATCAGGTTCTGTTCAGGAGACAAAAATCAAACAGGAATTTGGGCAGGGGAAGTGTAAAGAATTATTAACTAGCAGTGAGGGATTAACTACTAAGGGGCTAACGGGGGATTAGCTACTAAGGGGAAAAGAGGACCAGTAAAGAATACAGGAATGACAGACATAGGGAGCAGCTGCTTCCTCTAGGTCTGATGCAGGATCAGATTTAGAAGTGACTGCCCCTCGCCTATCCCCAAAGCTGAGAGTCATCTCTTAGGGAGGGCATGCCTTGTGGTCCACTGGTACCAGAGCAGGTGGGTGAGGTGCTGCATGTAAGCCCGAGTGGGATACTGCCTGCTGATGTGGCAGTGCGACTCCCTAGGAAGCCTCCTCCTCCACCACCCAGGGGACCCACCAGCCTTGCTGGGTGCCTGCCTACAAGTTCTCACTTGGGAACACTCACAGGCATGCTGCTGTTACACCTTGTGGGAAGCTACCTGCAGGGAGCCTGCCAGACTCTCTGGGATCCACCTGCAAGTGCTCAGGCCGAGCCTCACTGGGTGTGTATCTCCTGGCAAGAGCACACCTCACAGAGAAGCCCCTGCCTCCTGCCCGATGTCAGCTGGTAAAGGAGAAACCTTTCCCATGTCCAGCTCCAGTATCATCAAGGAGGGAAATGGGGTGGATGGCCGGCTGAGAGACAATGCAGTGACAACCAGCACAATCTTGAAGCCTAAACACACGTCTCTCTTCGGCTCTGGCAAGTGTTCTTATATTATTTCTTTGATAATTGCTTCTTTTCCTTTCTTTCCTCACTTTTCTGTGGTCTTTAGAACTTCTATTAGTCAGATGTTAGGCTCCCTGCATTAATCCTGTCTTTTTATCTTGTCTTTCATTTTTCATCTCTTTGTCCTTTTGCTCTGTGTGCCGAGAGATTTCCATAATTTTAACTTCTAACTCTCCTATTGAAGTTTTTACTTAGCAACCATATTTTTAAATATCAGTAGCTCTTTTTTGTTTGTTTTTTGTTTGTTTTCAGATTGTATATTTTTCTAGGCATTCTGCATTCTGTTCTTTTCTGGTTGCATGTTCTTATGGTTACATTCACCCTCCCAAAATGTGTGCAAATCTTTTGTTTCCTGATGACTGATTTCCTCTTTCCATGAATGCAAGTTTATACATTTGAAAAAGTTGGGTCAGACTATCTGGGTTCAAATCACAGCCCTGATAATATAGGAGCTATGTGACCATTTTAAGCCTGAACTTCTGCAGCTATAAGGTGGGAATGATGATAGTACCTATCTCAAGCATTATGAGAGTGAGATAATACATGAAAAGTATTTAGCACGGTGGCTTTGGCTATTATTATTTATAAATATGCCACTTTATTTTAAACTGGCTATATCCTATTTAATTATTTTTTTAAAATCACTTATAATCTGTAAACTGCTCTTTCTTTGATTCTTTTTTAATACAAGATTTTATTTACTTACTTTAGAGTGAGAGAGAGAGAGCATGCAAGTGCGAGTTGGAGGAGGGGCAGAGGGAGAGGGAGAGAGAGAATAAAGCAGACTCCCCGCTGAGTGTGGAGCCTGACGAAGGGGCTCAACTCGAGACCCTGAGATCATGACCTGACCTGAAATCAAGAGTTGGCCACTTATTGGACTGGGCCACCCAGGTGCCCCACTTTCTTTGATTCTTTAATACAACTGCTGTTACTGCTACTACTACCATAGATATCTTCAAGCAGACAGACATAGTAATTAGCAGAAATCAATTTAGGGCAAAATAATGACATGATGGTTTTGAAGACATTTAAAATTCCCTTTCCTTGGAATTTCTTCCAACTTTTTAAATTTTGAAAATGTTTAAGCCTACAGAAAAATGGGAAGAACAATTCAGTAACTCTTTTTTTTTTTTTTAAGATTTTATTTATTTATCTGACAGCGAGAGACACAGCGAGAGAGGGAACACAAGCAGGGGGAGTGGGAGAGGGAGAAGCAGGCTTCCCACGGAGCAGGGAGCCCAATGTGGGGCTCGATCCCAGGACCCTGAGATCATGACCTGAGCCGAAGGCAGACACTTAACAGACTGAGCCACCCAGGCACCCCCAATTCAGTGACTCTTATTCATCCTTTTCATTCTTCTGATCATCATTACATACAGTTTTTCCCATGTAGAGCCATTTGAACATAAGTTGCAGATACCATGAAATTTATCCCCAAATAAATACTTAAGGCACTTCCTAAGAATAAAGACAGTCTCCTCTTAACCACAATGCCAGTATCACCCTGCAGAAAATTGACATTTATTCAACAATATTATCTAATGTACAGTTCCTTTACACATTTTTTCAGTTGTCCAAAAATGTCTTTATGCCCTCCCTGCCCAGTTAGTGTTCATGCATTTCTTTTGGTTATGCTTCTTCAGTCTCTGCTGGTCGAGAATAGAGATTTTGCCACTTTCTGTTTTTCAGGAAACTGTCCTTTCTTTCCAAAGTCTGGACTAGTAGTCATGACCTGTGTCCCACGTTCTGCATTTGTCTCCTTGTTTCCTAATTATTAGATTCAGGTTGAACACCTTTGTCCAGAAATGATGTTGTGCACTTATTTAATTGCATCAAGAGGCAGGTATAATTAAGTTATCCCTCCTTGGGTAACCTGAAGTTTGGTCACTTAGGTGAAAATCTTAAGATCACTCTATTTTTAAAGGGACGATATAATTTCCAGATTCACATTGTGCTTTCATTGCCACAAATTTGGAACCCAGCATTTCTTCTGGAACCTGATTCCTTTTTGTGGGAATGGTACTTAGAAATCAAGATCTGGGTACCATGTGTGCTCTTTGCTGATGTGGCATCCTCATTTCTAGACCTTTTCTGTAGATAGGTCTAGGACATAAATTTAAGAAAAAAGGTATTAATTCATATTGATACTCTCCCATTCAAATCCACCATCACTGGGCCATTCCTCACATTTCCCTAATTCTACATTTATATCTCCCTTTTCCCATATTGAAAACCTGGGTTGCCAAGAGGAAGTGTATGTTTAGGCATTTGCTTTATGCTACCTGCAGACACATAGAAGAGCATCTGAATTTCAAAACCAGTGGTGCCACCACCAGCCGTGCCACCACCAGCCAGGACTAGCAAGTCAGAGTAACCATTTCGTGTAGTTTTTTATAATCACTAGAAGATACGCCCCTCAAGGTATATAATGAAAGCATTCTGCTACAAAGTTACTTGAATTTATTTTCTCTGTCCTTTCTTAGAATTTCAAGCTGTTACATATTATTCTTATTAAGCAAATATGGGGCTATTCTCTTCCGCTTCTTTATTATTCTGTTTATAAATGCTTCGGATGTTTCCAGGATAAATCATTGTTTAAGGTCCTGAGTAAGGTGGGACAGCTAACATGTTTACCCATTCTCTCAAGTGAGGCATCTCTTTATTGATCGTTATCACTGAAAGAGTTTCTAGAAGTGGAGAGAAAGCAATGGGTATACAATTAGTAAAGTTAGTTAATTTGAGTTCTTCAAACTTCTGTGTATATTAATTCAGCTAACAAATACAGCCTGAGACACACAGTAGATCATAGACAAATTATATTCTTTAAAGTTTGGTGTGATGAATTGCTGTGTTTTTTATTCCTATTTTTAAATTGGAGTGGAGTTGATTCCAAAAGATATATTTTTAAATGATTTATTTATTTAAGAGAGAGAGAGCACACATGAGTGGGGGGAGGGGCAGAGGGAGAGAAGCTCAAGCTGACTGCTGGCTGAGCGGGGAGCCCAACGAGGACTCAGTCCCAGGACCTGAGATCATGACCTGAGCCAAAATCAAGAGTTGGGTGCTTAACTGACTGAGCCACCCAGACAACCCCCAAAAGATATTTTGAATCCTAATATGTAATAAGAATTATATCGAAGAACTAAACACACAGTAAGATTCAAGAAAACATGCTTTTATAATAGAATAAAAGTAGCGTGTGGATTTCCGCTTAACGTCTTGAATATGATAATGACGGGGAGGGTCTTGGTCTGAAATGGAACCAGAGCTGACACTTCTGCAAAGAGAAAAGCCACACAGCACCTATTAGGTCAGATTTAGAAGGCTACATGTTTGAGTATAAGAATTTATTCTTTCTCAACTAGCTTTGTGATCAAGCAATTTGGACTCAAACAATCATACTACAGTTTACTGTTGCCACTATAGTAAATTGGCACAGACTTAAACAGATTTCTTCTCTTACAGTCCTGGAGGTCAGGAGTCCAAAATGAGTCTTAGGGGGCTGAAATCAAGGTGCCAGTCAGGCCCATTCCTCCTTGAGTCTCCTAGGAAGAATCTGTTTCTTTGTCTTTTTCAGCTTCTAGTGTCTGCCTGCATTCCTTGGCTTGTGGTCTATTTTCAAAACACATCACTCCCGCGTCTGTTCCCACCCTCATCCCACCTTTTCCTCTGGAGTCAGTCTCCCTTGGCCTCCCTCCTTTAAGGACACTGGGGATTATGTTGGGTTCATCCAGATAATGTAGGATAATTTCTCCATCTCGAGATCCTCAAGTTTATCACATTGGCAGAGTCCTTGCCATATTAGATAACATTCACAGGTTCCAGGCATTAAGACGTGAACGTCTTTGCGGGAGGCATTATGCAGCCTGCCATACATCCCTTTTTCCTTTTGACTATGAATATTTATGCAGCCTTCATTATCTTTGGCTGTACTGCAAAATCTTTTGGGCAGAGCTGCGAATTGAAGGAGAAAATGCCCCCCTGCCCCCTAATTTTCCTTCAATTACCAATATCCAAGGATAAAGAAATTCCAGCATTTTGTGATTTATATTACATGTATTCAAAAAGATAATTGTGGAGTTCTCATTTCTACTCCCTTTGCATTTCAAAAGATAATAATACATTAAAAATTGGCACCACATAAACAGATCCACTGCAGGCATCTCAGTTCAAACGTAAACTCTGTGCATAAGTGAGTGGTACTGTTTTTAAAAAATGTATTACAAGTTAGAGCAGTACACCCTACTCCCGCCCCAGGACTCCTGAGAGGTACCTATGCGTGTCTTTTGTTTTTGGACGTTAGGTCTTAAATCTCTCTGGCTTATCCTCCTTGATGGAAGAAATGATGATGAACTGATGAATGGAGCAGTAAAATGGAATTATTACTTGAATGGCCAGTGGGGGGTTAAGTGTAGAACACACCACAGCTCCCAGTTTCGCCCCAATTCAGTGTAAGCTGGAGCTTACATTCTGTTCATGGAATCCCCCTCCCTCCTCTCCACGTGCCTACCCCCCCCCCCCCCCCGCCCCGCTCCGCTTCTGTTCCTACCCTCCTTGGTGACCTGGGCCCATTAGATTGTGCTGAGGAGGGTTTTATGCTTCGCGTGTGTGTGTTCTCCAGCTCACGTGGCTCAAGAGGAGAGGGGAGGAAGTGGCAGTAATTGCTCAGGCACTGAATGACCACACACTGTCCTGGGGGCATTGACAATGACCCTGTTAGGTGGCAGCTCTCCGCATTTTATGCAAGTAAAGGGAGGGAGCAAGATGAACCACTCAGGTCGGTCTGACTCTTCTGTTCCTCTGGGAGACTGTTTGCTCCCACGACCTTCCTCTGATGTAGGACAGCTTTTCTGACTCTGTCCACCTCCAACCACGTGGTGGGACTGGCCCTCCTGGCTTTCATTTGTCCACACACACCTTCTGTGCAGGGCACTGTGCTAGGTAGAAAGGGGCACAAAGAATAGGCCTGCTTCGTGGAGCTTCCATTCTAGAAAGACAGACATGAGCAGGGAGCCAAGAAACCCAGGATTACAAATGGGGCAGGTGCTCAGAGTGTGCTGTGAGGAAGAGGGGGTGAGGGAGAAGCCTACTTTACACTAGTTGGTCAGGGAGGGCTTCTCACAGGAAGCTGAAATCTGACATTCACCGAGCAGCCTGGGCCCATGGAGAGAGCCCACGTGTATTTACATTCACAGCATGCCTGAGACTTCAGTTCTACCTTTCTGTTCCTATGTTCTCTCTCCTCTGTTTATTGCAAGTCCTTGGGGACAGAGGTGATGCCTTTGTCCTTGTCCCTCCAAAGCTGAGCATGTTTTGTGAATGAATGGTTAAATCCCCAGAGTAACTTTAATTATTATTTTTATATTATTTATTTATTTATTTATTTATTTATTTATTTATTTATTTATTTTTATTATGTTATGTTAGTCACTATACAGTACATCATTAGTTTTTGATGTAGTGTCCCCAGAGTAACGTTAAGTTCTTGCATCTTTTATTCTGGCTTTCTTATTTGAAGAGTTTGTGTCCGAGGATCATCCTTCCCACATTCCCTCAAGTAAAAGTAAACAATAGTTAACTTTTCAATTTTGCCAGTAAGTGAATGTCTTGGTCGTGGATGAAGGGAACAATGAGGGGGAAATGAGCAATAACCTGAGCAATTAAACTTTAAAAGGGATTTGGTGGACAAATAATGGAGAACCTGCTGTGCATGAGGACCTATGTTAGATGCTTTGGGAGATTTAAACATTAAAAAAAAAAAAAGAGTATGAGAAAATAGAATCCCTTCTAGTGAGAGAGAAGAGAGACATAGGGTGAGCATTTCAAACGTTTCGTAAAACAGTATATTTTACGTCACACTTGCGGCGCATGCTCTGTTGCGAGGTGAACACACGTGAAATGCTGTGGATGGAGGGACAGGTGTGAGCCCCGTGGACTTAGAAACCTTGCGGGACATCTCAGGTGTGGCTGAGGAAGAGTGGTTGCGGTTTTGGGGTGGTAGGCTGGGAAGGATACACTAGTGCGCTTCAATGTTAATAAATGTCTTCGTCTGTTCAGGCGGCTCTAACACAATACCAGAGACTATGTAGGTTTAAATAACAAACATTGATTTCTCACAGTTCTGGAGGCTGGGAAGTCCGAGATCCAGGTGCCGGCCCACTTCTCTTTGTAGCCCGTTGTCTTTATGCTGTGCCCTCACCTGGCAGAAGTGGGGAAGGAGCTCTCTGGGGTCTCTTTTTTAAGGGACCGAATCCCATTCATGAGGGTTCTACCCTTATGAATTAATTCCCTCTAAAGGGCCCACCTCCAAATACCATCACACTGGGGATGAGGCTGCGACACATGGATGTGGGGTGACAGAAGCCTTCAGTGGACAGCAGTAAATACACAGTTCCCGACCCTGCCCGACAGTTCCCTCACAGCGGGGGGGGGGGGGGCTCTGCCTTTACCACCAGCTTGATCATTTCTTGGGGTACTGAGGAATTCCAGGTGGGGTGAGAAGCAGCCCATGTTGCAGGGATTCCCCACTGGTGCTTCTCTACCCGTTTGAGGCCACTGACTTAGCAGAAGTCGCCTGCCTGCCTGGGTCCACGTGTCTGCCCCCGCGGGTCCCCCGCTGGGGTCTTTGTTCTGCGCCCAGAGCCCCAGGGGCTGCTGGAGTGCCTGTGGGGGGACTGGCTGACAGAGGGGCCTGTGTTCTCTCCTCCTGCTCCTTCCCCGCTTCACTTGTCATGAATGAACAGCACATGAGTGGAGAAAAGGAATGCATTTGGGGTGGAAGATGTGATTTTCAAGAGGGGGGTTCCTGACAACAGGTGGCAGAGATGGCTGGAGGGCCCACAGCTCCCCTCAGTATGGCCAGCCTGTGGAGCGGAAGAGCAGACATGCTCCCTTTCTGGTATTTGACCCCGAATTGACCCGAGTTACCTGAGTTACCTTCAAATCCAGTGTCAGGAGGGAATCTCCAATAACTGAACCTAGAGAAATGTAAGAATGCCGATGAAAAACCGTGAAGATGGGGGGAGAATCAGGATCTGTTAAAGTCAGATTTGTTTTTTCTTTTATCAGAAACTAAGCTCTCTCTTTCTCTTGTATTAAGAACAAATGCCTAGATTATTTCACATTACCCCTCAGCCTACATTGGGCTCCTTCACATTTTTAGAATGTCTTTATTGAGATCCTAATAGGCAAGGTTGTTTTTTTCTTTTTATCATTTTCTTCCTTTTGTTTTTACAATAAAGCAAAAGGAAATATGATTTATCCATTTAATGAATATTTATTTGTTAGGCAGCCTGTCGAGTTCCATTAGAATCCGGTCCAGGAATCAAGGTCAGTAAGACTCCATCCCTGATTCTCCTAGAGTTTGAGGCCCATCCTAAGAGGCAGATGTGCAAAAGAGAAGGATGTTAGTAGTGAGGGAGAAGTCGGGGGTTTGTCCCAGGAAGATTAGCAGCCCAGAGGCAGCTCCATGAGGAGGTGACACATCTGGGGAGCAGATTGGCCTTAGACAGCAGGTTTGAAAGTTATGAAAGATCAAAGGTCTGTGAGCTTTGTCGGTTTACGGATATATTTTCTGTGTCACCGTAATAAATTTGGAACTGATCCCTGTCACGGTTGCCTTATTTATGAAATGGAATAACCTCATTGATCATTCCTACCACATCTGATAAACCTCATCAATGTGTGGCCTGAGCTAACTTGCCAGTTCTGGCTACAGCTGCACGAATTGCCTGGGGAGCAGGTGCAGAAGCCCCCAGCCTACAGTGGCCGGTGGCTGCTTGGGGGACCCCACCAGAGCTCAGCTTGAGCAGAAGCCGGCGGGGAAGTCAGCATCCCTGCAGCTGGTCTCCAAGGAGGGTTTTGGCTTCCATGCCGGCACCGCCCCCCCCCCCCCCCCCCCCCCCCCCCCGACATGTAAATGCTACATTTAGACCCCTGATTGTGCTTTTTTTTTTTAAAGATTTTTTTTTTTTAAGATTTTATTTATTTATTCATGAGAGACAGAGAGAGAGAGAGAGAGAAGGAGAGGGAGAAACAGGCTCCCAAGGAGCAGGGAGCCCGATGTGGGACTCGATCCCAGGACCCTGGGATCATGACCTGAGCCGAAGGCAGACGCTTAACCATCTGAGCCACCCAGGCGCCTTGATTGTGCTTTTGTGAGTGGAGTTTTTCCTTTAAGTAGCTTTTCTTATTCTGATGGAACATTCATTCAGAGTAAGACCTACTCTGTCCTTTCTACAAGTCTTTATGAGGCTTAAGCCTAGGAACAGTTCGCTGCGAAACATCTTTGGTGGTTATTTTTTTTTTTAATGCTACCATGTCCTGTCTGACATGATATAATTCTTTAATAAGTATTCGATGTGATCCTTCAGATGTATCAGAGCGTTACAATATATTAAAGGATAACTTGGAACCTTATAATTAAACCATTTACTTATAAGATTTTAAGTATCAAGTTAGAACAGTTTTCTGCAAAACATAAGTGGCTGTTTTATGAATGTATTTGTAACAAATTATTTCCTGTCCAAATGAGGAATCTTTTTTACCGGAAATGGTAACTGAGTATATTATTAGATACAAAGTTTTTCTTTTTCCTATTAAAAAAAAAAAAGCAATTTTCTTGGGGAAAATTGGGGCTTGCACATCTCCTCCCCCCCCACCAACTCAAAGTAGCTTAAGTCAAACATGGAATTTGTTGACTTATTTGCTAGGGAAATCCGAGGGGGAAGCTGGCTTTCATGGGGACTCAAGTGTGCTCTGTATATTGGCCTCATTTTCTCTTGGGTCTGAAAGACAGCTACAGCAGCCCTTACAGCATTGACCCTGCAAGAAAGGAGACCCTCTTTTTTCTACTGTTGCTAAATCAGGTCTTAGGAAAGGCATTCCTTAGGAGGGGGTGCCCTGGGTCAAGTGCCCATTGCTGTGGACAGGGGAGTGGGGGTCCTTGCTGGACCTATCTTGCAGTGAGTGGAGGGTGGGGCAGGCTGATGGGGAGAGAGGAAGGATTCCCAAGTGAAAACGCAGACAAAACCCTCATATGTGCTGGTAGGGCCTCCCATCATTTGGTGGTGTGGGGGGGTGGGAGGCTTGTGTTCAGGCTGGTGCCGGCCTGGAGTACGCACAACAGGAAATAGTGGTACCAACAGGATCTCCTGCTTGTCTCCTTCCTCATCCTGGCGGGAGTCAGGTGCGCCTTGAGGTTAAGGGCTAAACTCAGCACTTCTCAAACTTGGTTTATTCAAGTACCTGAGTGGCAGAGAAGAATGAACTCATGCTGTGGTTGTGGGGGCAGGGGTGAGCAGCCAGATAATGTCCCACACAAGTAATGGAGATGACATGACTTTCTTCACTGCTTTATAAGCTGTGGGAGGGGATTCCCCAAGGGGAGGGGGTGCCCAGAATTCTTCCTGTGACATTTTCAGGTTCTTGTTGGTGGAAAGATTTTGTAAGTTTGTCTTCTTGGTGAGAGGGTGTCCCTGGGATTGCGTGGTAGCTTAGAGTGTTTTCGGGGAAATACTCATCAAAGGACTTTCTCAGTGAACAACTGGCTGGTGATGATCTTTGTTTCATCACGAATTTCCATCACACATGAACAAAGCTAGAGTCTCAGCATTCTCACAAGCACCATCTTCATCTAACTCTCAAGCTCCCTTTTTATCACAACAGTTTTGTCTTATGCACTGAACAAATCTGTCTTGGCAAAGTATCTGCTGAAGAAGCCTGCCTTTGAGGCCCCTCTTTATTTTAGGTGAATTCATTTACTTCATCTATATTTTTATTCTTTGTTGCATCATCTTTTAACTTTTTGAAGAAAAATAGCAAGTTCTACCCTGAGTTTGGAAACCTACCTTCCTTCATCTTTCCTTGGTAAGCCAGAGCCCAGTAGTGTTGAGTAAGCCTTGAAAATCACTTTCCAGTTCCTTACAAGTTTGTCTAAAGGGAGGGTTTAGAATCCAAACCATGGTTCAGTTTCTTGGGTTTGTTTTTCTCATTTTCACCAGCCTCTAGTGCCCTGATGACGTGGTGTGTGGGGACCCTGAAGTGAGCTGGGGCCTGGACCTGATCCGCCTCCCACCCTCTGGCCTGGAGATGTGGCCCCATGTCACTTCACATCCGGTGTCCCCCTCCCCGCCCCCCCAGTACCACTCGCTAAAAAATTTAGCAAATCTTGCTGAAAAAAATCTCTGTCAGTTTGGCCTCAGCATGTCCTGAGTTATCATGAAAAATATAGTGAGTTCAATTATTATTATTATTTTTTTAAAGATTTTATTTATTTGACAGATACAGCTAGAGAGGGAACACAAGCAGGGGGAGTGGGAGAGGGAGAAGAAGGCTCCCGGCTGAGCAGGGAGCCCGATGCAGGTCTGGATCCCAGGACCCTGGGATCATGACCTGAACTGAAGGCAGACACTTAACGACTGAGCCACCCAGGCGCCCCGTGAGTTCAATTATTAAAATCCATTCTTTTATTCAGCTATCAGACAAAGAAAAGGGCCGAGTTAAATCCAGCCTGTCGACCAGTTGTTCAGATTTGTCTTTCCAGCCCATTAAAATACATAGTTTTACGGTGTCATTTGATGAGGGTGCTTTTTCAGCCGGGCTGTCTCTTCTGTGCTTAAACAGGTGCAACCACATCAGGCATAGAGCCTCACCACCTTGTCACCTGTTAGGCCGTTTCTTGATTCTGAAACAGAGCTTGAATAAAACTTTAAGCAATTTTTAATTTGTTAGTATGAATGAGCTTCCCATTGTCTACACCTAGCCACCTAGACTTTTTTTTTTTAATACAAAATATGGGACTTATTTTCCTTCAAAGCCCCTTTTTTTAGAGTAAGGTGATTGAGGAGCGTTTTTCTCATGGGAGATGTCAAGGTTATTCACCCTCCCAAATTACAAATTGGTTAGCGTGCCAATTTCTTGTAAAAAAATTTCCCACAAATTCCAAATTCTTCTTTAGTTTTCCTTTTTTCTTTGGATATTATTAAGAAAGCATTAAATTGTATTTTGGGGGGTGCCTGCGTGGCTCAGTTGGTTAAGCGTCCACTCTCAGCTCAGGTCATGATCTCGGGGTCCTGGGATCGAGCCCTGCATCAGGTTCCCTGCTCTGGGGAGCCTGCTTCTCCCTCTCCCTCTGCCCCTCCCTCTGCTTGTGCTCTCTTGCACATGTGCTCTCTCTCATGAATAAATAAAATCTTTGAAAAAAACTAAAAAAATAAAATGTATTTTGGGAACCACTCGCAATGCAGCTGCAATGTAACCACAACAGTAAATACATTAATTTTTGTTATTCCCATCCTTGTATACACAGGTACATGTCTTCTTGCTGGGTGCAGTGGTCACCACCCATTACAGTTCTCAAGGGTCTCTCTACGCAACAGG
Source organism: Mirounga leonina (assembly GCF_011800145.1). Taxonomy (NCBI): domain Eukaryota; kingdom Metazoa; phylum Chordata; class Mammalia; order Carnivora; family Phocidae; genus Mirounga; species Mirounga leonina. The sequence continues at coordinate 1,680,500 of NW_023270734.1, read as the reverse complement.
GGAGATGGTTGTCTTTCAGGGACCTCATTGGACTCCTTAACCTATCATAGCATCTAGAAGCTGGAATTTCAATTATATAATAAATACAATTATATAATTCTGTGGCTTGGGGCAAAATACTCTATGTCTTAGCCTTGCCTCTAAAATGGGAATAATATGTAATGATGAATGAAGATTTGATGAATGTTGGTAATGAACTTGCGCAGGCCAAGCACATGTATTTCCATATGTACTTCTGTAGCAGCCACTGTTATTCTGGCTTTCCTCACGTGTGAAGACATCATATTGAAGAATACTTTGGGGAGAGGGAGAAAAGTCTGAAATTCACAGGGTCTAGATTGCAGTAAGGCCTAGGCCACCCTCCTCTCCAACGACAGCTCCATCCGGTCTCCTCTTTCTTTGCTTCTTGTGTGTGACACCATTCTTGTTTGGTGCCCAGGCTCCTCTTTTCCCCTACTTCTCCAAGTAGCTCTAGAAGAATACTGCCCTTTTAATAAGAAATTGAGCATTTTTGGGGGGCCTGGGTGGCTCAGTTGGTTAAGCGACTGCCTTCAGCTCAGGTCATGATCCTGGAGTCCTGGGATCGAGTCCCGCATCGGGCTCCCTGTTCAGCAGGGGGTCTGCTTCTCCGTCTGACCCTCTTCCCTCTTGTGCTCTCTGTCTCTCATACTCTCTCTCAAATAAATAAATAAAATCTTTAAAAAAAAGAAAAAGAAATTGAGCATTTTTATTTGAAGAACCAGCCAGTGAGAATGGACTTGTTGATGTGTTCACAACCGAAATTTTCTTTGCGGTATATATGTGTGTGGGCCAGGAGAGAAGAGAGTCTCCCAGAAGGTTTTTTTTTTTTTTCCTTCTTCTCCTCTCTCTGCATTTCCTCTCCCCATCTCCCAAATAAATACACAAAACAGAGGTCCTATATGGACTCTGGAGCCTCCCTGCCTCACGTGAATCCTGGCTTGGCTCTGATGCCTGGACAAGTTGCTAAACAGCTCTGTGTTTCCTGATCTGTAAAATGGGGATGAGGACAGTTCTACCTCAGAAGATTATTACGAGTTGTAAATGAGTTAACATATGGAAAACACTTTGAGTGCCTGGCACTATGTGAGTGTTAGTAATCATTAAGCCCGAACCATATGGGTCATATCTATTCTGGAGTAATGGTTAGGAAAAAGGACTTTGGAATGCTACGTTCTGAAGTATTATGTTTTCTATATTTTCACAGAAAAAAAAAAAAAAAGAGTTCCTTATCACAGTTCTAGGTGGAAAGAATCAGCTCTAATTAGGGAAAACATCTAATGCAGCCTCCCTCAAATTTCAGCAAAAGTAGAAAGTTGTTATACTCTGTATGTAGCAGAAAAAATGATAACTCGCTCACTCCATTCCTGGCAGGGCACCACTGCAGAAGGCTCATCTGATGGATGAAGCAGGAGTCTCAAATATCTGAGGGGTGGTTTTAAGCTTATTCTTCACATTCTTAGATCATAGTCGTGACATAATTCATGTGTCTCCAGTAGAGCATGGCAGACATTCCACATCTTCCCTCTTCAGCCTCTGGTGGCTGTGGGAGCTGGGACTTTGTTGTCCTTCCTGGAAAGAACTTTAGTCACATCTTAATCTGAGCCATTCATTTATGCTCATTTGAGAGATAAGCAAATTTGACAGCAAGACCGAGTTGATAATCTTGGTCTTGACCTTTGAGACAGGATTAGTAAACAAACGGAATCATGAATTGTTTATTATTTTGGTCACAGAAGCTGGAAAGTCCCTAATAAATGAATTTTTAACTTATTATCCCACATATTTTAAGTTGTTCCTCATTGATTAATTAGATTTGTACTATTGTTACAGATTTGAAAAGCAAAAGAAAAAATATCTTTCTGTTAAAGAATGTTGCAATTTTATTTAATGGAAGAAATATTCTCTTATTCTTCTAGAAGAAAATGTTCCACTGAATAATTGATGCTTCTAAAATAAAGCCTTGTGTTTTTATGATACTAGAATAGCTTTCATTATCTAAGTGAATGTTAGCCCTGAATGTTAACTATTTTCATGTAATAAATATTTTGAACATAAGAAAACTCAGCAAACTTGATTGTTCTCAGGTGAAGTTCGGACCACAAATTATACAGAGCCACAGATAACTGCAGGTGAAGAACTAATCACAATATGCAAATCAGCTACTATTAAGAAACTTAAGATTTTTCCATGTTTTTTTTCATGTAAAATAGGATGTAAAACTAGAAACTTAATTATTAATTCAGGATGGCAAATACATTGTTGTATTTTCACACGTTTTAGGAGAATTGAGACGAATATAGTCATTGCTCATTGGTGATTTTGTAACCTTTGTTTTTATTTTGTATAAGATAAAATATGAAATGCATTATTTTTGATGAGCGGGGGCAAAATAAAAACACAGTGCCCCCTAGTATTTCATAGTCTGGGTCTGAACTTCCTGCTTCTAAAATGTATGCTTGGCTTGAAATGATATAAATATCCTTCACATTACTGATTTATATTTAAGAAATTCTTTCTGAAGATTCTACAGCAGGTTCTTGTTATCCAAGGATAATTGGAACCAGAAAAAGGCCATTTAAAGTGAATCCACTTAAGTGGGGACCAAAATTTCATAATTTAATGAAAAGAAGCTTTGGGACTTTATTTTACAAAAAAAAATAACCTGAAAAATATGAAAATAGATTTATTTTAGTTTACATTTAACAAAATTTATATTATCATTTTGACCATGGCTATCTCTTAGAATGAGCAGTGCAAAAGTCAGATGTTGAGTGTTTTGAGAGGAGTAAATTTTTTGGACAGAATGTATGACTGTATATTGTGGTACTTTAAATCACATTTGACACTTACATCACATCTTCAAGATGGGCTAGTTTTACAAAAATGCTCGAGGTCTTAGTCATTTTCCTTTGGGCCTTTTAGGTTCTTTAATAATAAACTCCCTCTGTATTAAAATCCCTATCTTGCACCAACTTAAAATTTTTCTCTGAAATGATTGTTTCCACATCAAACTGCTCAGTCCCCATTTGCCATTGTTTTACCTGTTACTGAGGAAGTTCTCTGATGTCATTTTGATTAACCTCATGAAATTCTGTATTTGTGGGGCAAGATTTGCAACCTTTGCTGTGGACACATGTCGTTCCATGGGAGGTACAAGACCCCCACTCACAGACAGGATCAGGTGTAGATGCTGGCTGTGGACGAGGATGGAATTTTGAGTGGGGACTCAAGTCATAAAATGGTTGGTTATTAGGAAATATTTTAGTGTTTGGAAAACATGCTTCCCCAAAGAAGCTCATAACTGTAGGGATTTGGATGGTGACTACTCAGATAAGGAGGATCCCTGATTTATTTGCATGAATCCCTTGCAGTGTGCTGGAGAGAAAAGAGGACAGATTCATGAGTGGGGAGGTTCCAGGGCTCATCTCTGCCCTTCCAGTGAATAGCTGTATGCTCATGTTATTGGCCTGATGTGGGACTCCATCCCAGAACCCTGAGATCATGACCTGAGCCAAAATCAAGAGTCAGTTGCTTAACTGACTGAGCCACCCAGGTACCCCTGAAATGTCAGGTGTTTTAAGCTTGGCAAGAGCTCCATCACTGTTTCCATAGACTCCTAGAATGTAATAGTCAGTGATCATCTTCCTCTTTTAGTTTATTTGTACCATATATGTATGTATGTTATACTTTCATAATTTCCACGGCCACATCCATATGCAGCCATACTTTTGGTAAAGTTGTGATCAGCAACTTTGTGATCAGCAACAATGTGAAATTCTCCTTTCAGTAGTTTCTCTCTTCTAAGTGTTCACCTATATATTGTAATCTTAATAATTCTCTTTTTCACGTGTACCTGTTCTATTGGCTGCCTGATAGTCCGTGGAGTAAATGTGTTAATACACTTAAATATATCCTGACCATTGGGCAACTGAGCATCTCCAGAGGCTAGCCTTTGTGGGGGGGGTTTGGGGCCCTGTCACCGTAGACATCTCTGTAGGTCGACAGTTTTGTGAAAAGGGCTTCTCACACGTGTAGCATGCTTCTGTGTGCATTTCGGTACCTAAGGGCCTTTTGCTCCTGCTGTACACAGGACAAAAACAAACCAAGGCAAAGCATCTGGCTTAAGTGAAGCTAGAGATGGGTGAAACAAGGAACACTGGAAAAACATTGTCTTCTGTTGCTGCCAAGCAGGGCAAACAGAGATCCTGGGGAGGCTGGCATGAAATAACGAAGCAGGTGGAGGAGACACAGAAACCCGGGTTCTGAATGGCATCTTCAGATTCCAGGCTTTGGCAGGGGCAGCCACCCTACCCTACACCTTGTACTGGATCACCTGGGAAGGTTGGTGACTTCTGGCTTCTTGAAGTTGTACTCAGTCTGGTCCAGAGAACAGGGCTGTCAGTCATCACTGGAGGGGAGACAGTCCCCAGAGGCAGATGTCCTCACAGCAGTAAAACATCCACAAACAGAATTAGATAATCCTACAGTTATTAAAAATCACAGCACTTTTCATTTTAGTGCAAGATCTTAGAAATTTTCAATGCATCCTTGGCAGGGGGGTAATAGTTTGTTCATCCGTTATAATTCGATTTGCTGCCTTCTTATCAAGATAAAGGAAGCATAATTGGTACTGGTAAGATCTACTTTGGTCTGTGGATGTTGTGCTTCCTCTGCAGATGTGGGTGAGCTGTTTGCAATGCTTGTTTGACATAATTTGCAATAGTACTGAGCTAGTCATTGGGCAAGAAAGGGAACTGTGTGCTGTAATTGGGGTTACCTTGATTGCTTGCAGTAGCTGATGGCAAATGTTTCAAGTTAGGTCAGGTTAAAGTAGATTCAATCAAGACAATTTTAGTCATGATTTAAATTACCAAGTAGAAAAAACAAACTAGAGAATTATAGAAATTGTGTGTCGATTTCAAATTCTTCTGTGCAAGGTCATATGGGAATGAGGGATATTGATAAAGAAAGATGTGGTCCAATATTTTCAGAGGTTAATATATGCAAACTGGTTTATTCCATCTCTCATGTGTGTATATTTCTCAGTTTTGGAAATGACATCCTATAATTTTTAAAACTAACCCCCCCCCACCTTAGTTTAGGTACATTGGAAACCAGAAGGAATGGTGAATTCTTTTTGAATTTTGAGTACCACAATGAAAGGTAATTATTGATGATTTCAGAATGTGTTTGCAATATTGATGTGTAGGTCAGCTGCAAAAGCAGCAAACAAAAAACTGAGAATTGTAGATATTTTCTCTCACACACAAAAAATAACTGGTACTGTTCTGAGTTAGATAAGTGATTCAAAAACAAGCACACAAACAAAAACTTAGCATATCTTCTTAAGTCAGCTTTTCCAGATAGGCATACCTGAGGATGAAGGTGTGACCCAGCTGAGCATTTACTCCTTTCCTTAGACCGCATGTGTCCCATGGCCATTCTGTGTCATAGCCCCACATGCAGAGAGAGAAGGTTGGAATTTCCAAGATGTGTTATAAATGACTGCTAAAGTACAGGGACTAATTTTAATCACACATAAATTTGATAAAACATAATAGCCATCTGCCTTAGCCCCTATCCCGGTCCCAGCTTCTTGAAGTCCCATGACAAGTGATGGCCTCACCCTGATGAGACTCGTTCTCTCTCAGGCTTTTTTCTCACCTACTGTCTCCCTGAAGGTTATCTTTCCAAAGTCCATTCACCATATTTTGTTCTTAGGGACAATCACAATTCCTGCTTGCCAATTCTCATTTTATTCATCCTATCTTCTCAAAATTATTCTACTTAATGATTGGATTTATAACATGTTTAAATTCATACTGATCTACTTTTTTAGTCATATCGGTCCTAGGGCCAGTGGGTTGAGGATATAAAGAAACATCTGGAGGGGTGCCTGGGTGGCTCAGTTGATTAAATTGTCTGACTCTTGTTTTCAACTCAGGTCATGATCTCAGCATTGTGAGATCGAGCACCACAACGGGCTCTGCTCTGGGTGTGAGCCTGCTTAAGATTCTCTCTCTCCCTCTGCCCCACCCCTTGTTCTCTTAAAAAAAAAAAAAACAGAGAGAGAGAGAGAGAGGGAAAACATCTGGAGAATTTTTGAAACCCCTGACTGTCTAATGAACAGGTTGCTTGCCTTGAAGAAGATCTTCACTGATGGAGATATTTCAGTAGAAACTGCACACCTGTCTGATGAGACATTTTGGAAGGGGAGCCTGGCTGAATTGGGAAGACGGTTTTCTAGGCTTATTCAAACCAAAGGGGATTGATCCTACAATTTCTCAACTGATGACCCAAAGGAAGTGAAGTGTTTGTTTTGTTTATTTTCTTTTCACACATTTAAAAAATTAAGCAAAGGTATTCAACTTGATTATTGCACCTGGAATTTCTGGTGCATTTATCATCATGCTTTGGAGGTACCTTTCTTTAAACCCTCATTCTTAAGCATACTTCCTGAATGGCTCACTCTTAGCCCTCATGCTCTTGGAGGGCGGTCTGGAGAGAGGATGGTTTTGTGCATGTACTTTCCACCGGGGTGAGGTGCTCAGGGTGCTTTCAGAGCAGAGTGCCTCGGAGGGAGAGGGCCTGGCAAGGCAAAGAGCACTCTGCATTTGGCTCCCAGGGGAGGTCTTAGTGCAGGTGAATCAGGGATTTCACTTGATAACTGGGAGCTACGCAGGGGGAAAATGTGATAAAAAGCTGTCTGAAGTGGGCGGTATGTGTTTTACTGGGTTGGGAGGGATAAGATAACCATGAGTTGATTATAAACCTGAGTGTTAGGAGGATCTTAACATGACTTTTGAACCCCACCTGCTCTGGCCCTCTTGAAACCCTAGTGTCTCCCTCCCATAGCCAAGCCTCCTTGCCGTTCCAAGGGGACAGCAGCAGAATAGTCATCAAGCACGAGATAAAGCACGATGTGGTAACCTTTTTTGGAAATATCTGTATGTCCCATCACCATGCCTGGAGATAATATATACTTGAGCCTGTAGAGGCATATTTGAGTTTTAACGAAGTTTCTAGGCTCCTGTTTCCTCATGGAGCCTCCCTTATTCCAACAAGATGCATTTCCTCCTCCTTCCTTCTAAATGCAGCATCACTTTGTCCTTACCTTATGCCACTGGTTAGTTCCTTTTGTTAATTATGTGTTGAAAAGTTGTGTCCTCATTTAGCACAGGAATGTTAGCTCCATGAGGCAAAGGATTTCTTTCTGTTTCATTGGCTACTTACTGCCAAGAGCCTAGAATAGTGCCTGGTACACAGTAGGTGTTCAATAAACATTGACTTAATGATGTAATAAATGCGTCTCCCTGACCAAATCAAAAGTTCCTTGGGGATAGGACTAGTCCCTTCATTCCATGAATTTCTTGGTGGACTGACATAGCGGTTGTGTTCCCTGACCAGCGGTTTGTGGGCTGTGCCAACCCACCCTTGGTCCTCTCTCATGGAAGGTGAGAGGGAGTGTGTTGTATGGTCACTATATCGAGGACCATAGGTTAAGCTATCTACTTGAAGCATCAGAGATTCTTCCCAAATAGACATGGAAGAAATGCAAAAGCCAAGACCAGCACTGGTGCCCATGGCAAGAGTTTTTTACTTGTTGGGTTCACCCGTCCCTCCCAGGAAACCTCTCTGATGGTCTGCAGGGTGGGGGTGGGGGGACAGCAGGAAGGGCGTGTGCTGGTTGTCACAACCGAGTCTTCCCCTCTGGTCAAGTCTGAGAGGAAGTGTGTGGTAAGTCACTTGGAGGCAGAACGTCTGGCCTATCTAAGAAGCCCTGCCTCTATTTAAGTAAATGGATGAGCTCGAAGGAGCACAGAGAGGAGAAGCTTTATTGCAATGCATACAATTTGATTTATAGCAGCTATGAAGTCTGGCTGATGGAAGAATCAAATCCAATTCTGATGATCTAATAATATGTTTGAGTAGGTGCCCTGAGGGTAAGTTTTGGTTTTTGGCTTCCACTCCCAGGTGATCACAGGGAAGAAGGAGGTAGGCAGACTTTTCCAGAGCCTTGAAGCTGAGCGAAATTATCAGAAAAGGAAATTTTAGGTACAAGGATTTTAACTTTAAAGCACAAAAGTAGTTACCTTTCGGTCAGCTGATGAGTGATTTTGAGACAATCATGAGATGTTCATTTAATGAAACCATAGCTCCTTGTCTTCTTCTTTTCCCTTTCTCTCTGTTTCTCTCTCTCTCTCTCATGCATGGATGCCATTCGGACTTTAGAAATTGTCCTGCCTTTGCATGTTTGTGCTGAGGTAGCTAGAGTCCATCTCCTCATCATTAAATGCTTATGAATCTGTCATTCTGTGTCACACACTTGCTGCCCACCTGTCTTCCCTGCCCTCCTGCCTGTGCCTGAAGTCTCACCCAGAAAGCCTCTCCTCTTACAGCCATGCTGCTGGACTCCACCAGTTCCATTCTCCCTGTGCCATCCCCCTTCTGGTGTTACCGGTCAAAATCCTATTCCCTGCCTGCTCCACCTCCACAGAGCTCACCTCCTTCCAGCCCTGTGGTGCTCTGCGCATCTCTCAGCCCTCACCTCCTGCCCTGTGACAGCTCCAGTGGGGGAGCCCAGCAGGTAATGTCTTGGCGTGCTGGCCCCGTCGGGAGCCTCATCTGCAACCACCTTCTTAATCCCTCCCCCTTGCTTTGCTGTTCTTGATCTTGCATGGAACTCCGTAACCCTTCTGAAATGCCTGGGGTACTTGTTACAGCTGGAATCTTTGGCTGTAACCCCAGGGCTAACATCTAGAGCCCCAGCCTGGCATTGAGGGCCTTCGGATGCAGGCTTCCAACCCCTGCCTCATTGCGCCATGTTCTAGTAATGCATAATTACTATCTGCCTTCTGGAAATACCAGGCTCAGTTTCAACCTTGTGGCATGTGTACATGCTGTTCCTACCACCTGGGATGCATTTTCCCTTCCTTCCCAATGGGATAAACCTAACTGATCCCTCAAGGGGTCACTCAGGAGCCTCCTCCAAGAAGCCAGCTGGGTCAGGTGCACTTGTTGGAGGTAGAAGAGGTGTGGGCCCCACTGGACAAAACCCACGTTACAGCAGGGGCCAGACTCTGTGTTTTAGAAGCTGATCTCCTCAGGTAACAGAAGTCTATAAAGGTGGGTCTGGACCCCCGGCCTGTAGCGGTGCAGCTAACACGCAGTTGTTTAGAAAACGTCGGGCTTCCTCCTCATACGTCCTTAGACCTTCCAACCTATACTCAGTGCTGCTTATTTTAGGTTATTCTTCTTCTAATAAAATATTTAGTAAAAAAGTCCCATCCATTTTTAGGAATGCAGAGAGGAATAGAGCATGTAGATTGAGGTTGCCACTCCTTCTTAAAGCATAGCTTCAGTGGCCTTACTAGCTGCTTCTGTTCTCACAGGGATATGTAATCACCACTACATCTGAGAATCCAGGAAAAGGGGTGCCTCGGTGGCTCAGTTGTTAAGCGTCTGCCTTCGGCTCGGGTCGTGATCCCAGGGTCCTGGGATCGAGCCCCGCATCGGGCTCCCTGCTCGGCGGGAAGCCTGCTTCTCCCTCTCCCACTCCCCCTGCTTGTGCTCTCTCGCGCACTGTGTCTCTCTCGGTCAAATAAATAAATAAAATCTTAAAAAAAAAAAAAAAAAGAATCCAGGAAAAGTCAGCAGAGCAAGAGAGTCCCTCTGTTGCCTACAAACAGCTGCCAGCCCAGCCAGGAGGTGGCCATGCATTCAGCTTCAAGGTCCCCTCATCCTAAAATGTGGGAGAACCACAGGAGAAGCAAAGGAGGGCACAGAGGGCGCTGGTGTCTCAACATTCACCAAGCTCTGGAGGCTTCTCCTACATTTAATTATTTCTGCTCGGACAAAAGCTTGTTCTCTGTACTCCAGGTTAGCATCGCTACATTGTGCTGGACGTAACTCCTCTAGCTTCCCTCCGCCGTACGGTCTGTCATGCGCAAATGCAGGGCTCCAGCAAGATCCTAGACCTGTGGTCTTCCATGCAGGGCAGACTTCGGCTTCACGATGGGGATCTGTCCCAGTACGAAGACTAAAGCCTTTCCAATGGCGTCAACCTGTTTCTCATAAGCATGTCGTCACCCATAGACTGAGGGGTCGAGGCAGGATGATCTCTGGGGTGTCTTCTTGCTTGCGCATTTTGGGGTTCTCTGGATTGAAGGTAGAGTGTTAAGAAATGAAGGTGGGTGGGGGCAGCAAGCATGGCTGAGCTTCTGAAGGATTTTACCCGAGAGCACAGGTAACAACGAGAATGTTGTTCGAACGGGAAAGGCAGTTCTTTTCCCTCTGTCTTCATGGAATCTGGGCGGCTGACCAGAAATAGCCAGTGAAACTGTGTCCCAGGTGTCACTTATAGTGACACTAAGCATATGGGGCTGGGCAAGCCTGGTTCCCCTGATAAGAGTTTATTTCTTTGGTTTGGGGATTTTGCGGTGCGTGGCCGAGAAAAGGAGCAAGGGAAATGGAAATCTTCCAGCAGTTTTCACTTCTCATGCCTAGAAACGTGCCTAGGGGGTGGGAAGTGAATGCACTTTTGGACAACTGTGTCCTCAGGGTGGCAGCTGAGCTGAGGGGGAGAAAGGAAGGGGGAGAATTTGTGGAATAGGATGCTGGATGTCTGAGACACATAAAGAGAGGGTCAGTACAATTCAGTCTCTCAAGTTTACATTTGTTAACTTTGAAATTGTAAAAATGATCACAGTTTAAATAGCAATTGTTAAACACCCAGTTGATCAAGTATTTTATAAACCCTTGTTCTGAAGTATTCTTAAGGTAAGTGATCTCTAGCCTAGTGGACAAACAGGTTCTGATGACCTGGGATGAACTCCTGTACAAGTGACTAGATCTGATTCCCTATAGATGCTTCCAATACCCAAGGGTCACAACTGTGTGCCGATAGGAAAACAGAGTTGGAAAATCTGCTCCATATAGCCAAATGGGCACTCCACCCTAGGTGGATGCCAGCTGGAATGGAGCCCTCTGTGTGGCCAAATGCTGTTGTCAAAAACAGAAGAGCTGGCTCCGGCTCCCCCCAGCCAGTGTCCAAAGAGCCAGCTGCTGTGGCCCCCTGAGGTGACATCTCAGGGCCCAGAATGACCTCCCTTGCCCCGCTTGAGCCAGCCACACCACCTGGTTCTTTCCACTTACCTTCTATGACAGGAAATCTCTACAGGAAATCTCTACAGGACGCCAGAAATATGTCTTTTTTTTCACTGTCATGGTCAGGGACTGCTTAGTCTTTGCTTAGCTGACTAGTGTCTACTAAGTATTTGTGTTTAGCAAGTTAGGCAGTCTTTGCTCTCAAGAGGTTTATGGCATGCACATGCACACGTACATCCACACGAACACACCCCTCTGTTCTTTGAACTTTAAACTGTATTTTTAAAAATATTTATTTATTTGACACACACACACACAGCACAGGCAGGGGGAGCAGCAGGGACAGAGGGAGAGGGAGAAGCAGGCTACCCGCCGAGCAGGGAGCCTGATGCGGGGCTCGATCCCAGGACCCCTGATATCATGACCTGAGCCGAAGGCAGACGCTTAACGACTGAGTCACCCGGGCGCCCCACTGTTCTCTGAACTTCAAAAACAATGAATGAATGTATGTTGAGGTAACGGAGAAGTAACAGCAACAGGACAGAGATGAATACGTTTTTACTATAATTAACAAATCTTAGTGTCACACGTGGGCAAAGGGGGGTTTTATCCCTCACTAGAATAGAGGGATGGAAGACAGGGCATGGCTGTCCCTCCATTTTGGGGTTGGGGCAGACCGGAGAAAAATCATTAGCTTTATTATTAAAACAATTGAGAGGGTGGATAGAACCTAGTTTGATGAATGGGAATGGCAACTTTGTACGGTGGCTCACGTGGAAGGACAAAGACTGTGTGCTTCTCGGAGGTGCTGGGGAGGAGCAACATTCCAGCAGGTGGGAGGACTGGCATCTAGGAGTGATGGTGTTCCAGGTTTCACGCTGGGTCATATATGTGACCTGGCCTCATTGACCTGACTGCTCCAGAGCTATGTGTGGTAGGAAGACTCTCACAGCTCCCTAAAGAATCATGGCTCATGTCCTAATCCCTGGAAGCTGTGACTGTGTTGGGTGACATGGCAAAGAGGAATTAGGTTGCTGGTCAACTGGTGTTGAGAGATGGGAAGGTTCCCATAGGTGATCCGGTGGGTCCGATGTAAACACAGGGTCCTCTGAAGTGAGGGAGGAAGGCTGGATAATCAGTGTCAGAGTGATGTCATGTGATGAAGTCTGCACTGTCTTTGCTGCTTTAAAGATGGAGGAAGGGGCCACAAGCCAAGGAATGCAGGTGAGCAAAGAAATGGATTCTTTCCATAGAGCCCCCAGAGGAATGCAGCCCTGCCAACACCTTGACTTTTAGCTGAGTGAGACCCACGTTAGGCTTCTAACCTCTAGAACTATAAGATAATGAATTTGTGTTGTCTCAAGTCACCAAATATGTAGTAATTTGTGGTAGTAGCAACAGGAAACCATCCAATATGGAAACCTGTCTCTATTTTGGAAACATGAGACCCTTTTAGTTATTTATGGAATATCATACAATGGAAAACAAGTAACTCAAAGAAGAAGCTTGTCAAAATTAATTCTAAGATCTCTTTAAGCTCATTTGTTTTATTAGTGTGAGGGCAAAAACTTTATTTCTTTCCTGTTATATCGTCACTGCCTAGTTCAGTGCCTGACTCATGAATCTTCAAATGAATGGATGTTTTTTAACTAAATCCATGAAAAACCAAAATGACTATATTTTCAAAGACATTATTTTATGCTAAAGTATATCACTAATATTAGAAATCTAAATTCAAGCTCTTGTTATAGACAAAGAAGATCATACTTTACATTGCCATTTAAAGATGAGAGGCTTCAGGGGTGCCTGGGTGGCTCAGTGGGTTAAGTGTCTGCCTTCAGCTCAGGTCATGATCTCCAGGTCCTGGAATTGAGCCCCAAGTCAGGCTCCCTGCTCAGTGGGGAGCCTGCTTTTCCTCCCTGTGCCCCTCCCCCCACTCATGCTCTCTCTCTCTCTCTCTCTCTCTCTCAAATAAATAAAATCTTTAAAAATATATGAGATGCTTGAGTAACAATAGTATTTTTAAGTCATTGGATTTAAGTGAGAGTCATCATTATTTCTTTCTTGGGTTCTAGGAACTTCTTTGTACCTACACATGGTTGGAGTGTTAACTAGTTTCTCACCTATTCGGTAAAACTGCTGTAATATGTAGCATGTTGTGACCTTAAGTTGGTGATCAAAAAAAATGTGCTCATTATTTATGAAACTCAGTTTGGAGAGTTTGGTATTTTTTACTAATGATATTATTAATGATCTTTGCATGGCATCTTTTAGAATTAGGAATATTTCTAGTGTTGATTTTCTATTTCTTTACTCATTCTTTGAAAAAAATCTTTGCTAGGATTTTGCTGTGTGCCAGGCCCTGGAGAAACAAAGGTAAATAAGATATGACACTCCAAAGAAATTCACATTCTAGATGGGAAGAAAGGCAAGTGAGTGATGAGAATATGGGATACTCAGTGTTAAAATAACTTACGGTGCTAAGAGGAGAGAGCTTTCAACTCTGCAGGGAGAATACTGCAGGAGGAGACGTTTGAACCAGGAACTGAAGGACCAGGAGGTGGCTGGCCAGTAGAAGAAGAGGACATATATTAGTTGCCTACTGAATCTCAGGCACTGTACTAGGTGCTTTTGCATGTAACGCTGTCATTTAATTTTAACCGAGGAAAATGATAATCTAGATAAGTAACTTTGCAACATCACACAGAGTAGGATTTACACGCATTGTCTTAAGAGTCATTGGTTTTAAAGCTGAGGTGGACAAACTTTCTGTAAAGGATCAGAAGTAAACATTTCAGGCTCCATGGGCTCTGTGGGTTCCCGTCAAAACTATTCAACTTTGCATGGTAGCATGGAAACAGCTATCGATAACAGGGAAATGAATGAGCGGGGCTGCGTTCCAAGAAAACTTTACTAAGAAAAAGAGGCAGTGGCCCCGAGCTAGTCCATGGGCTGCAGTTTGCTGACTCGTGTTCTAGAATGGCAATTATAGCCACCATTTTGTTTTGGAATATTTCTGGAGAGGGAGCTTTTAAGTTTCATTAGTTTCTCAAGTGGGTCAGTGACAGTTTCAGAATGTGTTAATAGAATCTCACCAAGAAGTGATAGCAGCCTGGATTAATAATGGAGGTACAGACTGACCCAATTTTCTAACATTTCACATCGTTGTGGTTAATACTTAGCAGACCTCTGAGAATCCAGATATAATACATCTTTAGGTCATTATAGATGAGTCCAAAGAGAAAACCACACTAATTCATTCTTGGCAGAGGATTTGACATTGCGTGGGTATGTGTGTGTTTTAACTCTGAGATCTTAAAAAACAGAGATAGAGAAGATTTGTCTGGAACCGTTGGGAAGAAATAAGGTAAATATCTAAACGGATGACCTGGGGGGAGCCTAGGGCCTAAAGCCTCGCTGCTGCTGTCTTCTGGAAAGAGGCAGAAACATCTGGTTATTGTAACAGTGAGGGGCTATGTGAAGGAAGTCCTAAGTCGAGATTAGAAAAGCAGAATACATCTTGACATCTTAAAGCAACAAGCCAGAAAAAAATCTCTTTAAGAGCTGATACTTGGGAAAAGTCACTAAATTCAGAGATCTGAGTAAAAAAAAATATATATTTTAGAGCAAAGCAGTGAATTGCTTTAGAACAGATCTTTCCAAGGATATATCCGAAGAGATATAATGATGTAGGAAGACATCTGGAAAACCGTGAAAGGACTTCCAGGATGTTACCAAGAGGAGACACCGAGGAGTTATGAAGTCCCCTTTCTGGCCCTGTATTTTCTGGGCCCTCCTAGAAGGACATTTTTCTCTTGGCTACTGATGAAGCTGAAGAGGTTATGGTTACTTTTGGGAGCTCATTTCTTTTGAGTAAAACCTTTAAAAAACCAAAAGCAGACTGAGTTTATAAGGTGCTTTCAAATTTGGATGGTTCCAACTGGATTGAAACATTTTCTCACCAACAGCAACAGATTGAAAGTCATGTCTATGCCTGTTGTCTCCAGAGGTCCCCGTGCTCAGCATCGCCAAGTGTGTTTTGATCTGATTTCCCATCAGGCTCTGTGCTGTTGAATTAGGAGAAAGAGGGAGGAAAAGATGGAAAATATGGGAATGATATCTTCCTGGAAGACGTTGTACATATTAGCAGGCTACAGTTAGGCCAATCAAAACAATTTAAACTTTTCCTTGTGTTTTGGATCCTGGGCGCGAATCTTGTCTTAGATGAAACAGATGTGATCTGAGACGTGCACAGAGTCCCATAATGTGGGAGCTTCGCCTCGCTGGCCTTCCTGCTACTGCACCTCATTCTAATTTGTGGGCATCAACCTTAATCCCGTTGTGCATTTCTGTTCCTGGCCTCTTCCTAGGTTAGATCCAGCTTCGGCAAACTCAGAAAGAGCTTCCTCATCATAGAAAGCTTAGGGCGGGGGCGCTTGGGTGACTCAGTCGGTTAAGTGTCTGCCTTGGGCTCGGGTCATGATCCCAGGGTCCTGGGATTGAGCCTGCTCAGTGGGGAGTCTGCTCCTCTCCCCTGCTCGTGTTCTCTTTTTTCATCTCTCTCTCTCTCTCAAATCTTTTAAAAACAAAAAGAAATCTTAGGGTAGCTGAAGAACATAATCTGTGAAGCAGATAAATGCTTTGATGTGGATTATGTCAAGCAAACAGTGTTTATATAAAAGGCCTTAACATGTAAACTAATTAGGGTCTTATAATTTGACTTCTGTTTCCCATCGGACGGAGCTCTTTTATAATGTGAATGTAGTAAAGAATAACCATATTCTTCAATCTTGCTGACATTCTTTTAGTAAGGATTAGATACAGGGGCTCTTCAAAGCATTGTGGATATATTTGATAAAGCTTTGAAGTTTTTATTAGCTTCACTGGAAATCTTTGTTTCCCGGAAAGTTCACTGATGGAATATATAGTTTCTTACAGAAATCCATTTCTTAGCTGTATATAGTAAATAACCTAGTCAGTGGGGATGCTATTGCAAGATAAAATTAATATCTAAACTGGTCCTGAGTCAGCTCTTCCCCAGTAAAGCTTTTAAAGTCTTAGGGACTAATGATGTTTGGGTCAAAGTCACCTTTTCTTTATCTGAATTCACCTCTCTCACTCCCTGGTAGGAATGTAATGTACATTTTCTATGGACTCGCTTGGATGCTACTGAATACAGAACGAATCTGCACCATCCCAGCACCTTGCATCTCAGTCAGTGGCACGTCATGCCCCTGGGCACCCATCTGGTTCCTTCTCACCTCCTCCACTGTCACCACCTCGTCCAGGACTGACTCTCTGCCCTGGCTGGGGTGGCCTCCTGTCAGTTTCTCCTGTCTGCTTCTTCTGGTTCACTTCCCCATCTACCTGCCCCTAGAGCCTATTTTCCTTAGTGTAACTACAGTTAATCTTTAAAACTAAATCAAGATCATGTCACAACCTTGCCACACCCAACAGTGGCTTCTGGTACCTCTGAACAAAACCCAAAGTCCTTCTTTGGCACAGGCCTGTCTGATCTGAGCCAGCTGTCTCTGACCAGCATTTTCTGCTTGGCTCCCCATCCACTCCTCCTCTCCCTCACCCCCCTCCAGCCACACCGGCCATCTCACTTGTCCCTTGGACACCCAGTCACACTCCCATCTCAAGACTTGAGGATTTGCACTGTTCTCCTCTCCCCTTCCTGACCATTCTCCTTCCCCATACTCACCAGCTTGCTTCCCGAAGTTCTTCCAGGTCTCCGCGGAGATACTTGCTCACTTTATCTAAACTAGAAGCCCCCATTCTCTTACCCTGCTCCCCCCCCAAGTGTTTATAAACCTACAGTCTATTATCAACTGATCAGTTTGATTCATGTCCTTATAATTTGTTTATTACTCCCGAGCGAACGTGAGCTCCATAATGACAGGGGTGTTGGTTTGTCATTGTATCTTTCGTGTCTATCACACATGGGCAATCAGGATGTATCTGCTAGATATTGAATGAAGGAAAGAACCATAATCATGCATACTATTTTTAGTCTGCATATGTAGATCAAACCATAGTGCAGTTACATTGTTCATAGTACAGTGATATTTGTGATTTTCCTACCTTACTAAAGGTTTGCAATGAAAGTTAAGATTTATTTTAGATTTACTTCTTGCCTAAAGGTTTTGGCAGAAACCTTGGTTTACCTTCAGTGTAGTTCAACATGTAAGGGACGTAGCACTCGAACTTCTTGGTGATTTAATGGTTTTGTAGTGACCATCTGTGTAGATGGACAAAGCCATTGGAGTCTTACCTGCCTACTTCCCTCATTGATCAGCAGGCACATATTTAGCATGAGGAGAAAGAGGCACTTACCCAAGTCTATTTTTAATACAGGAGAGTTCCCATAATTATCTAAAGACCAGAGGTTACTTTAAGATATTTTATATGCCTAAAGGAGCTTTTTCTCCTAGAAATGGGTAACCAATAATATCATACGAGAAGAAATTGGGGTTGGGAGTTAATAGAGGAAGTTCGATAAATGATTTGTAGAACTTTGTAGAAGATAAGGATAGCCCCATTCCATGAGATAATTTTGTTGGCATAATTGCTAAGTGCTGTTTTTTAAAAAAAAGTTAGATTTACTGATATATAATTTACACACCCTAAAATTTACTCTTTTAAAAAGCATACAGCGACATGTCTTGATAAGTGCGTACAGTTGTGCAGCTACCACAATGAAAATATAAATCTCCATCACCCTAAAATGTTTCTTATGCCCCCCTGTAATCAATATCTCCATTCAGTTCTCACCCCTGGCAACCCCGGGTCTGTTTTCTGTCCTTACAGTTCTGCCTTTTCCAAATGTCATAGAAATGGAATCATTCAGTCTATAGCTTTTTGAGTCTGGCTCCTCTCACCTAGTTTAAGGCACTTGAAATATAGCCATGTTGTTCAGTGATTTGCTCCTTCATTGCTGAGTAGTATTCCATTGTGTAGAGAGAGTTTGTGTATCCATTTACCAATTAAAGGACACTTGTGTCCAGTTTCAGGTAATTATGAATAAAACTCCCATAACATTCATGTATGGGTTTTTATGGGATCCTAAGTTTTCATTTTCTCTTGCATCAATACCTAGGATCAGGATTGCTGGGTCAGATGATAAGTGTATGTTTAAACTTTATAAGAAAAACAACCAAACTGATCTGCAGAGTGGCTGTACCATTTTCTATTCCCACCACTAAGGTGGGAGGGTTTCGTGAGCTGCTTTTTCATGCTCAAGTGCCAATGTCTGAGTGGCTTTCTTCCTTGAAGAGGGATTTATCCCTTTCCTTTATATCCTTTCAATATTGTGTTCCAGTCTCTTCTACTTGGACCTTTAAATTACTTTTATTTAGCAGTCTTTCAGTTCTTCACTGTTGCCTGAGTTTCTTTTCTTTCTTCTCTGCACCTAACATGGGGCCTTGTATTCAGTAGATGCTAAGTTCACATCTGTCTGATCTGATTGTCATAAACAAAATTAAACTGATCTCAAGGGTAATGAGCGCCCTTCGTGGGACCTCAGTGCAATGGTAGCAGGGTCGCGGGGCATCTACATGACAAATGCCTGTAGGACAGGTTGAGCCTTACCCCAAGACCTGGGGAGAGAGTCCTTTTGTTTCTTTTCTGGCAGTAAGGTGTCACCCACCAGGTGTGGGATACAGACGGGTGTTTGAACATTCACAGTGGTGAAGATCCATTTTGCCCTAGGTAGAGAAGTCAGAAACTAATCTATGTTATTAAAATTTTTATAATAATTTATATTATATTTATGGTAATATTTATAATAATTTCTACTAACCTGTATTAGATTTAACACTGACTATGAAGTGGGTAGAATCTTGTGAAAGGTTTTTATCTTTCTTAAAGCTTTTAAATTATTTTTTAATGAGGGATACTGCATAGCATAGTGAATAAAAGTAAGGACTCTGGAGCCAAAAATGCTACTAGCCACCTGTGTGACCTTGGACAACCTTTCTACACCTTAGTTTCTTGATCTGTAGAATGGGGATACTAACAGAAGCTAGAGGTGGTGATGAAGTGGTTAATATATAGATAGTGCTCAGAACAGTGCCTAGTAAATACTGAGTGCTTTATGAGTATTAGCTGCTGTTATTGTTAACTAAACTTTCCCCCAATACTCTGAAAACAGGTGTTTTTGACACACTTATCACACTTTCACAGTTGTCAGATACGAGATGCTGTTCAAAGAATGATTAAAATTCTGTTAACAGTGAGGATCAGAGTTTTAAGACATTATACAGAGTAATATTCAGTTGCTGATTATCCTCATGTGTGTGATTTATACTTGCATATGTTGACTCAGGTCACATTTTTAAGCAGTATCAGTTCTCTGGTCTAGCTTGCTTATTTTCCTTTTGGAGGCTCAGGAAGAAGTTGTGATTTCCCAGGTATGCTGTCCTCCTCCATCAGAGAGGACATCCCTGCTTCCTCCATCGGAAGGGTTGAGCCCACCGTAGTTTGGTTAGTTAGCAGTTCCAGCACAAGATCTTTAGTGCTCTCTTCCTAATTCTTTTGGTTGCTATTTCCATTCAAAAATGGTTTGTTTTAGAGGTGCCTGGGTGGTGCAGTCGTTAAGCAATTGACTCTTGGTTTCTGCTCAGGTCATGATCTCAGGGTTGTGAGATCGAGCCATCCATGTTGTTGCAAATGGTAAATTTTCATTCTTTTTTATGGCTGAGTAATGTGTGTGTGTGTGTGTGTGTGTGTATGTACCACATTGTCTTTATCCATTCATCTATCAGTGGACACTTGGGCTGCTTCTATATCTTGGCTATTGTCTGTATTGCTGCAATAAACATAGGGGAGCATGTATCTTTTCAAATTAGTGTTTTTGTATTCTTTGGATAAATACCCAGTAGTGGGATTACTGGATCATATGGTAGTTCTACATTTAATTTTTTGAGGACCCTCCATACTGTTTTCCATGTGGCTGCATCCATTTGCATTCCCATCAACAGAAGCACTATTACTTTAAGTGCTCCTAAGTGACTATGACTTATAAAATATAAATCTGTGAGACACATCACTAGGTTCATAGTAGCTTTTCGACATTATCTTACTAACCATGCAACTGATGGCAGAGGGTGGATACAAGAAAAATTTGACATTAGAAAGGGGCTTCTCATACTTGAAGCTCTTGAGACCCACCACTGTGATATGCACCCAGAAGACATTACTTTAGGATGAGACTATGACCCAGAGTCAGTCAGGACCCATCACTTCCCTCCCCATCACGAGGGATTATGGGCAGAGTATACAGAGAGTGAACTCCAGCCCTTAGTGCATAGTTTTCTTATCAGATGCAGCTTGAATATCAATAGGCTTTTTATTTGGTGTTCATTGTTCACTTAGGAAAAAAAGAGCAAGATCTAGCATAATCATCTTATTTTTGTGAAAACATGCACATATGAGGTCAGTGGAGAGCGATAGAAAGTATTTGTCTTCACCAAGTTCTGATCACATGGATTGACCATGAGTGTCTAGGAGTCCAAAGGAGGATCGTGATATTGTGGTTGCTTTGAGCCCACTGCAATCCACTGGGAAGCCCCCATTTACCTCTGACAGAAGAAACAGTGAGCACTTGGTTCTGTAAAGGGTCTTAATTCTCTTTTTGTTGTGGCAGCTATACCTCTAGAGTGCTTCCTGGAACTGCCTGTGGAAATATACCCAGGTGATGGTTTTCAGACTGTTCAAGTTCAAGGACTTGGAGACCTTGGAGAAAGTTATGGTGCTTTTTTTTTTTTTTTTAAGGTTTGTATTTATTTATTTGACAGAGAGAGACACAGTGAGAGAGGGAACATAAGCAGGGGGAATGGGAGGGGGAGAAGCAGGCTCCCAGCTGAGCAGGGAGCCCGATGCGGGGCTCCATCCCAGGACCCTGAGATCATGACCTGAGTCGAAGGCAGACGCTTAACGACTGAGCCACCCAGGCGCCCCAGTCATGGTGCTTTTTGAGGCACACTTTGAAATGTTGAAATGTTGCATCCTGTTTTTCTGTTTTGTAATTTAGCACATTATGTGTTTTGTCATTATATACATAATTATACTTATGTATATGTGTGTGTATATGTATATACATGTGTATAGACACATACACACATATGTATTTAATTACTAAATATAAATCTGGCTCTTACTATATATCTTAGTTTGGGCTGTTGCAACAAGAATACTGTAGACTGGGTAGCTTAAATGATAGACACTTATTTCTCACAGTCTGGAGGCTAGCAAGTCCAAGATCAAGGTGGTGGCCGGTGTGGTGACTTGTGCGGGCCCTCTTCCTGGTTTGCAGACAGCCACCTTCTTGCTGTGTCCTCACATGGAGAGCAGAGAGAAGAATCAAGCTCTCACTGTTTGTTCTTATAAAAACACTCATCCCATTATAAAGGCTCCACCTTCATGACCTAGTCACCTCCCAAAGGCCCCAACAGCAAATACTATCACCTTAGGGACTAGAACTTCAACATATTAACTTTGGGGGATGCAAATATTTGGCCCACAGTACTATATTTGGGTGCTATAAACAATATAAGGTCAAATTCACAAGTACATGTGTCTATCAAATAGCAAGCTGACTTTTTCTTCAATGTTCGTTTGCTACTTGTTTATGCATTTTGTGGTTGCTACAAGGCAAGTCCTAGAAGGCACCAAAGATTTTGAAAAAAATATATGATAGAAGGTAAAATTGAGAATTCTGCCCCTTAACTTAATTTTTACACTTGTGATTTTAGATAATACCCACATCCTTTGGATTTTGAAACGTAATACCTCCCAAGGTTTTGTAGGAGCATGTTCAAAAACTAAGAGGATCTCATGCTCCCTTTTAAGACCTGTTGCTGTAATGGGATGTATGCCCTAATAGGAAACCTACCAAACTAGCAGCAGAAAGCCCATCAAGTGGGAAACGTGCCCCCCTAGGAAGATAGCCCCAAGAACAGCAGGGTGGTGGAGTTTCTGGATCTCACCGGGGAGGATTGAGGTGCTTATTTTAGCTCCCTCTCCTTCATGTGTCCCTGCGTCAGTTGCTATTTTGATGGTGAGCATCTTCCTGCAGCTGGTGGCGTGCTGACTGCCAGAGCCCTCGCAGGGGGAATGAGCTGCCCTGTGCCCACTGGTACCCCTGTCAGTCTTTCAGAATCTATTGTTTGAGCACTGACTTCATGCCTATGAAATACTAAAAACATACAAGATAAAAACCCACAGTCTCATTTTAGAGAAAAAAAAAGCATGAACATATGAAAGTCATATCTCTCAATCAAGAGGAGTACAAAAGGATATTTACAGTTGAATTATACTTTGGGATGCATTTAGTATACCATTACTCAGTGAAGGCTACCAACATGTAGTTCATGAAGAATCCAGTATTTAGGAAAATATTCACCATTCTGTGGATATTATCCTAATGTGCAAAAATAATACAAGCGTAATAGTTCAGGATGACAAACTCTCCTATAAATTACTTGACAAATAAAATGGGCCAATGGTTACTATTATTAAAATGGTCTGTTATTTGTTCTTTAGCCAAGATTTTTGTATGCCTTCCCCCATATTAAGATGAAACCTAGATGGTCCTAGTGTGTCCTCAGTAACTGTCCTTTCTTCTTTCTAAAGTCATCTCAGTGGGCCCAGTGATCTTTGAAGGGAGTCCCCCTCCCCCCACAGTGTCCCTGCTGCCCTCTCTCCTGTGTCACCTTTCTCCTGTTGTCATTGCTCAATTGCCTCTAACCTTGGCTCCTGCACATGACCAGTCTAGTCACTTACTGATGGTTTTTCCATCAACTTGTGTGGTCCTGGAATTAATGCTAGCAGAATGACACCTCAGGCACCAATATAGTAAGCACATATCTGAGGGGTGATGGAATGGGACTGTCCCCACACAGCTACAGACCCGTGGTGATGTCTACAGGTTATTCTGTAGTTCCAGTCAGTGGGTGCCTTCTAATAGGTACACCGTTTTGTTGATTTGGAGGAATTTTGTTTATTATTTATAAATGTTCAAATAATAACAGTGTTTACTATTTTTATTATTATTATTATATTATTGCTGTTCTGGCTAATCAAATCCTAGATGGTTGAGAATTAAGTATAGTGGTCATCTATAATTAGATAATTGGCATGATTTGAAGAGACAGAAAGCTCGCTGAGAAAGAAGTAAGACAGTTGGAGAAGGGTCTCATGGAAACGGAGGCATCTAAGCTGAATCCTGAAAGATATCTTGAGATTTGTATGGGATAAGGAGGAAATGCCCATGGCTCCTGAAAATATCTTTTTTTTTTAATATTTTATTTGTTTATTTGAGAGAGGGAGAGAGAGAGAAAGAGAGAGTGATCAGGAGGGAGCGGGAGAGAGGATCTGAAGCAGACTCCATGCTGAGTGCAGAGCCAGATGCAAGGCTCCATCCCATGACCAGGAGATGATGACTTGAGCCAAAACCAAGAGTCAATTGCTTAACTGACTGAACCACCCAGGCACCCCGCTCCTGATAATATCTTAAAGAACCTCCTTTCCTTGCTCTAGGCATCCAGGAAAAGAAAGATGGGAGAAAGTAACCAGAGCAAAAGTGGGTCTCATGGAAGTCTCATCCCTAGGATCTGTAATAGGAATCCCATTATTGGATGCCTGGTGGAGGGGAGTAAGACCCTGCTAAATGCTCTGGACCTTGAGGCACCTGACACTGTAGTAAAGTAGTACATGAATAAAACTCACCAGAAATGTCCCTTCACTGTGGACACCTCCATCAGCATGTTCTGTCAAACCTGTCTTTTGAAATGTAAGATAAAGTATGTTTTTCTCTGGTGTATCTTCCCTCCAGATACAGTTGGTCTACAGTTAGTCACAAACTCATGTGAGAGGTTTTGCACAGGGGTTGATAATCATCTGAAAGCCAGGTGAAAGTTTGTTTTTGACCAGGAAGAAATACTTCAGAAGGATGGAGCGAGCCCTGGCAAGACGAGCTAAGACTTTCACTTGGGTGCCTCTTCCTGATGCACATTGATTCTCCTTTCCCCATTGCCCTGTTTTCCTCTGGAATTTTTGCTGCTCTTATGCAGGTTTGACTAGTTTACTAAACTTCAGCCTGTCACTTAATTTGGACCCTTTCCTGATTGTGGTTTTGCCCTTTTCTTTCCCCGAGTTATCTTGAGTGCATTAAAGCTGATTTATTGTTTTGTTTTCCTGTCCGTTGCTATATTATGAAGTTTTATTACCTGGTGACTATCCCTTTGTCTTTGGGCAAACCAGATTCCTAGAACTAGTGATGCAGGAACAGGCCTTTCAAACTCCTTCTTGGTCCTTGGGCTCATGATGTCCACAGTAGATTCTCTTTCTTCTTGAACTGCAGTTGTAGAGTTCCAAGGAAACCCTTTTGCACACTCAAGCTTGAGAACCCCTCCTCTACAGGGCACTTGAGGGACATGGGCCAAGGACAAAACAGACATGGGAGTCTGGGCAGAATAGAGCTCTCTAAGAGGGAGAGATGAGGATTTCTTCTCCTGCCCTTACCTCTTGGCTTCTTTTGGTTCTCTTGGCCCTTTTCCTTTTAAATAATTTCGTTTTTCATTCCTCTGTGGCCAGTATAGAAAGTGGGTCTCCTTTTCTAAAGCAGGCAAATTCCTCCTCAGTTTAGTATACTAAGGAGGGGCCCCGGGGGAAAGCCAGGCTTAAATTGGTCTAGCTCCATTCACAAGGTTCCAAAACTTTTTAGTAATAAACAGATTTGTGGGGGAGGAGGAAAAAAGATTTTTTTTTTTTTTGCACAAAAAAATAGTCTACTTAAACCCAATAGTTTGTCTGTGTTTACCACAACCATCTTTGTGGCTTTAAGTAATGCGTTCATAGCTGTCTGAATTTTACTGGGCAGGGGTGACAATAATGTTTTTTTGCTTTGGGGGAACTTCACGTGGGTTGACTCCCTTGTGCTCCGTCATCACCACAGGGTGATTGCCTTGTCAGTTGCCCCAGCACGGACTTCTGGAGAGGAACCCCATTCTCCCTACACAAGTTAAGTAAATAGGATCAGACACCATGCCTCCCATATGTTCCTAAAAACTGAGGACTGATGCCAGCTCTGGTCCTTTACAATGCTGGTGTGTCTTGGGCTCCTGTCCCTTCCAGGGCCTTCTGTGCTTGAGTGAACTCTTTGCTAAGATGATGTTTTCAAAAGGTAGAACAAAGAAGTGCTGAACAGACATTGGGAGGAGATAGGAGGAAGTGCCTCAGTAGCCTGAAACAAGAGGTTTTCCCAAGCCAACGCTGTTTTACCACTAACCAACTAACCACTAACCAACTAATAAATCTAGGGGCTTCCCTCTTTAGTCTGGGCTCTCAGGGCTGAGGCCCTGCTTGTATTTGGTATCCCTCTCCCAGTCTGAGTCACTGGGATGCCACACAGGCAGGCAGCCATTTTGAGTGTAAGAAATGAACTATTATCAAGCGAGTTATCTTGTATACAGATTACCTGCAGGTAGGAAAATCACACAGGGAAATGTACATATGCTGTAGTCCTCCTCTGTCGTACTTACAATATGTGAGTGGGGTTTTCTCTCATTCCCCAGCCTGTGAGGAAAATAAATGTGGAAGCTTTTCTCTGCCTGGAATTAATGGCATAGACCAAGTTCTAGCCCAGTCACTCGCTCTGGTTGCCCTAGACGGGTTCCACTAGTCTCCAACTTCTTTATTCCGTATCTCTTTTTCTAAGGAATTGGGCCTTTGTCAGTTTCTTCTGGCTATACATATCCTACTCTTTGATGAATTCCAACCCATCCTTCTCGGTTTTCTCAAGTCTCCCTTCGTTACAAGGCTTTTTTTTCCCCAAATCCCCTTATTTGGATCTGTTGTAAATTTGTATTTTAGAAAGTACTCGTATTTACTCAACATAATTCTTGCTGTTAGACCAAATGTATAAAATTTCAGTCACTATGGAAAAATTAGAGCTTTGGAGAACCATTGCATAGAAATGACTTTATTCATTGGCTTTAAGATGAAGGAAAACAAATTTTTATTGGGTATTTTTTATAAGAGGTTTAAAAAGGTACTCTAACCACTGCCTGTAATTTGTTATAGCTGATGTAGATGACTAATTGAAAGAGTAAAAGCTCTTTAGAAGCAGAAAATTAATCACAGCAGTGTATCCTGCTTTGCTTATACATGTGGTTGTCTTATATTGTTTGCTATTTTCTTTCTTAGATTTCAAAGTTGAAATTTTTCTTTCCCCCTTTTCAGAGAGAGTTCGAATAGATGACTTTGAAGATTTACAGAGCTGAGATATGAAGATTTTGAAGTCATTCTATATCTGAAGCTATGATTTAAATATCAGCATTACAGTAAGTATTTAGGAAAGAAATACAATTTTGTGGTTAACACATCATTGGCTCTGCCTGCATCCTGAGAATGCAGATTAAAGTACATCATGAAGGGTGAATTTGTTTGAATCACATTCAAGAAACCAGAGCTCTGAGAAAATTAAAGCTCCCTCTGTGATAAGTTACAGGACCACAAACATACAGGGGAGATGAGCCCTTTTGATAGTTGGGAAAATCTTTATATCTCCTTAGTGTCCTATGGGCCCTTTAGGAGCTCCAGGAAAGAAGAGGAAAACTTAATATTGGGTTTTTCTTTTTGTACTGAGCTGAGGCTATGGGAGAGACTTTTTAGATGAGAGCAGAGCCGGGCACAGAAAGGGGAACAGAAGCACCCTTCTGGGAACTGTGCTTTCTGGACTGCCTCTCTGGGGCAGTATTTCTCAAATTGTGTTCCCTGGAACACAGTTCCCTATACTATTAGTGCAGTGGGGACAGAGGTGGGAAGATGGGTCTGTGCTCAAATGAGTTTAGAAAATATTGAATTAAAATTAAGCGACCTTTCTTACTGAAGGATCTCAAAAACAAATGAGCCTTGTGAATCTCATGGGTGTGTATAGTCAGCAGTACTTACCAGAGTTCTCTTTTGTGGGGCATCTTGAGACCAGTGTTCCATTTGTTCATTAAGTAGTTAATGAACACCGGCCGTGCATGGTGTTAGATACTAAAAATGTCAATAAATGAGATTGGCAAATAAAGTTAGAAATAAGTAAGAGCAATTACTGATAGATATGATAACAAATGTTTAAGAGAAGGGTCTTGGGAGCTAGGGGACCTGGGTTTTCTTTCTTTTTTTTTTTTTTTTAAGATTTATTTATTTGACAGAGAGACACATGGAGAGAGAGGAAACACAAGCTGGGGGAGTGGAGAGGGAGAAGCAGGCTTCCCGCAGAGCAGGGAGCCCGATGCGGGACTGGATCCCAGGACCCTGGGATCATGACCTGAGCCAAAGGCAGACGCTTAATGACAGCCACCCAGGCACCCCTGGACCTGGGTTTTCAACCTGACTCTGCCATTTATAAACTGTATAACCTTGAACAAGATACTTAAACTCTCTTTCAGCTACCACATGTATAAAATGGTGATAATAACATCTACCTAGTAAGGTTGTTGTGAGGATTAAGATGATAAATTCATGCTGGCAAATACTAAACCTTATACAGGGGTTATCAGAATTTGTACTTACAATAATAATGGCTGAGTGCTCTGAAGTTTATATGATAGATGGGAGAAGAGATAGTGATGGATAGAGACTTTTGAACTGGATGGTCCAGGACTTCCTGAAGTAGAGACCTGTAAAGATGAGAAAGACTGAGCTATGGAGGTAGTATAGAGAGTGCGTACAGAAGGAAACATAAGTGTGAAAAGGTTATGTCTTATGGAGAGAAAGCATTTGACAATTCCAACACCCCTTTAAGATTAAAACAACAACAAACCAAACAACAACAACAAAGGAGGAATTGAAGGGAAGTTCTTCAACCTGAAAAGGTCATCTGTGAGAAACCTACAGCTAACGTCACACTTAATGTGAAGGACTGAAAGCTTTCCCCCTAAGACCAGGAACAAGACATAGATGTCCACTCTCATCATTTCTATTCAGTATTGTACTGACAGTTCTAGCCAGGGCAGTTAAGAAAGGATATGGAATAAAAGGCTCCTAGATTGGAGAGGAAGAAGTAAAACTATCCCTGTTTGCAAATGACATGATCATGGATATGGAAAATCCTAAGGGATCCATGACACTATCAGAACTAATAAACAAGTTCAGAAATATTGTAGGGTATAAGATCAATATACAAAAATAAGTTCTATTGCTATACACTTATAGTGAACAATCTGAAATGAACTTGAGAAAATATTTCCTCCTCTAATAGCATGAAAAAAATACTTAGGAATAAATGTAATTAGAGAAGTATAAAATTTACACTATTAAAACTACAAAACATTGTTGAAAAAATTAAAGAAAATTTAAATAAGTGATAAAACATCTCATGTCCATGAATCGGAAGACTTACTATTGTTAAAATGACTGTACTCCCTAAATTGATCTGTAGATTCAGTGCAATCTCTATCAAGATCTCAGACGGAGGGGCGCCTGGTTGGCCCAGATGGTTAAGCATCTGCCTTCGGCTCAGGTCATGATCCCAGGGTCCTGGGATCAAGCCCCACATCGGGCTCCTGGCTCAGCAGGGAGCCTGCTTCTCCCTCTCCCTCTGGCTCTCCCCCTCCTCATGCTCTCTCTCTTTTTGTATCTCTGTGTCTCAAATGAATAAATAAAATCTTAAAAAAAAAAAAAGATCTCAGATGGATTCTTTGCAGAAATTGACAGACTGGCCCTAAAATTCACATAGACATTTAAGGGATCCGGAATAGCCAAAACATCTTGAAAAAGAGCAGAATTGGAAGACTTCTCCTTCCTGATTTCAAAACTTTATATAAAGCCACAATAATCAGGCCAGTGTGGTACTGGCATAAGGATAGACATATAGATTTTTGTAATAGAATTTATAGATCAGAAATAAACCCATAAATTTATGGTAATTGATATTTGTCAGTTGTGCCAAGACAATTCTTTGGGGAATATCCTTTTCAACAAGTGATCTGGGACAACTGGATATCAACATGAAAAGGAATAAAGTTGGGTCACTACCTCACACGAGATACAAAAATTAATTCAAAGTGGATCAAAGGCCTAAATGTAAGACCGAAAACTATAACACTCTTAGAAGACAACATGGGTATTAATCTTCATGACCTTGGGATAGGCAATGATTTTTTTTTTTTTTTTGAGATACAACACCAAAAGCACAAGTGAAACAGAAAAATTGATAAGTTGGACATCAACAGAATTAATCAAAAGATGCTATCAAGAGAATGAAAAGACAACCCACAGAATGGGAAGAAATGTTTGCAAATCATATAATCTGATATGGGACTTATATGTAGCATATATAAAGAACTCTTACACCTCAGTAATAAAAAGATAACTGAATTCAAAAATAGGCAAAGATCTGAATAGACATTTCTCCAAAGAAGATAGGCAAATGGCTAGTAATCACATGGGAAGATTCTCAACATCACTAGCCATTAGTGAAATGCAAATCAAAACCACAGTGTGATATTACTTCATAGCCACTATGAAAGACAGTAATAAGTGTTGGTGAAGATGTGGAGAAATTGGAACTCTCATACACTACTGGTGAGAATGCAAAATCTATCCAAAGCAGCTGCTTTGGAAAACAGTCTGGCAATTCTTCATACAGTTAAAGAGAGTAGCCTTATGATTCAGCATATTCACTCCTAGGTATATACCAAGATAAATGAAAACATATGTCTATATAAAAACACAAATATTCATGGCAGTATCATTCATAATTGTTGAAGAATGGAAAAAACCCAATGTCTGTCAACTGATGAACAAATAAAATAGTGTATATCCATGTGATAAGATATTATTCAGCTGTAAAAGAGAATGAAGTACTGATCCATGCTACAATATGGATGAATCTTAGAAATATGCTAAGTGAAAAAAGCCAGACACAAAGACCATGATGCGTAATTCCATTTTTATGGGATTTCTAGAACAGACGAATCTGGAGAGACAAAAAGAGTAATGGTTGTTGCCTAGCACTGGAGTATCTAGGGGAAAATTGAGAGTGATTGCTAATGGATACATAGTTTCTTTTGGGGGTGATGAAAATATCTAAAATTGATTTGATAGTGGTCATACAGGTGTAGAAATATTCTAAAGCCACTAAATTATACACTTTAAATTAGTGGATTGTATTGTATATGAATT
Source organism: Mirounga leonina (assembly GCF_011800145.1). NCBI lineage: Eukaryota > Metazoa > Chordata > Mammalia > Carnivora > Phocidae > Mirounga > Mirounga leonina. The sequence continues at coordinate 1,650,191 of NW_023270734.1, read as the reverse complement.
ATATATCAATAAAACTGTTGTATATATAAAAAGGGATATGTCTTAGAGGTGTAACCATCAGCACTTGGTGGTAGCTGAGATACGGGGAGTGAGAACAAGGGAGGAATTAAGAATGACTCCCAGATTTTGGCTCTGGCAACGTCTGAGGGGAGTAAAAACTGGGGGAGGAGATTTTGTTTTGTTTTTTTGTTTTTGTTTGAATTGGGCGGGCCAGCTTTGAGAATCAAGAGCTCTGTTATGGACATACTAAGTTTGAGGTACCTGGTAAATATACACCTAGAGATCTTAGGTAGACAGTTGAATGCGAGTCTGGAACTCAGAGGAGCAATCCTGAATGTAGGTAACATTTAGATGATAGGCAAATCCATAAGAAAGGAGGAAAAGTGTGTGTGTGTGTGTGTGTGTGTGTGTGTGTGTGGTGTGTATGTGCGTGTATACGCACAAATGAGGCTCAGAGTGAGATGGAAGAGAGCCACAAAGAAACCCAAGAAGGGGTCAGCCAGGGAGGTAGGAAAATAGAGGGGTATGAGGTCATGAAGCTCAGGTGAAAGGAGGGTGGTGTCCACAGAGCTGATGCTACTGAAAAATCAGGAAGAAGAGGATGGAATTATCCATTGGAATTGCCAAATGGATGCTGTTGATGACCTTGGCAAGAGTAGCTCAGTGGTGGAGACTCCGGAACAGTAGGTTGAAGAGGGAATGTGAGATGCTAGAGTCGGGAGAGGTAGGGCAACTGATTTTAGAGGTTTTGCTGGAACCACACTCTGGTGAAAATCGCTCTGGGATCCTTTCCTGCTCTGCTGAATCCCCGGAGTGCTGGTGGGGTTTGAAGGCCATCTCTTCCCTTGGAGCCAGCGACTTCGGGTGTCAATTCTGCATCTAGGAAGCTGCTAACTTGTATGTTGGGGTGGGGCAGGAGAGTAGCACTAGGCTGGGGTCCAGAGAAGAGTGTCATTCTTTGCTTTGTTCTCTGATAGTTTTGATTTTCTTTTATTTTGATTGGGAGAAAGCTGAGAGGAGGATTTTATTAATGTGCTTTTTTGAAGTTTAGATTGAATTGTTTAAAAATCATCATTTGATGTCAGAATAGAGAGAAAAGGCAGCCCATGCTTTTAGATGCAGCGAAAGGTCCTGGCTATATATACACTGCTGCTTTGTGTGTCTTCAGACATGGGTGGAACTCAGCACTAGGATTACCAAGACTATATGCGAGGTGGAGAGAAACGTGGTAACTTTCTCAAAAGGCCCCCATACAAATGCCTGAGGAAGTTGTGTTTCGTAAACCTCAAAAGTGCATTGACTATGCATCTTACCATCTGCATTAGCATGTTCTTCCTCCATGCTTTTTTACTAGTTAAGATTGTGGAAAAGCACTTTTTAAGATACATGCTCCTTCAAGCAACAACCCAGTCTTTACTTTCTCTCCAGAAAACCGGCTGCTACTGCTATAAAGCCCATTTAATGTTTTGAACAAACATCATGTTTTAAGCACATGACTATAGGCTGTTCATTTTGGATGAGTCCAAGTGGTGCTGTTTTTTCTTTTACAAGATGTGTGTGCATGTGTGTGTTTGTGCATGCATGCATTCATACTTTATTAAGTCAGGGTTTTAAAGTTATATCTGAGTGTTCTTAGTTCAAATTTCTGCCTTTTCTTATGTGGAATATAAATGACCTAACAGAAACTGTATGTTTGAAATCCAGTGTGTTCTAACTGGCTTGTCATGATATTAGAAACCATTAGAAATTAGAAAACTTTTCAAGCCCTGATTGAAGGCTCCTGGTAAGGATTACCTTTGTGTGTGGTTATTTATTTATTTATTTTTATTTTTAAAATATTTTATTTATTTATTTGAGAGAGAGAGCGAGCATGAGGGAGAGGGACAGGGAGAGAAACCCAAGCAGACTCCGTACTGAGTGTGGAGCCCGATGCAGGGTTTGATCTTATGACCCTGAGATCATGACCTAAGAGGAAACCAAGAGTTGGTCGCTCAACTGACTGAGCCTCTCAGACACCCCTATGTGTGTGTTGTTTTTTTTAAAGATTTTATTTATTCATTTATTTGAGAGAGTGAGAGAGAGAGAGAGAGAGCACACGAGAGGGGGGAGGGTCAGAGGGAGAAGCAGACTCCCTGCCGAGCAGGGAGCCCGATGCGGGACTCGATCCAGGGACTCCAGGATCATGACCTGAGCCGAAGGCAGTCGCTTAACCAACTGAGCCACCCAGGCGCCGCATGTGTGTTTTTTTTAAAGAAACTTTTATGTGGTCATTACTGTTTGGTTGTGTTTCATTGTATATGTAGGGGACATGCATTGGGAGATTTTGAAGGAAGAACATTTCAGTATTACTTTCATTCAAACGTTCTTATTCTGAAAGAAACATCTTAATTTGTTCTAGAGCATAGGGTTTTTCACTTATGATTATAAAAAAACAATACAGTGGTGTGTCCTACTTGGTTAGAAGTCGATTGTCATCCATGAGGAAATCACCAGCTTAAGAGAAACGCTGACTTCACAAGCCTGTCTTTTCCCTGCTCCCCACCCAGGTGTAGAGATTTTACTAACTTGCGGCAACTTCCAATCACGGGAGAATTACAGTGGTTATCTGGGAGGAATCATTTGAACTTCAACCTATAGTTTTGCCTATAGGGCCATGCTAACAGAAGCTTTTTTTTTTTCTTTAAGATATATTTATTTTAGAGAGAGACAATGCGCATGCGTGCAGCAGGGAGGGGCAGAGGGAAAGGGAGAGAGAGTCTTAGGCAGACTCCGTGCTCAGCACAGAGCCTGACTCGGGGCTTAATCTCACTACCCTGAGATCAGGACCTGAGCTGAAACTGAGAGCTGGACGCCTAACTGACTGCACCACCCAGGTGCCCCTAATAGGCCCTTTGATAATCTTGCTTTTAAAGAGAGCAAGAGAAAGTGACTGCAAAGAGAGGGTTTGGTCTGTTCTACTCATGACTGCTTCTTAAGAGAAGCTGGCTTCAGGTAATCACCATGACGGGGGGCAGACAAGGTCAGTTTACAGTGTTTTTAATTGTTTTCGGAGAATTGGACTGTATTAAGCAGGTGCTATTGACCACATTTCAGATCATTTTATGGAGGAGCACTGATTCAGTTCCCTTCTGCTCAGGGTAGATCTGTGCACATTACTTTGTTTCTCCAAAACGTCTTATTTGTCTTGGGATGCAGCCAGGCCTCTAATGTGGGTGGTGTGTGTTATGTCACAAACCTCAGGCCCCAAAGCCTGAATTTTGCTTCGTCAGATCAGATGAGTATATGAAACAGGCGACTAGCCTTTGGGAGACGCCAGGAGGCAAACGTAAAAGTGATGTTCGTGAATTGATGTAGACAGAGACTTTGGGCAGATTTCTTTGAGATGTGGGAATGGAGGTGACAGGAAGAGAGAAGAACAGAAGAAGACAGGTAAGGGACTTCTGGATTTTCTGAAATGACCTTATGTGGCTGCATAAAGCTGGTTAGCATTTCATGGGCTGGTGAGGGCCTTATGCTCTCTTTTGGGGCTGTGTTGGGGAGCTATGATGTTTGGATGTTGATAATGTACTTAGCTTAGAGTATTGCAATGAAAAATGCCACTGGTCTGACTTTTTAAGTAGAAATAGAAGTTCTTAAAAAACTGCCGTATGACTACCCAAAACTAGGAGGTATGCAGCTCTCTAAATAGGAAAAACAAACAAGCACATAAAAATCCTAAAGGAATCTTTTTTGTGATCTTTTCTTAAACCCAATGTAAGATGTAGGCCTTATTTAAAATAAAATTCGCCATAGAATGGGAAACAGAAACCATGGAAGAATGTAAATACACCTTTCTACACACACACACACACACACACACACACACACGCACACCTGTATTTGCATGGAAAATAGGTAGCAAACGTCTTGAAGGACAAACAGAAGGTACGATATGATTAAGTAAGAGGTTGAATACAAATTGGAAAGAGTCCTAACTTTTTATTTCACTTTCATTTGGATCCTTTTACTAATTCTCTTTGCTGGGTTTAGGCTTTTCAGACATTCTTTGGCCCTGGGAGAGAGTTGTATAACCATAAAACTTGAGAATCCTGGCCCTAGAATAAATGTTCCTTTAAAACCCCAAGGACAGAAAATTGAACACAGCTGTGCAAAAGAAAAAAGCAACAACACCAGTGATGGCTCAGGGCTGCAGGCGCCCTGACCAGCTTCCCCAGTGCACTGGAGCTGTGGTTTCTTGCTGGTAGATGGGGAGCTTCAGCATTTTTTGGAAGTTTCAGGAAAAGGCCAAGGTCATCCTTCAAAACTGTAGTTTCTTCTGTTGGTGGTCAGGAGTTGTTATCGATCGCCCTGCTTGTCCTATGTGTAGCCTGCCGTGGTCCCCTGGGGGCGATGGGGGTTTGTAATCATTTTTGAGGTGCTGTGATTCTGCAAGCCTTACAGTTCCTACTTACAAGGAAACCCCAGAGCCTGAGCAGTTTACACCAGAGTCGGAAGATAGAACACACAAGGATTTGGGGCCCTAGAGCCCCTCTCTGCCCTCTCAGAATAAAAAGCTTTAAAGTGTGGTCCTGGGAACATAGCATTGTCATTCCTTGCTTCTCACCTCTGGGATGAAAACCACAATGTTGTCTCTCTGATGTTGGCCTGGTGGGTCCCGCTGTTTGGCTTGTAGCCCACGAGGAGCCATGGCCATGGACCCTAACCTCTGTGCAGCCTGGGATTAATCATTTTGCTCTTTGTCAGACCGTGTAATGATGATTCATACTTCTTCCTCTACAAGAATAGATTACTGTAATTTTCATATCCTGGACTGTTCACTAGGGATTTGAATTAATTCTTGTTGGTATAGAAAGCAGTATCGTGTTTCTGGGGAGAAAGGACTGAACTTGCCTACTTGGCCACCATCAGAAAACATTTAGGGAGGGCCTGTTGTGAGCCTGACTCTGGAAGGTAATCCTGGCTTCAGGACTTATTACCACGTCAGTTAGTTCACTATAAAGGCCTGCAAACGGGGCTTTGGCGTGCACTTGGCCCAGGTGCAGTGGATTTGCATACATGACACCATGCCCCAAAGAGCAGAATGCATGGAGAGTTTTGCAAGGAGTCCTGTACTAAAATCAGGCACTGCTTCATGAGGCAAATCTTGCCCAGAGAAACATTTGGGAAGGAGGTAAACTCATTTAGGTTTGTGGAATAGTCTACCCAGAGCCAGCAGGGATCATGATCACAGACTGGGGAGGGTCGAGGGGGCGGCGATGGGAGCAATGAGGGGTAAAATAACCTTTGGGAAAAACTCTGTTTTGGCACACTCCCTGTCAAATGTGTATTATTCTGTCCCTTCAACAAATATTTATTGAGCACCTACTATATCCTGGGCACAACTGTGGGCACCAGGGATTAACAAGTCTACAAAACAGACAAAAATCTCTGACTTGATGGAGCTCACGTCCTCAAGGCCATGGCCTTGAGGGTAGGAATGTGGGCTGGAGAGCACCCGTAGCCAGGCATTAGGAGGGCCTGGTACAACTCCTAAACAAGCACAATCATTTGGAGATGTGCTTGCATGTATGTTCTCTCTCTTCCCTCTAGGTAGCCTGTGGCCTCTGTCCTGCTAATAAGGTTGCAGCCATCTTGGGACGCCTGGGTGGCTCAGATGGTTAAGCATCTGCCTTCGGCTCAGGTCATGATCCCAGGGTCCTGGGATCGAGCCCCACATCGGGCTCTGTGCTCAGCAGGGAGCCTGCTTCTCCCTCTCCCTCTGCCTGCCTGTCTGCCTACTTGTGATCTCTCTCTCTCTGTCAAATAAATAAATAAAATCTTAAAAAAAAAAAAAGTTTACAGCCATCTTTAGTGGAGCCCCTGATGGGAGTTCTTCATGCATGCTAACATGGGGTCCGCTCTGGTCTAAGGAGGGCAGCCCATGACTGCAGGGGCTGCCAGGGGGCCGTCTGCTACAGACCGAGCCTCTGCTGGAGGGGAGCTGCCTTGTGATCAAGTACCCTTATCTTCATTTCCAGTCCTACTGTGGCATGACTCTGACTTCACATTGCCTCGTGTTGACCTACGTTCTCTCTTCCTTTCTTTAGTCTCTCTTTTCTTTTCTCTCTTAATCCTCTCCATTCTTCTTTGGCGACTCTGAGATGGCGGTTTGCCTCAGAATTACAGAATCTGTTTTTCTGAAACTGGACGGGACCCTAGGAGTCTTAGTCTAAACCAGCAATTTTTGGTCTCTGGACTGAAAGCAAGCGTTCACCTGATGCGGGGAAATGAGAAATCTAAGAAAATGAAGTAAATGTTTCATGCAGCTAAACTTCATTATTTGATTCCTGTATCTTTCCATCATATTCCCTTGAACTTTTCAGTTTTTAGTATCTTCCACTTACTCTAGAAATTACTCCTCGCCCTGAACTCAGCCCCCTACCCCTCACCGTGCTGCCCCCACACTTGACTCCTACTCCCTACCCCCTTCTCTCTCTCCAGTTTTCAGCTGGTGCCCCCCTCAATTTTGTAGATCCTGCCCCCAAAATAAGAGTCTGTGCCTAAACCTTAGGGTAGGAAGTCACCATTTGTATTGCCAGGGAGTTGTGTTTTAGGATCCCCAGGTGGAGCCACAGATACATTTTAAGCTACAGCATGCAGTGGTTCAGTTTTATGGAATTATTGGTACTGTGGTTCCACTTTATTACAGGTTTATCAGACGTTTGTGGGTTGGCCAAGTGTGCACACATCCCTTATAACTGTTTCTGGAGGAAAATGAGAATGTACTTTTACAATGGGAACCTTATTGAGCTGGAGGTGCAGATGCACTTGTGCTTCCAACCGAGGGTGCATGGGGTTTCGTGGTTTGTGGAGGCTGGAGATCATGGCTGCAGAGAAAGGTGCGCACGTGCTCCCCATCCCCAGTGCGTCTCTGGGACCTGGGTGTTCTCCTTTATAACACGGTGTGGATGTTTGAATTGTCACAGTGCTCCTTAAGGAGAACCATAGGTACTTTGTATTTTTCATTCAGGAGTAAGACTTGTCCATTCTCTCTTGGTGTTTGGGATCAGCAGAGGAAACCATTTATGGTCTAGGCTTTGTGATGCTCACAACAACACAAAAAGGAGAAAGCCTCTCGGGTCTTCTCTAGCTCTGCTATGGGAGGTCCTCACTGTATCAGCTGTACAACTGTAGGCTCATATTTCCACTTGAGAAGCAACCCCTGTGGTTCTGCCACGGGGTACCATTGACAGAGATCCCATAGTTTTAGATGTATGTTGGCGAAAAGGAGCATGTCACAATTTGTATATCTCTGAATACTCTCAGGACTCTGAGCCTGGTGTCCAGGAATGTGATGTTGGTCCCGCCATGTGAGAGGCTGTGTCCCTGGAGCCAGGACTCCTAAGACGCGGTCTAGGCTGCCCCCCGGCAAACGGCCATTTCATTCTGACGATGAGGCCAGCAGCTCTGAGCATGCTGAGCATTGCTGCACGCCCTTTGCTCTTAAAGCAGCAGCCTGGGACAGAAGAGCTGGCTTGCTCATCAGCTGTTCAAGCCAGTGACCTACACACGACCTTGGAGCTTGAAATATTGTCATCCAAAGCCAGTGAAGCTCTCCATAAGCTTTGAGAGAGTGAGACAGAGTGACGGATACTCAGTCATTGATTGATTTAGATCATCTGGGAGAGGGAGATAGGGTAGTTGAAAGACAAATGTTAGCCAAGAATAGTTCCCCCTTTTTAAAAATCTACACCAAAACAAAATTATTTGTGGTGCAGAGGGCCACAATCTGAGACTCCTAGCGGTGTATCTGTCAGGAAACTAAGGCACAGCCCTGTCTTCACTCATTGATGTCAAAATTCTAAGCTTACTGCAAAAATGGGCAAAAAAAAAAAAAAAAAAAAAAGTTCCAAGTCTGGTTCTGTTAGAGCAGAAATTAGGGCGGAATCTGAAACTGGTTGCCTCATCTTTTCATGTCCTGGAAATGAGCAGCTTGAAAAAGTACTTCTCATGATTGTTCAAGTTCATTGCCATTTATAAAGCTGACCCTTTCAGAAGGCAGACGCAGTTAGACGGAGAGTTTGCTACCTTGCTCTCCCCACACAGACGGTTCTGCCAATGCGCTGACATCATCCTTACTTCAGAAATAGGTGCTTCATGGAAGGAAGAGTGGCAAGCGAGGTGCTTGTGCTGGCTCTTGCTCTTTTCTTTGCTGCCCATAAACTGAGGAGCCAACTTGTTCCTCTTGTCATTCTCCAGCTTTGGAGGGGCATCAGGCATTGATGAGTCAAACCTGAATAAAGAAGGAGAACATTGTCCCTGCATTGAAATGAGCAAAAAGTATATATATAAGTACAAGCTATTTTGATTGTGGTTTTCAGTCTTCATATCACAAACATTTATTCCATTTATGGAGTTCTAGCTATATAGAGATGAGACGGAGTCCCTGCCTTCTGGATGCTAGCAGTCTAGAGGTTGGAACTCCTAGACCATCTCAGGAAGGGGTTCACAGGAGAAATGAAGTCAACTGAGTCTTTTTTTTTTCTATTTTTATTTTTATATTTATTTATTTTTTATTCTTATGTTAACCCCCATACATTACATCATTAGTTTTAGATGAAGTGTTCCATGATTTATTGTTTGTGCATAACACCCAGTGCTCCATGCAGAATGTGCCCTCCTCAATACCCACCACCAGGCTAACCCATCCTCCCACCCCCCTCCCCTCTAGAACCCTCAGTTTGTTTTTCAGAGTCCATTGTCTCTCATGGTTCGTCTACCCCTCCGATTTCCCCCGCTTCATTCTTCCCCTCCCGCTACCTTCTTCTTCTTCTTCTTTTTTTTTTTCTTAACATATATTGCATTATTTGTTTCAGAGGTACAGATCTGAGATTCAACAGTCTTGCACAATTCACAGCGCTTACCAGAGCACATACCCTCCCCAGTGTCTATCACCCAGTCACCCCATCCCTCCCACCCCAACCCCCACTCCAGCAACCCTCAGTTTGTTTCCTGAGATTAAGAATTCCTCATATCAGTGAGGTCATATGATACATGTCTTTCTCTGTTTAAGTCAACTGAGTCTTGAAGGATGTCTTGGGGGTCTTCTAACGGAGAAGGAAGGAAAGGCATTCTGAGCAGAGGGAACAGCCTGGACACAGCAACGATGGTCAATGTGGCTTCTCACAGTCACTACTCAGGGGCAAGTTGGTGGGACATATGGCTCATGAGGTAGGAAGGGGCCAGGCCGCAGAAGCTAGGGTCTTGGGAATTTACCCAACAGGCCAGCCAGTCTTGACCTTCGGTTTTCCTCTAGCACATGTGTGCTGGGACATATCCACATGTGTCACACATCTCCTGGTGTATCTAGACATGATGCTTGTAATGAAGCAAGACATTCAAGTCCCCTATAATCGTCACACAGCTATGGGCAGTATATTCATTAAAGTACATCACATCTGTATGCGACCATCTCTGGGTTAAGTGCAGTTTCCAGAGTATTTATGTGTGCCTCGATTGCTTTTTCCTCCTACTGATGAATCCCTAAATGCAAGACAGTGGAAGTGACGCTTGTGCAAGGATAGTTTTACATTTATTCCTCAAAAACATTTAATTTAAGAAGTTGATGCACCAGCTTCCATCAATGAGAAGTCACCGGTTGCCCAGGAGAAGGGCTGCTGAGGCCAGTGAGGAGGTTTTGGCTGGGTAAGAAGTGGCCAGGCTGGGGCTGGTTAAAAGGTTCTGTAAGCAGGGGAGAGGTTGGGCTTGGGGAGGGGCTGGTCGGGGCGGTGGGGAGAAAGAGTTTGGAGGCTCTCGAAACAGCAGTTCTGCCAAGAGGCATTGAGAGCACCTGCAGGGAAGTGGCCGCAGAGAGGGAGGCTGAGGGGATGAGGAGGGGCTGGTGTGAGCCTACCCGCCAGGGAACCAGGAGCAAATGTCTTGATAGGAAAGGACGAATGCAGAATTATTTGTCTTGGGCTTCTTGTTCCTGTGAGCTAGCCTGGTATTCTGATCTCAGGGACCGCCCCCCTCCCATGTCCTGAATTCTGCAGGTGCAGTGGGAGCGGGGAGGGAGAAGACTCTAGGGTCTGCCTCTTGGGCAACACTAGATGGTTGTGGGGCAGGGAGGAAGAGGAGCAGTGAAGCGACGGAGGAGAGTCATTGTCAAGGCATGGCAAGGACCAGACCGTGAAGTCAAAGACATTCCTAAAAGGAGGACATTCCATGAAGGTGGAAGTAGGCAGAAAGTGTCCAGACAACAGAGAGGCCAAGTCCAGATGGGGCACGGGGAGGGTCCCTTGCTGGGGAAGCCGTTCCTGGAGTGTGGAAGGAGCTAGAATCCAGCTGCAAAACAATGGGGGAGCAATGAGACTGTGGGAGGGGAGACCTTGGTTGTGGAAGGAAGAAAGGAATAAGAGGAGGAAGGGGAAGGGGGGGCCTGAGGGAACTCTGGGGTTGGGAGACAGAGAAGCCACAGAATGCTCATGGGCTAGCGCCCCACTCCTTCGATGAACCAAAAAGTTTCACCTCACATCATCTGTGCATTACATGGCATGCCCCGGAGCCAACCTTTCCTAGAGTAAAAGTCCAGTAGAAGGTAGTTTGGCGCTCAGGAGGGACTGTTCCTGATGTTTGCGTCTAGGTGTGATGTTACCGAGTCTGAGAGGATGAGGGGCACGGAGCATTCTCCATCTGCCCGCTGTCACTTGTGTCTTGTCATTTTATTTTCAAGAATGAAAACTCAGGACTGTAGAACCCTGGAGTTTGAAAACTTGTTTCCTATGATATTTATAGTAGCATTAGGTTTTGAGATGACTCAGTCTCCTCCTTTTCTAAAGAATTGTTTTCTTGCTGTTTCTTGAGTGTATATGGGTTTCGAAAATAAATCATCTTGGGCAGTGGCTTACACTTCTGAATTTCTGAATATTATGTGGAGGTATCCTGTTTTATTGTTGGGGGGGCCCTAGGTATTAGAGATTCTCTTTAAGTATTCATACAACCTGCCAAATAAGCATATTTAATTGAAAAGCAATGCTTTCCATTACTTCTGTATCAAATATTTTCCTTTGGATCAATGACTTCCATTCTTGTAGGGAAAAAGAAACCTTTCCAATTTGAATTTCTTCTCTCTCTCTCTCTTTTTTTTTTCTTAAAGATTTATTTATTTATTTGAGAGAGAGAGGGAGAGAGAGGGCCGACAGGGGAGAGAGGGAGAGAGAGAATCCTCAAGTGGACTCCTCACTGAGCATGGACCCCCTCCAACATGGGGCTCAATCCCAGGACCTTGAGATCATGACCTGAGCTGCAACCAAGAGTTGGAGGCTCGACCAACTGTGCCACCCAGGTGCCCCACCAATTTGAATTTCTTAAGATGGCACTGATGATAGGCAAACCCATATAGATTTATTTAAATTACGATTATAGTAAGTAGCCCACTTATATAAACAGGATGCATTTGGAAGTTTTATTTGAAGTAGGTTTTTTAAAAAATGTTTAAAATAAAAAAATATTTAATGCAACTTTAAATTTTGAGACAATTACAGAATCAAATCCAGTTTTAAGAAATAATAACAGAGGGGCGCCTGGGGGGCACAGTCGGTTAAATATCCGACTCTTGGTTTCGACTCCGGTTATGATCTCAGGGTCATGGGATGGAGCCCCGCATCAAGCCTGCGCTCAGTGTGGAGTGGGCTTGGGATTCTCCCTCCCTCTCCCCCTCTCGTTCCCCCGTCTCTCCCCCTCACGTGTGCTCTCTCTCTTTCTCTCTCTAAAATAAATAAATCTTAAAAAAAAGAGAGAGAAAGAAAGAATACAGAGAGATCCTATATACCTTTTATGCAGTTTTCCCTAATGGTTACATCTTGTGAAACTATGAAACAATACCACAACCAGGATAATGGCATTGATACAGTCCATAGAACAATGGAAGGATTCATAACAAGGATCCCTTTTATAGCCACTCCCCTACCACCACATCCCTAATATCTGATAACCACTAACCTGTTCTCCATTTCTACAATGTTATCATTTGGGGGAATTTATATAAATGGAATCATACAGCCTATAACCATTTGGGATTGGCTTTCTTTTACTCAGCATAATTTCCAGATATTCATCCAGGTTCTTGCATATGTCAGTAGTTGGTGCCTGTGTTTTTATAGTTTTATATTTTACATTTAACTTTGTGACCCATTTCCGTTAATTTGTGTATGAGATATGAAGATTAGGTCAAGGGTCACTTTTTCTTTTTTTTCCTTTTCTCCTCCCCTCCCCTTCCCTTCCCTTTCTTTTTGCCATTGGCTGTCCAGTTGCTCCAACATTATTGTGGACAAGGTGACTTCTGTCAAAAATCTGTTGGCTGTATGTGTGTGGGTCTATTTCTGGGTTGTCTATTCCATTACTATAGCTATATAGTAGAACTTAATATGGGATAGATTGACTTACTCTCACTTTATTCTTTTTGAAGATTGTTTTAACTGTTCTAAGCTCTATGCTTCTGTATATAAATTTTAGAATAAGCTTGTCTATATCTATCATAAATCTTTGCTGGGATGCTGATAGGAATTGCATTAAATATATACATTGTTTTGGGGGAGAATTGACATATTTACTGTGTTGACCCATGAACACAGTATATGTCTATTTATATTTACGTTGGTCTTTTGGGTGTTTTTTTAATCAGCATTTTGTAATTTTTAGCATACAGCTCCTGTATATGTTTACGTAAGTTTATATCTAAACAGTTTATTTTCTTTGGAATGATGGTAAATATTGTGGTGTTTCTCATTTTGGTTTCCACATGTTGATTGTTATAAAATAGGTGTTACATGATATGGTCTCTCTTAGAAGCAAGTGTCATAAATAGATATGGTTCCTTGATTAGCACACAAAAGCCAGATTAAAATGCATAAGAGAGCTGGATTTAATGAACAATTACTAGAAAGAATGGTAGTCTACCACATTGCTTATAATACTAGCATTAAATAGTAGCTAATATGAAATAGCTTATCTTGGAAATGTCTAGTATAAATGTAGTTCTTATTTTGGCTCATAACATGATTTTCCTTTTTCTTCATGGATATAGTATGAAATCCACTCTCACGCACATCAGATCTCTTACTGTCACTTTTGGGGAAAAATGCGTGTCACGGGGATCTCCTGAGTTCAGATAGCAAAAATATTTAGGAACGTGTTTAAACAGATTGCACAGGTAGAATTAACTGGGGTTGAACAAAGACAAAAAGGTGAATAGAAGAGGAGGCTGGGAGGAATTATTCTGTTAGACTCCAGTGCATTCATCTAGGCCGGTTTGATGACTACAGGGGAGCAGGGAGCCACGATTTAAGAAGCATCTGAAAGTTAGATGTTTGTTTTGTGGGAGTGCCTCTTTTTTAGGAGAAGAGAAAAAAAAAGCAAAACTGCATGATTGTGGTAACAGTGATTCATTGTCTCCTCCTATCTTTTCTTAAAAGACCCAGATAGTCGACTATTTTATGTAAGTTCTTATTTATTTTTACCCTGCTTTGCTCCAGGAGGAGTTTAAAGCAGTAAATATGAAGATACAAAACAAGATAAAATGTTAAGTGGAGGAAAACCACAACTGGTCAAAGGGAAAAATAAGATGAGGCCATGACCATGACCAGGATTTGGAAGCAGAAGTCAAGCTGTTGAGGTTTTGTTTGTCATCTTGAAGTGGGTAAACAATTTGGCTTGGGCGAATTATTTTTAACCCTTGTGCAAATAGCCCCAAAGCTGGTGTTGAATTATTAGTCTGTCCAGCATTATCTGCCATGTTTTCATCCGCCACAGGACTGCTCAGGGGGAGGCATTGTCCTGCAGGATTAATTAATAACAGGAATTCACATCCTGCTCCGGGAGGCCTCTGCTGTCTGATGCAGCCTGGTGGTCGGAGAGCCCACACCCAGAGAGGCACACCACCCGGGGCCTGGCAGCCTGCAGCTTTTGCTCCAGCCCAAAAGTCTGGTTTCCTGATTTATATGGGAGTTAGGATGAACAATTAAGACTTTGTTATTTGGGGGAACAGCAAGGACACCTACAATTGTAAGTATTTTTGTAAGCAGGCGGTCATATTTAGTTTTAATATCTAAAAAATGGAAATAGCCTTTTAAGAAGTGATTGTGTGTGGTAGTTCATTATCATTATTATTATTATTATTATTATTATTATTATTATTATTTTCCCAGTAGTTAAGTTTCCTCTGGTTTGGAAGTGAGGTGAGTGACCTGAGATTCCTCGGAAGGTAGATCTTGCTAGTTGGGAGCATTGTCTTTGATTTTAAGACAAAATCTTGGTGTGTTTTAGAGAAAGTACTTCCAGCACCATCCTTTCTTCTGATGGCTCCTTTTCTACACTTAGTGGAAATGGAAAGAAATCCACAGATGTCCACACAATTTGTCAACCTGTAAATAGACCCATGCCATCATAATGTGCCGTTTAATGTATATACGTGTGGACGCTTGTCACTTACGTCCTGGCGTGCGGTATCTGAGCTTTATCAGTGCCTGTGGGTTCTTTCGGAACGCAAACACCAGAATCCGAGACCCATTTGCCCGCTCAATTCTCTATTGTTGCAGCCTGTTGAGTAGACTGCTGTTGGCATTTTTAATTTCTCTATAAAACAAGCTGAGAGACAATGCGGATGATCTAATTGCATTTCAAGGAGCTGCGGGCCAGGCTTGTTGCAACAGCTGATGGGCTCCTCTGAGTTTCAAGAGCTATTTATGGTAGATTAGCTGGGATCAGGGCTCTCCAGTTCAGGCCATAAAAGGCCCGTCCCATGTGGAGTTGCCCCACTGCTCCTGACAGCGCCCTCCGAGGCTGAAGTGTCCTCAGGTTTCACGTGGATTTACCCAGTAATGGATGGCCACACCAAGGCCAGATTGGGGAAGTTCAGCATCAAGGACACCAGGGCACTGAAAACTTCGAAAAGAAGACTCTTTTTAATATTTTGGCGATCTTTTTTCCGAGAAACTTTTGGGATGTAGCCTTCACCTATTTACTGCATTTGGCATCCAAACGCCTTTTGGAAAGCACCGTTCTAAATTTATCCTGTTCTGAATCATCACTTCTGATAGATGCCATTGCCTGGTTTGTGCTGTGATATTTGATTTTGTACAGTGTTCTTTGGGCTAACTTTTGATATTTTGCTTTTTGTTTAGAATTTGAAAGTAGTGTTCATTGAAAGGAGACACAAAGAAATTACGTGAGGACATCCAAAGCCGTGTTTCGTTTATTTTTTAATTAGAAAAATAAGGAATCACAGTGTGATTCCCCCCCCCCTTTAACTTAGAGGAACAACGATTAAACAGAAATTTGAAGTAAGTGAAAAATCTTCCTATAAATCTAAATGCAGTTGTATGTTAAGTGCCATCTGTCTGAGCATGCTTCCTGAGGTTTGCTGACTTCAAGCACTGGAATGTTCCTGCCAGGCTGTGTTAGTTATTGCTGTGACTCCTCCATGTACCCTTGGGCATGTTTTTTAGTTTTAGAGTGATGGGATTTCTTTTCCTTAAAAACGAAAGAACTTTATGGCACAGAGAAGTTTGTACTAACAATTTAATTAATATTATTTAGTAAATGCATTCTGTCTAAATATGAGCACTTGAAGCCTTGGAATTAAAAGCATATCCACAATACAGAGTACTTCAATAATTGTATCACAAGTCTTGGGTTAGAATTCAGAAGGGCACATTTTTTTTTTCACTCTTGTTATTAATGGAAATGTAAATCGCCGGTGATCCTTTCATATAATTTTTGTTTTGAAGGATCTTTACCTTAGTACTCTGATTCTTCAGGCTTGGTTTATAGAACCTCTGATGTTCCAGAATTAAAAAACAAAAACAAAAACAAAAAACCCCAAAACTCAAGCCTTAGTTCCTAGGTTTTTGAACTGTATTTCATTTTTAAATTATCCAAGAAAAAAATGCCATATTAACCTTTTTAAGTCCTAGAGATAGCTGTGGTCTCTGTAATTTCGCTTAGTGATTTGCTCCTATTAAAAAAATAGCAAAGAGCTAGAGCACATTGATGGTTTATTTGACATATTGCTCCTTTAAAAAAAAAAAAAAAGACTTTTTTTTTTTTTTTTATAGAATATCAGATGGACCAGTAGGGGCAGTAATTATTTTTATCAGGTAGAAAAACAGAATATTTATAGAGATGAGTTTCATCGGTGAATACTGCTGTGGCTTTCAAACCAGAGGGAGAACCACAACTTTAGCGGGCATTTGGAAATGCTTGGGGGCATTTCTAGTTCTCACGATAACCGTGGCTGGCATCTGGGACAGTGTGGTTAAGAATTAGAAATGCCTTGTAATGTGGGACCATCCCATAGGGTGAAGCATGGCTCTGGCCAAAATGTGGGTGGTATTCCCTGCTGAGAAAAGCTGCAAGGTATTAATGTTCTCCTCCATTCCAGAGAGAAGCAACAGGCTGGGCATACAGGCTGCCTCTTCTCACCAAACCAGGGGAACTCTTGAGGCACCAAGCAGTTGGGTGTCCTGTCAGGGGTGGATCATCCGTGCTGCTGCTTGTGGGGGAGCGGGTGCAGGGAGGTAACACAGATGAGCAGAGACACTGCTCATCACGCTTCCTTCTGTTGTGAGTGGGACAATGCTTGTTAGCCATCAAGGAAATGCTTTTTTGACATCAACCAACTCTGGTGCCAGGAGCATAACTTTCAAAGTAAAATTTGGTTAAAGCACCCAGCTTACATCACTTTCATTCAACAAACCCAACTATTTTTGTTTGTACTTTAGACACCTGCTGTTTCTTGGTAATCATGCCTCTGGAAGATTGTGAATTTCAGTTCAGAATGAACAACATTGTTATTGCCTGGGGTCATTTAAAATTCTCTAGTTGAGGATTTGAATCCAAAGAAAAGGGCCACTGGCCTTCACAGGGATGTCCCGAGAGCAGCTGTTCAAGGCTCACAGGCTGTGCGGAGAGCTGTGGGGCGGGAACCACCAGAGGCTTATTTTTATTTTTGGGCACAAAGGAGGTCCTCTCCTCACTGTAGGGCTGCCTGAGGGGTGCTTTAGGACACTCATTACAGTGACAGTCACCGTGGCATCCCCGTGACTAGGATTCCTAGTCTAGAGCCTTCCTGTAGTTCTGGGCTTCATTATTTTGTAACTCCGAACCAGAAGCCACGTGGTCACCCTTGACTCCTCTTCCTATAGGTCGCTTGTGCACTCCTCTGTAGGGGGCTACCCAACAAGGCACCTGGGTCCCAGCTCTCTTGCCACCCAGGATCTGGCCCAGTGCGTGTTGCCCAGTGAGTGAGTTAATTGAATTGAATGCATTGGAATGACTGTGGATTCTTCACATCAAAATTTAGCAAAAGCAAAATGCTTTTGCCATTGTTATGTTATTCTCTACAGAAGTAGATGTTCTGTGTCGTAAGTTCTGTTTTTTTCTTCCATATCTAATAATGCAAGCAGATTTGTCTTACTAGTACAAGTGTGATGGGGTTTATGTATGTGTACTTTTGCCAACACAGGAAATTATGGTGCATTCGATGAAGTCAGCCACTTCATTATTGGAGCCTTGCCTAAAATGAAGAAACTCCTCTAGTGGTGTGATTTGACTTATGTACTTTTCCCAAGCATTAAACTTTATCCCTTAGATGCAGCATCTTGGGGTGGTTTGCCCTGCTGACCTTGGACCAGAAGGCAGCACCTTGATGTCTGGTTCAGAGACTCAGTGTCTTATGGATATTCCTAGTTGCAGGAGGTTTTGAAAGAGGAATTTATTTTGCTTCGTATCTTGCTTATTCTCTTTTGAAAGTTGCTCCTTTAATCCCAAATTTATAACCTATTTCAAACTGGCTTTTGTATGAATACAGTCAAAGAAAGGGCTTTAGTATTTGCCTTGGGATAGTTGGTTCACCCATGTCACTGTGCTGGATTCATTTCAGCACATATGTATTGAATGCTTCACTTCAGTATTACACATCTGTGTGCAGGTCTTTGAGTTGGATGCTGTCGGAGGAAGATGATGAAGCTCATTCCTGTCCTTAGTGAAGTCATTTCCTAGAGGGGTCCAGACAGGGGCTTAATGAAGCTGTTATACAAGTAGGCTAGAAGGGGGGACGCCTGGGTGGCTCAGTTGGTTAAGCGTCTGCCTTCCTCTCAGGTCATGATCCCAGGGTCCTAGGATTGAGTCCTGCATTGGGCTCCTTGCTCAGCGGGGAGCCTGCTTCTCCCTCTGCCTGCTCTGCTTGCCGCTCCCCCTGCTTGTGCTCTCTCTCTCTCTGACAAATAAATAATAATTAAAAAACTTAAAAACAAAACAAGTAGGCTGGAAGGGACGAACACTAATAACATGCCATCCATGCTCACTGCCAACCTCTTTACCTACATTGTCTCATTTAATTTATATAGTGGTCCCTGAGAAATATTACTATCATTATCCTTATTCTACAGGGGGAAAAAACTGAGGTTTCAAGAGGCTTGCCCAAGGGCACATACCATGGGGTCAGGGTAGAACTGGATTTGAACAGGTCTATTGGATTTTGATGCCCATCTTCATAACCCCTGTTTGAAACTAGTACCTCTCGAAAGTTTAAGAAGCATCACTTGAGGTCTTGTTAATGTCCTGATTCTGATTCAGTAGGTCTGGGTTAGGGCCACAAAGAAGACCCAAGGTAATCCTGATGCCTCTGGCCAGCACTGACTTTAAGTAGCACCGTCTTCAAGTACACAGCTTCCTTGTGAAGCCAGAGAAGGAAGCAATCAGGTTGGAGGGAGATCTGAGGGCTTCCCGCAGGAGAAGTGGTCTTCCAGTCTAATCTCATCTTCGTTTTTCATGCCAGCCCTTCCCACTGTTTGCTGACCCAGTTGTCCCCCATTTCTCTTCTAATGTCTGCCTTTCTCCTGGCTCTCCCTCCTCACGTTGAAAACGTACTCAAGTTTCCTCCATCCTAAATAAAGCTCCCCTTGACCTCAAGCGCTGAGCTATTTCTTTCACTGCGTGTTCACTTCTCAGCACCCAGGGCTCTGTGCAGCCCTCACCCTCCCAGCTCCACATGATCTCCAGATTGCATTACCTCCGAGCACCTCTTTATGAGGATCCTGCCTCAGGTCTACACTGATGGCTGTATTCTTGAGCTCTCGTAAAACCTGTATTTTCTAACTCATGCTCTGTCTCCTCACTGCTCCAGCTTAACTTCTTAGGGTTAGGGTAAGGGTAAAAATTCTTGTGCTGCTCTCTCTACGGTGAATTATATGATCCGTCCATTCCAGGTGAAATGTACTCATTTGGGTTTTTATGGTGTATTTTCTCTTTTTAATTAGGAGTTGTTCACTTCCAATAAGCTATGTTAGCACCTGTATCCTAGATAATCAGCACTGATATAATTATGCATTAAGAAAGAACAGTTCAGGGGCGCCTGGGTGGCTCAATCGTTAAGCTCTGCCTTCGGCTCAGGTCATGATCTCAGGGTCCTGGGATCGAGCCCCGCATCGGGCTCCCTGCTCGGCGGCGGGAAGCCTGCTTCTCCCTCTCCCCTCCCCCTGCTTGTGTTCCCTCTTTCGCTGTGTCTCTCTCTGTCGGATAAATAAATAAAATCTTAAAAAAAAAAAAAAAAGAAAAGTTCAGGGGCACCTGGGTGACTCAGTCAGTTAAGTGGCTGCCTTTGGCTCGGGTCATGATCCTGGGGTCCTGGGATCGAGCCCCGCATTGGGCTCCTTGCTCGGTGGGGAGTCTGCCTCTCCCTCTCCCTCTGCCTGCCGCTCCCCTTGCTTGCTCTCTGTCTCACTATCTCTCTCTATGTCAAATAAATAAAAATAAATAAAATCTTTTTTTAAAAAAAAAGAACAGTCCATTTCTGAGTGAAGACTCAAAGGGCTTTTATAAGTAATGCACCTATAATTTGTGAACTGTTTTGGTTAATCAGAGGCCTCATGTTTCTGGATTTTCGATTATGTTCTGAGTACGGAAAGTTAAATAACTTCGGACATAGAGTTGTCATTGGATAAAAAAATCATACTGGTATTTTCAGATTTTTTTTGAGATATCAAAAATTTTAAATATTTTAAGCCCTAGGCTTTTCAAACGTTCTAAAAACACTACCTAATTTTACCCCATTTAACCAAAAATTTAAGGTATACACATGAACTTGCACACATATTACACGTTCAACAAAACAAGCCACTGCAGCCAAACAGATAGGAATGCAGTTGAATTTCAGTACCTTAAAATACATTCAATTAAAAAGTAGGCAATGGAAAGTAAAATAACCTTTGAAAATTTTAGTATTGTTTCATGTAGATTTTCTTAGAAAAATATTTTTAAGTTGCGATTTCAGATTCCCATGGACAGGATGGTCACAAGATTAGCAACATTTGTTTATTTTGCCATTACTTCATGCCTGTAACAGTTGCTATTATGAAAGCCAAGGACAAATGACATTTTAACGTCTATGATTTGTTTGCAAGTATCACTTCTGGTACCTTAAACACAGCTAATGGTTCTATAGGTTTGAGCCAGGTTAGAAAAATAAACTCAGCCATGCTGTTCAGAGTAGATGGCGCTCCAAATCATGCTCATGGTCTTAATTTCCACCAGATGTTCATTTTAGCCAGATGCACATAATCATTTGGCTTTATTATTTCATGCATTTTTGATTGAAAATGTTGAATATTTTAAAATTCTGTGATTTGATAAATATTGTCATGATGCGGTCGTAGAGGATGAGTAAGCTTCATGCGATGCCTTCTGCCCCAACGTGGGATCCTCCCATTTGAGATGGAATTTATTTAGTTGGATTTGTATCAGTTCTTCTCTCTGGAGGCTTCAAGGAGCTTGCAGACATCTAACAGTCCTTAAATATTTCAAAAGAGAATTTTCAGTAGGAGGTGGAGCAGGGAGCAAAAGGGAGGAAAATAATATGAAAGCAAGGATAGCAAATAAGCTTTGTGTCCCACCTGCCTCAGCCCACCTCCCAAGCTCCCAAAGCTCCCAAGAACGATTTCCCTTGCTCTTGGGGGAGGAAGAACATTTCATTTGGAAATCGAGGGTGTTTGATCCTCAGGAATGCTTGGGGCAATGGCAGAGTAAGTGGAAGCAGCCCAGGTCTTAATAACCAGCTGTGTGACCTCGGGTAAGTTCTTACCCTCTCTGAGCCTCATTCATTAAAATGAACATTGGAATGGAGGATTTCTAAGGTCCCTTCTCCCTATAAGGATAATAGGTATAATTCAAAGACTTCAGAGCTTGAAAACATTCTGGCCTCTCCTGGAAAGGAGACCCTGCATCTAAAAGGTGTGGCTCAAGGCAGCAGAGCAGGACCAAGTTAGAAATGTCTTAAGCAGGAATACATATATATTTTAAAAAGTTTTCTCACTGTACTGACATGCTTCCGTTGAAATGTGCAGCCTGTTCTTACTTCTCAGTTGGTTTGGTCACCGTTGTCTTCAATCCTTTATTTTTGGAAGTTCCTGCCATCTCTTCAGACTGCACTCCCATTGTTTCTTTTGTGTTCATTCAAACACTTAAATTTTCTTTCCTGTGGCCTAATTTATTCTTCTCTTGCGCTTTTGCTTTTTCTCCTAATGTGAAACCCCAGAGTGGTCATGGCAAACCCCAGGAAGGATGCCTGAGACAGGATTTTCCTGTTCAGAGCAGGAGTAGGGTGTGCTTGACTTTTTTTTTTTTGGTCCCTTCACATTTATTAGCTTACTGCCAGACAGTCATTCTTTATCAATTATTTTCTGAGCACTGACTGTGTGCCCAGGACTGGTATTGCTTCTGGGGGAAAGAACAGTGATCAAATCCCTGCCCTCATGGTGTTTGAATTTTAATGGACTCAAGTATGATTCTCTTCTTTTTTAACCTCATATCTCTTTAAAGTGCTTAAATGACAGAATTTAAAATAGCTGCCATGGTTCCTAACCCAAAGGAGGTGCTTGTTAGGTTTAGTATCTGTCTACAGTTTGCATTATTTTCTGAAACTCTCTCTTCCCCTATAATTTATACTGATAAAGATCATAAGCTTTTTTTGAAAAAAAAATTGTTTGATTTAGGCAAGTACGGGTTTTAAAGATTTTATTTTTAAGTATTCTCTAAACCCAACGTGGGGCTCGAACCCGCAACCCCGAGATCAAGAGCCACATGCTGCACCGACTGAGCCAGCCAGGTGCCTCTCCCTCAATTTTTTAATTCATGTTCCCTTCACTGTCACAAACTTCTATCTATAAAATGTTGATTAATTGCCGAGGTGAAGGTTGACATTGATATCATTCAACTGAGATACTCCAGAAATAAATCACTGAATCAACTTGACTTCTTTCTTACTTTCAGATTTTATCTGTTTTGAAAATATTTTTAAACTTAGCAAAAATTTTACCTGAAGACTTTGAAGTGAGTGAGAAGACCTGAGTCACATTAAACTACTGTATATCACTAGAAGTACGAGAAAAGCTGTCTTATGGCAGAAACTTTGGAATCTGTAATCTATCATTCTGTGTACTTTTTTCTTAAGATTATTTGTCTGGTCATCTTTATTACCAGGGAAGCTGGTTTTACACTAAGTTCATTAGCTGCCTTCCTGCCTACAGCATATGTTAGTTTTTTACATTTAATTTTGTTAAATTTTTACATTTAATTTTGCACAAGTTGTAAAGGGCATTCTTGGTTCATGGGGCTATAAACATTTCAACCTTTGTCCTTCACAAAGTAATTATTTCATTAAAAGTAAATTATAATTTTTTTAGTAGCTCCAGATAAAAATGCTAATCACAAGGTAAATGGATGCGCTAAGATTTGAGAGAACAAATTACCTTGGTATTTTAATAGTTTTCTGAGCTAATTTTTATTCATAGCATCTCTCTGGCTAATGTGAGGGCTGATGATGATTTCTATAATTAATGAGCTCAAGTTAGGAAAAAAAAAAAGACTAACAGGTAGATAACTTAGGGCAGCATGAAGCCAAAATTGTTATTTCAGGACAGTTGTGTTTAGGTGACCACTGTGAAAGGTGCTCTTGTTGAGCTTTTTTTTTTTTTGAAGATTTTATTTATTTTAGAGAGAGAAAGAAAAAAAAATACACGAGCAGGAGTAGGGGGACAAGCCGACTTCCTGCTGAGCAAGGAGCCCGACGCGGGGCTCGATTCCAGGACCCTGGGATCATGACCTGAGCCGAAGGCAGCCGCTTAACCCACTGAGCCACCCAGACACCCCAGGTATATGTTTTAAACAGGTCCATGAACAGGCTTTAGAAGGCTACAATATCTCCCAAAAACTCCTTTTTTTGAAAGCTCATTTAATGGAGGTGAAGATCCTTTGTTTTCCATTTTTTGCTAAAGGGGCTGTGGCTCCCATGAGAAACGAGAGTCACATTCTAATTGTTTGTATAGAAGTGAGGATCTACGGAGTGCCTGGAGGTCTAGGTGACCCCATGTGGGGACACACCCCTGGAGAGTGTGATGTTTCAGCATCCACCTGCTGAGACAGGATCCGGGGCAGCCTGCGGGTTTGGGTCATCACTGCCCAGTAGAACCTCCTGCATTGATGGACGTGTTCCCAGGTTGGTGCAACTGTTCTGCAGGGGAGCCATCAGCGACGAGTGGCTGTTAGCACTTGAAAACATGGCAGTTGCAACTGAGGAATTGAACTTTTAAATTACATTTTTTTTTTTAAGATTTTATTTATTTGACAGAGAGACACAGCAAGAGAGGGAACACAAGCAGGGGCAGAGGGAGAGGGAGAAGCAGGCTTCCCACCGAGCAGGGAGCCCGATGCGGGGCTCGATCCCAGGAGCCCGGGATCATGACCTGAGCCGAAGGTAGACGCCCAACAACTGAGCCACCCCGGTGCCCCGAACTTTTGTATTACTTCTGATGAGTTTAAACTGCATTAGTCCTCTGTGTTGGAAGTTGCAGGTCCTGAGGAAGTGGATCTGTGCTTTGTGCATCTGCTGATATGAGCTGGGGAGCTGCGGTCTCACCTGTTGACATAGCCACATGGGGAGGTGATGCTCAGATTGCAGAGGGAAAATATCAACTACTGTGCTTTTCAAAAGAAATTGAAGACTTATGGAATCTGAGGAAACTTTCCTGTGGGTTCCCCATTCCTCTCACCAGTCTACAAATACACACCCCCTAGTGCAAGCATGCTCACACACAGTACACGATTCTGTAGGTTCTTTGTTGGCTCTGAACACAGTAAATGTTCATTTCTACATTTTAATTGTGTATGCAAAGATCTGGGCTTTATAGTCTCACCACTGCTAGTCACATAAGGTGGAGCCTTCAGTCTGATATCATGGGCAGCACCTGCTTAATGGTCAGCGTGGATGCAAGTGCTGTGAATCCAGCAGCAAAGTGGTTTGGGCTGGCGGGGGCTGGGGCTGACCTTTAGCTGCTTTATTGTTTTTTCCTAAATTTGTGTCTTGATGTAAAGTGATGCGGTTTTATGAGAAATTAGTTTACATGATTTTTTGCTTGTTTTTGTGTTTAGATTTTTGTATACTCAGGGGTACAAACTAAAGCTGTCCTTTGGGGACTGGGGCTGTGGTATGTGTGACGAGGAGATTTTTCTATGACGGTGGCTCATGTGACAGCCTATACTTCACAAGCATACAGAACACCCATTCATCCATCCTATTTTTGAGTACTTCCTGGGGTGACTAACGATTCTGCGCATTTCCCCCAAGCGTCCGTGGCTGGTGAACCTGGACGAGTGGTGTCAGGCAGTGTGATGGGGGCACAGAGGGAGCCCTGCCAACCTGCCCCAGTCACCTCACCTCACATCTAAACAATGAGGTGTTGGCCCACACTGTCCCAGCTGCTTGTGGGTGTGTGTGTGTAGCTTTTCCTCCGAATCTTTATTATTAAAATGAGCCCATAAACAGAAGAGAACAGAAAGTCTTGGGCACTGAAGGAAACATAGGGCTATAGGATGTGTTAGGGTTGAGAAGGGGCCAGCTGACATGCAGGGTCGTGGCCCTCACCCCGCCTGTGAGCCCACAGTTCAGGTGGTTGGTAGGGGTTCCTTTGGAGGCCCCGTGAATTGCTCCTGAGACAGTGACCCTTCCTTCTGCACCCGAGCTCAAGCTGCAGTGGCATCCCTCTGTTCCTGGGTGCCATGGCCTTCACCCTATGCTTTTGCACCCCCATTCCCCTGAGGGTGGAATCCCACTCCTCGCCAACCCTCTGAGCCTTCCAGCCTTCCAGCCTCCGGGGAAGCTCTCCTCTGGGCACCTTTCAGCTCCCACAGCAATTGGCTGAGCTATGCAAGCTCAGAGAAAAACTTGGTGTCCTCATGCATGGAATGACACAAGCTAGTCAGATTATTGTCCACTCCACTGCTCTCCATCTAAAATCAAAATAGACTGGAGTGTTGTTTCACCCTACAAGTGCAGCAAGACTCACCAAAAACTTACTTTCTACCTGAAAAGAATGCAGTGATCCATTATTAAATACCCAGAATGGAGAGGCAGGGACAGTTCCCCCCTGCCCCTAGTAACCCTTGCTTCCAGTGTGCATGAATAAATGTGGTTAATTAGATTAGGTGACCATATATCAAAAACAATTCAGCTCAGCTGTTGAGCTGAATAGATGTTTTTAAAATAACCAACAGAGTTGACGCTCGTTACCACCTGACTTTTTTGGTTTGTCAGAGGGGTGGGGGCGTAATGAGGGGTTATATAAGGCGAGTCAGCCACCACCTCTTCCTCCTCTGTCCTGCTCCCCCTCTTCTCCCCTTTCCTCTTCCTTTCTTTTCTTCCCCCTCCTCTTCTTTCTCTCCCTCTTCTCTTCCTTTCCTCTTTTCCTCTTTCTGCTTCCTATTTCTCTTCTATTTTCTTTTCTCTTGCTGCTTCTCTTCAGCTAAGTCAAGACATAAGCAACATGGCCATGGATATCTGTAAGTTTTGCTGACTTTAATGTGTGCAGTTTTTAAAATATACATGTATGTGTGTGTGTGTGTATATGACATTTATAGAGACATAAAATCTCCCTTTACACAGTTCTGATACCTTTTGTCATGCGATTAATACTATCCATGATCTTTTAAAAATTATTGTATTCTGCAACAAGGAATCTGATTTTTAGGCATCCTTCTATTTTGTGGAAAGAGACTTGTTTCTTGTTAGAACAAATTGGTTATCTTTCCTTCACATTATCTATGCTTGTGTCTTATACGTCTATGTGTGGATATGTATGAATAACAACCAAAAAATATCTACTTACATTTTTCAACATGTAGTTTGTTACTAGTAATAGGGAGAAAGTGATTACTGGACATTGTAGTTTAATTTTAGTAGAGCAAAAATGAAAATCAAATCTCTGCTTCTGCTTTGGTGTTCATTAACTCAAGTGTAAAATTAGAAATGTGGTAATTATTTGGCAGTTCTGACTTTCTAAGGGAAACCATATCATAGCGTATGTGTGTATGTGCTGGCCTTTAAAAATAGATCTTGTCCCACGAGGAGATGAGCCCACTCAGCTGCACTCACGGCGAGGCCTGTGGATTAATTGGTGGGCTTTGTCAGCAGTGGCTGGGAGTTCTCGACTCTTCCCAGGAGCGTTAAATACCCCGGCTTCAGCGGCATTCAGTTCATCTTTGGTCAGAGCTCTGGTGTTTTAAAAGCTAGCTGCTGATGAGTAAACACTCTTGACCCTGATTGTAAACATTTGTCATATGTCTGGTTAGTTTTCATTTTCACCGACCAAAATCATTTTGGCAGCAGAGTCCTTAAAGTCTGACAGCCTGACAAATTATACAGAATCCCTTGTTTTTTCTCACACAGGCTTTGACTGTGACTCACCGTCCACTTGAAAACATTTCTCCTCTGGTATTGCACATCTCCTTAAATATATATCCTTGAGCAAATGAAGTGTAGGAAAGAACTTAAACATTGGATGACTGAAAAAAGCATGTTTTGGGGCTTCGTGTCTTCTCTCCATCCTTTGAGGAGTTCAAAGAGGATCATTAATCTAGAGGTTCTGTTTAGATTCTGGAGGCCATGGCCATTGTCCCTCCTCTGTTTATCTTTCCTTTGGGGGATTTGATGGTTGTCACTGTGGACTACTTAGGTGATGGCGAAGCCACCTGGATCTTGAGTGGCCACGTTGAGCACCAATCCACTGCCGTGTGCTCATGGAGTCTTCAGGTGCTCGGTGGCCATGCTGAGTGACCTCCGCTGTTCGGGGAAAACAAGGGGCAGCAGAGGGCTTGAGGCAGAGGCCCGGCAATTCTCCTACGCCTGCGCTGACCACTGGAGGACAGTCATACATGAGTAGAACGAAGACCTTGGGGTTTTGTCAGTGGTTGAGAGGCTCCAGACTGCACCAGGCATGGCGGACGTCTGGGAGAGGCAGAGCCGAGGGTGGCTTGGGGCGGACTGTGCTTTGACTTCTGCTTTGTGCAGCCGCTAATCCAGAAACATTCTGCCTGAGGCCCCAGAGGCCAGGCCTCTTCTCTACAGCAGGGTCTTGTTTTGTTAAGGAGCTCCAAACGGCGTGTTGTAGTCAGAAAAACAAAATAAACAACAAAAAAACAAAAACCAGTGGTTTCTTTTCCACAGCATTATGGACATGAAGGAAAACTTGAATTTGACAAACTCTACCATAAATCTTCCCCTCCCTAAGAATCATGTGTTGAGGTCTTGATTCTTAAAATGAAC
This sequence comes from Mirounga leonina, assembly GCF_011800145.1. NCBI lineage: Eukaryota > Metazoa > Chordata > Mammalia > Carnivora > Phocidae > Mirounga > Mirounga leonina. The sequence goes on along the minus strand of NW_023270734.1, from coordinate 1,622,563 downwards.
TGTGTGTAGCTGTTGGGGTTTTGGCTGATTCTAGAGCTTTGTGTAAAATCAAATTTATTTAACATTGTCCCACCCTGAAGAGGACTGGATTCACCAGCCTCCCATGAGAACACGCCTCTCCCTTCTCCTTGCGTGAGATGCTCAGAAGAGGTCTTACCCCACTGTCCTGCGTCCACAGTCACTGGGTCACACGATTGGCAGTTCCTAGGACAGTTCTTTATGGCCCATGACATTGGCTGTGTTTTAGGACTTGAAAACCTCAACATCTCAGCCCGACTGTGGAATATTCAAGGAGGCATCTGTCTTCTAAATCTTGTCCAAAGAGAGCCACACAGAAACGAGCTCGAGAAAGGTCTAATCCTTCTTTGAAATATGGAGCCACTGACAATATGTAGACTGTATACCTAGGAGGGCGCACAGAAGCCTGTCGTGATCACCTGGGAGGATCCTTCCAAGGACCCTCTCCACATGTGGTTTCTTTTCACCTACTTTATGGAGTTTCTGAGTTAAGTGGACAGAATTTCTTAATGTGAAATTGATGGTTTTCTAGTTGACTGAGATTTAAATAGCCAGATAACAACATGAAGAACACACACACACACACACACACACACACACACACACCCCTACCTGTAGAAAACTTGGGCACACAAGAGAATATTCTAGAGCGACCTGGCACTGGACTCTGTGTGGACCTGGGCCCAGGCAGAACAGCTTTGCCTGAGTGGACTCCAGCTGCACTCTCTACTCTGTCGTGTCAGGATTGGGCAAAAGAATTAATGTATTATTTGGAATTGAAAATGAAACCTGTTGTTGTTAAGACAAATAGATGACATGCCATACACTTTACCTAGAAAATACAGATACAGTATAGTAAATCCCAGTGTCAAATTAACAAGTTTTCTATGTGAGGTTTTATTTATCTGGGTTGTGTTTTCCATGTCATTTTATTGTCAAATTCATTTGATTGTGGAACAACTTGCACATCTATATCCTAATTGCCCGAACTCCAGAGTTACAGAATAGGTTTACATGTTTTTATCCTAAAACTAGAAATAGAATTTCCTCCAATAGCAGTGGCTTCATAAGCCACCCAGTTATATGTTGAAAAAACCTTGAGTTTGTAAATATTTAAAAACTAAACTTGGTCTTCTTTAGAAGCATATCATTTAGGTGGAATATTATGTGAGTTCTTGCAAATTGTGGAGGAAAACCATCAACTTCAGTTCAGAGTTGTAGAAATGAAGGTGAGGAAGTTGGGGCAGAAGTTTGAAGTGTGGTGAACTCTTAATTATTCTGAAAATTGGATATTTCAAAGTGGCAGTTATTTTTAAGCATATCTAAACAGTATTTGTTTCTTTTAAATATTCACTATTTTTGCACATTTTTTCTTATCTCCCTTACTCATTTCTTCTTTTTTTAAAAAAGATTTTATTTATTTATTTGTCAGAGAGCACAAGCAGGGGAAGTGGTAGGCAGAGGGAGAAGCAGGCTCCCCGCTGAGCAAAGAGACTGATGCAGGACTCGATCCCAGGACCCTGGGATCATGACCTGAGCCGAAGGCAGACGCTTAACTGACTGAGCCACCCAGGCATCCCTAAACAGGATTTAGAAAGTATTTTTGTACAGATATTTGTATTGGTATGTTTGATATGTAAGACTTCTAACCATCACTGCCCCAATAATTGGTACATTAATTGGTACACTGCCCCAATAATTGGTACCACTTACTGGGTACATAGCAAGTGTTCAATAAATAGTTGTGCAGTGAAGAAATTAATGAACGAACATACGCATGCACCCATGTACGCGTGCGCACCCACAGACACACAGACACACACACACAGGAATCAGCCAAAAGCATTACGAGCTGAAAGCCTGTTTGATGTTCTCATCTGCCAAGCTCCTTAGTGAAAATTTGCTTTGTAACACTTCTGATTCATTTAAGCCTTCTCCCGAAGGAAAATAATTAAATGTTTTCTTTAAAGCAGTTCCATTTTTATACTGCAGATGACAAGTGAGGAGCAACCAATTTTTAGCTTTTAACGAAATGAGTAATTAAACACAGAAGGTACTGCCAATAAAATTGAAATAAAATCTGTCATTAATCCAGTTCTGTGTTGAATTTGCTTTGTGTATTGATGGGGAAACTATGCTGAAGAATACACTGGTGAATTTTTTTTTTTTTTTTAATAACTGAGAGAATTAGGATGTTTCTAAAAGGTTTAAAAACAAAGTAGCAGGGGCGCCTGGGTGGCTCAGTTGTTAAGCTTCTGCCTTCGGCTCAGGTCATGATCCCGGGGTCCTGGGATCGAGCCCTGCATTGGGCTCCTTGCTTGGCGGGAAGCCTGCTTCTCCCTCTCCCACTCCCCCTGCTTGTGTTCCCTCTCTCGCTGTGTCTCTCTCTGTCAAATAAATAAAATCTTTAAAAAAAAAAAACCAAAAAAAATCTCATATATTGTTCTTAAAAAACACTTTATTGAGGTATGACTGCCACACAAAAAAAGCATATTTAAAAAAAAATTAAAAATAAAAAAAACAAAGTAGCAAATGTCTAGAAAATTGTTTAAATCTAAAGCAACTGAAAAAAGATCATTGTGATAGGATCATTTTAATAGGAGCAATTAAAAATTTCTATGTTTCTTAAAGAGATGTTGTCTTTTGCCTTAAAAGATTTGCTAATGTGAGTCACTTATTTGAAAGTTCACACGTGGTGTCTGAATGCAGGCTTTCTCTGGGGCCCCTAGAGCTGGACTCAGTGGGTTCAAATTTCAACACTATTAGTTACTAGTTGTATTAGCACAGGCAGGGAACTCAACTTCTGTCTCAATTTCCTTATCTGTAAAATGGGCATGATAATAGTACTCGGCTGGTGCATAGAGTTGTTTGGAGGATTAAATGGGTCGATATACATAAAATGTAAAACCTCAAACCTGAAAGCAGCATTTGCTGGGGGCAGTGTTGATTCAGAGATTATTATTATTAACCTTCATTGGGGCTAAGATGATTTATAGGTTTCAATTTTAGCCTTAAACTGTAAGGATTTTTTTCTTTTTGACTAAAATTTTATTACAATGCTTTTTGTAACTTTGGTGTTAAAAGTAGATGATTTGAGCCAGTGATTTCTGTGAAATCTAGGGAAATGATATCATATCATTTAATTTAAAAAAAATTTTTTTAAAAATGATCTTAGTAATGATAATGGCTACTCCTGATGCCTGAGCAATCATTCCAAAGCCAATTTCCTGAGGATGTGGAGCTCAGGACATCAGATTTAACGGGCATTCTATAGCTGGTTCACACCAAGAAAGCCTTGATCATAAGTATATAAATACATATCCCACAAGGGAAAAGGAAATCTCTCCTCCTTTTGTGGAGTCAGGTAGGTTTTTGAAACTCCTATGTAAGAAGATTATCTGGACTTCAAGTACCCTTAGGTGGGCTTTAAAAAAAATACATAAAGGAAGAGAATATTCTTTTGGTTCAGTGTCAAATTGTAGGGGAATATCTGCATATTTATTCATCTAGAGGAAATTCTGGATTAAATAAGATATTCAACTAGAGTCCTAGTGTCATCAGTTTGAAATAGATCATAATTCATCAAGGTGATTGTTTTCTAAGATTGAATGGTCATTACAATTGCTTGATAAAGCTCTTGAAAAATACAGTTTTGGTGCCCTATCCCAGACCTGTGTACTCATACTTAGAAGGTAGGGACTGTAATTCTCCCCCAAGTGATTCTGATGCACAGCAGGGTGGGTGTCCCTGCCATTGGTTTCCTGTCCCTCCCTCTATATCATCTTGGTCCATGCCTACCCATCCATCTGGCATGTGAATGGACCCACCTGCAGTGGGGCTTTGTGGACATTGTTCTCATCAGCTGTGCAGTCAGGACATATGTGACTAGGAAAAGCATACTTACGAGGATCTAAGGATATTTTGAAAATTGAATTTTCCTTTGCTAAGCTTTTGTGCTTTTTAAACTATGTAACATCTCTTAGAAAAATCATATTTAAGAACAAGAGAACTCATGGTATCCTCTTATTTTTACCAGATCCAAAGCTGTTTTTTTTTTTTTTTTTTTTTTAAGATTTTATTTATTTGAGAGAGAGAGAGAGAGCCAGAAAGAGAGCACGAACAGAGGGGAGGGACAGAGGCAGAAGCAGGCTTCCCACTGAGCAGGGAGCCCGATGAGGGGCTCGACCCCAGGACCCTGTGATCATGAGCTGAGCTGAAGGCAGACGATTAACCTACTGAGCCACCCAGGCACTCCCAGAGTTGTTTCTTTGAAATATAAATTATTTGTTCAACTGCAGTGTACATGAGCAGAGCACTTAGGAGAAGACAGCCCTGCTCCCAACCCCTGAGTTCTCACACTAAAGAAATCAAGTATCAGTTTGTAAATGATTCAACTATAATTCAGCCCAGCCCAGAGTGGGGATCACATCCAATCTCATCGCTGCCATCATGCATGGATGTAAAGAATGCTATTACCTGATGACATTTCCAACACATGAAAAGCTAGAAGAGGGGTAGAAGGACAGCAGAGCACTCTAAAAAGTTTTCCCTGAGAATAACTAGAATGAGGGGATTAAGTTTCTGTTGGCCATTAAGAGCCTGTGGTCAGTTGTAACTGCCCAGGTTTCTCCAGATTCCCAGAACCGTTGCTCGGATGACCTCAGCACCCTGCTGGCACACACATGCCGCCCAAGTCCAAACACATTCTCTTCTTACTTGTAATGGGAATAGGGCTGAGAATTGATATTTTCTGAGCTATCTGGGGAGGTGAGTCCCACCAACATCTGGGTTGTCCCCTCAGGCAGATAGAATATTCTTATAAAAAATGAGGCAACAGTTTGCTAACAGGTTTCACACCATTCCACAGCTCACCCCTCCCACTCTGGCATTCGGTATCTCCTGCAGCTTAATGTCTGGAATGATAGATTCTCCCCCTTGTTGCTGGCATGGCCCCCTTTTCTTATAATATCTATATATAACCTGGAATATCGAGGCTACCCCAAGTGGTGGGGTCCCAAGGAACCAGCCGGCTCTAGTCACCTTGAGGGATTCACTCAGAGTTCTGACTGGTTGAGACCAGACATTCTCCAAGCCGTTGCTTTCCTTCGAGATCCTTCTCTCCCTCACCTGCAGGATACTGCAGAGCTGGGGACCTGTCCACTTTGTAGCCACATCTAACAGTGGTCAACCTGACCTTCTGGGTGCCTCTTGAATTCAAGAACTTCTCTACCTTTGGCATTGGTTTGGTCCCCATCCCCCTCCAGAATGTCCCAGGATGTTGTAAAATGTCAAGTAATTTTTATCTTAAACAAGGGGTGGCATTTGACCCATCATATGTCATAGGGACACGCCTGCCAGAGCTAAAAAGAGACACTTATCACATCCTGTCCTGGCTCGGGAGCAGCTGGGGATGAGTAACCACTTGCCCCTTACTGGCGGTTCTCCCTGCCACCGTCCCTATCTGAGATGAGCCAGAGCCGTGCCTGCACCGCGGTTGGCCCTTTACATTTGAAACAGTCAAAGCTTTTAAAAAGAGGGGCTTTTGAGTGCTTTGACACATTAAAAATTTGAAGGAGCAATGTGCTCAAGATAGTGAACAAGCTCTTTTCCCACCAAACAAAAGTAAACCAAGAATTACATTAAGAGGGATTTAGGTGAGGCATGAGGAGACTGTTGAATTGTAGAGATTGCCACCAGTGTAGATGCAGAACTGAGGAAGGAGAAGGCAACACTCCTCTCGGGCACATTGTGAGTGTTGTAGAAATATTACTATTATCCATAAAGGCAAAAAGAAAGGAAGATGTTACATATTGAAAGAACAAAGTAGATCTGATGCGCATGGCAAATATAAAATAGTTGATCGCTCTGCAACTTGGAAGTTGGTAAAAGCAAGCAGTGCTTTGGGCACTGCAGAGCCTCAGGCAGCCCAGAGGCTCAGAGGGGAGTGCACACACAGACATTCACAATCTGGTGGAGTGTGTCATAAAGTATCGGAGTTGAGGAGCAAGAGGGAGTCCAGGGAAACTTCACAGATGTAAAAGATGGGTGGGATATCGGTAAGTGGAAGGATGGAGATTGGTGGGCAGGAGGGAAGGGCAGACAAGGGTAGAATGAATGGATGTTGTTCAGGCAAGGAGAGGCTTGAGTGACAAGCTGAGTGGTATGTATTTCTTGGCCATAGGAAACCATGGGAGTTTGGGCCGCGTGCAGGATGGCATGGAGAAGGAGGCACCAAGGTAGTTAGGAGGCTGGGATTGTAAAAGTCTCAAAGCCCACTGATGGCAGCGGGAAGAGAAGGGAAGGACCCAGAGTGGCATGGGCAGAATCGCCCGAGGGGTGGATTGGATGTAGACATGTGTCAGAATGGAGGAGACACGGTGGGAGCGCTCACTCACCTCCACAGGGAGCCCCAGGAAGGAAATGAGAAGAGGGGGAGGCTTGCTCCAACTTAACAGCGCTGAGCTTGCTTTGTCCTCACTGGTTCATCCTGCTGAAGGTCAGGCAGGGTCAGCAGGAAAGCAGGCACAGCACAGTGTCCCCAGCGAGAGAGGGTTTTGCTGCAGAGGTAATGCCAGTCCTCACCTCGATGATCTCCAGGTCTCTCTCCCAGTAGAGAGCCAGTCCTGCTTGGCTGCAAGGCGTGATCACTGAGGGCCTTTTATGACCTTCCTTAGAAATCCAAACCTGTCTTGCAGTACAGTTAATCACAAATTATTTGTCGCATAAAAGCTTGACAAAAGGCCAGGAGTCCCACAGCTCCCACAGTGCTTTGTCCATCTTCTGCTTATTCCAGATCCCCAGCTCCCTAAGCCTGGTACATGAATGGGACAGGAAGGAGGACAGGAAGGCTGTGGCCTCATTTGGCTTGCTCCCAGCTCTGTTTCAGGGATGTGGCCTGGGGCACGGTGCAGGTGAACCCAGGCCTCTGAGCATCTTTTGAGGCGGAGAGCAAGAACTTGACACTGTTAAAAGCCGTACCTCCAAACATCCTGCTCAAAGACTTAGGGAAAGAAAAGAGCACATTTACTAAAGCAATAAAATGGATAAAATATCAAGGAATAACTTAACATGAAATATGTGAAATCTATGTGTAGAAACCCGTTAAACGTTCCTGAAGAATTCAAAAAGAATTTGAAAAAATGAAAAGGAGTACCTCATGTTCTAGAATAGGAAAATTCAAGATCATGAATATATCAATTCTTCCTCAGTTTAACACATTACCAATAAAATACCCACTGTTAATATTAAACAAAAAGTAGATAAGTGGATTCTAAAGTTCATATGGATAAATAAAGATCTACCACTTAGTTCATACACTGTAAAGCCTTAGTAATGAAAAGGTGGTCCTAGTGTGTGAATAAACAGAACAGTGGAACAGATTAGAAATCTAGAAATAGTCCCAAATATATATGGAAATAAATAAAACAAATGGGGAAAAGTGTGATTTAAAATTAATGGGGAAAACTAGACTGCTGAATGTTCAGGTAACTGCCTAACCAAGTGGAAAAATAAGTAAGTTGTATCATATGCCAGGATAAATTTTTAATCAAATATTTAAATAGTTACATGTTAAAAAAAAATGAAACCACAAATACATCCTGATTTGAACAAGCCAACTCTATAAAAACATTATTGAGGCAATTGGGGAAAATTGAATGTCGATCAAGTATTAGATGGTATCAGATAGCTTGTTAATTTTGTTATGTATGATAATAGCATGATAGCCATGAAAGAAAAGGTCTACAATGTTTTTAAATGCATATTGAAGTATACAGGGGTAAAATGACTTGATATCTTGGGTTTGCTTTAAAATAATGTAGAGAGGGAAGGAATAGAGGCAGCAAGTATGGCAAAACTTGATAATTGAATCTAGTGGTGGGCATGGGGGAGTTCATTGTAGCATTGTCTCTACTTCATGTAGGTTTACATTTAAAAAAAAAAAAAAGTACCAGAATGAAACAGGAAAAATTTCTTCAGCGCTTTGGGTGTAGCAGACGTTTCCTACTGATTGACCATGCAGAAGCCATGAAATTAAAGACTGATGAAAATTAACTGTATTTAAAAATCACCATCACTGGGCGCCTGGGTGGCTCAGTCGTTAAGCGCCTGCCTTCGGCTCAGGTCATGGTCCCAGGGTCCTGGGATCGAGTCCCACATCGGGCTCCCTGCTCCACGGGAAGCCTGCTTCTCCCTCTCCCACTCCCCCTGCTTCTGTTCCTGCTCTCGCTATCTCTCTCTCTGTCAAATAAATAAATAAAATCTTAAAAAAAAATTATTAAAAATCACCATCACTTTCCCACTGGGGGAAAAAACACCACCAAAGAAGAAAGGAAAAACTAGGAAAACTGCCTGTAACTCATATCCCAGGATACATGGTTAATATATTAATATGTAAACTTCTAGAAATCCTAAGAAAACAAAAAACAAACAAACAAAACACTGTAGGGAAATTGGCAAAGCATCTAAACTGATAGCACACACAGAAAGAGAAAGGACATTTAAATAGGTCTAAAACATGTGAAAAAATGTTCCGCTGATTTCAGAGTAAGGGAAATAAAAATGTGCTGTGAGCAGGAAGCCTCAGAATAGTGAAAATCTAGAAGTCCGTTGTGAGCTGGGGAACCAAGAACCATTGCTGACGAGAATGAAAATGGCACCATGCCTATGAGGAGCAATTTGGCAGTTGCAGCCAGAACGCCTTCAGATAGACTTACACTTCCATCACAAGCTATACACTGTAGCTTTGTGTCAAACAGCAGACTAGAAACTTTGATGCCCATCAACAGGGAACTGGGGGGTAAATTATGGAATACTGTGCAGCTGTGACAGATGAGGGCAATGTGGAAAAATGCTGTCTGCACGTCTGTAGGGACAAAGCAAAAAGAACAGCGCTCAAGGTACTCCGTATTGGGGTATAAAAGGGAAGAGAGGCATTCATTTGGGTTTTCTTGCATAAAGAAACTCTGTAAGGACAGACAAGAAATTAATCACTGGCCATTTGGAAACAAGGGAGAGGGCTGGAATGTTTCCCTGTGAACCTTCTACTTTGTAGGATTCACATGAATCAAGAAATTACAAAAGTAAGCTGGGTCTTAAAAGGCTGTACTGTGGGCTCAGTACATAAGAGTCACCTCTGCAGATCAAGTTCTGGCTTTATGTATTACATCTATTAGCAGTATAATTTTATATGAATTGAGTAAAAATCCAAAAATAACAGTTAGGTCATTTGAAAACATATGCCCCAGGTGCCCAGTAAATGTGCTTTTCAATATACGTTTTGTTCAGAGTGTGGTCTGACCAGCCCTAGGTGGGTACTTGGATTAAGTAAGGTCTTGCAAGTGTTGTGAGGGGGAAGGCTCCCTTCGGCCATTCCTCTGTCATTCCACTGCCTTCCTCCTGATCCAGCCAGCTGCTATATTAAATGTGAATACCAGGTATGTTTCAGAACTACAGGTGAAGAAATTAGATCAACTCTCTAGCCATAAATTATATCCTGGTTCTTGGGAGACTCTTTAGCCTAGAGCCAGAGCTGCTTTCCTTGTGTTTGTGACTTCAAGCCTTTGCTTGCTGGATGATTTTTCTTTTTCTTTTTTTTTAAATTTTTACTTTATTATTATTTTTTAGAGCATGTGAGTGGCGGTGGGGGGGGGGCACGTGGGGAAGAGAGAGGGAGAGAATCTTAAGCAGCTCCACGCTCAGCGTGGAGCCTTGTGTGGGGTTCATCCCATGACCTTGAAATCATGACCTGAGCCAGAATCAAGAGTTGGACGCCCAATGACTGAGCCACCCGGGCGCCCCTCATTTTTTGTTTTAAAAGCTGCACGTTTGCACCTGTTGACTTCACACCATGTGCCACAGAACTCCTTCTGTGAAAGACAAAGATTGCTATGTTTCATCTTTCAGGAAACAAAAGTGCTAACTTCTCTCCTCCCCGCTTATGTTCTTTATAAGAAAGAAAGAAGGATTCTTTGCATTTCCACTGTGTGTATTGGGTAAGAGGATGAGCAAGAAAGGCAGAGTTTGTGGGGCTCCTTTGCAGGGTACTCACTCACCTGGGACTGAGTGCTTTTCATGGCAAGAACTACGCCCCGTTCCGCGCTTGCTTTCATTTAACTCCGAAAAAAAGGGGCACATCCATGGAGGGGAAAGAAGGAACTCTGAGCATCCTGTGGTCAGGCCTTTAGAAAGTCCTTCTTTATCATCTTAATGGGAATGTAATGATTTTAAAGAGGTTTTTTTGTGTATTTCTCCACTCTTTCTTTTTAACATTAGATTTAGTCGTCTTTCGGACTTGACAGATTTCATCTTTAAAACATTATATTGCAAAGCCACGAAAACTGCAGTTCACAAGTCCACACGATATACAGGTGTTTGCTTAGAAAGTAGGACCTGACGCACATTTATATTGTATTCTGAATGGAGACGTTTGTGTGTTCTTTCTTCCCCAAAATCATTCTGATGGTGAGCACTTAACCTGCTCCAGCCCCTTTGTGGGAGAGTGTAGTCTTTCTGGCTTGTGGAGCCAGGAACCTGCCCACCCTGGGCAGCGAGAGAAAACGGGTGGGGGGAGGGGGGAGGCAAGCCAGTGGCTCTGGAAGATGGACCACGGCAGGGGGCACTTCATGAAACATCCCAGCATGTTCTCCTTTACTGTGACTTATTGCAAAATAATCAAAACTGCGTTGGCATGGATACGCGTTTAGGAGGGCTAATAGCTCCATACGTCATTCAAAGCAAAAATATCGAAATATAACCTAATAATCCAGGGCCCTATGTTTTGAAAGAACACTACCAAATCTCTCATGAAGATACTGACCACTCACTGATTTGGACGAAGTGGAATTTACAGGGCTCTTAGCAGACAGCGGACTGGTAAAAAGAGAAACAATCAGGAGAATAAAACTGGATAATGACCCAAGAGCACAGAACAGACAGGTGGTGAGTTGGGAAGGGGTCTGTGTATATGTGTACTGGGAGGGGCTGCTGGACAGAAAAACGGATGGAGAGGGAAAGGAAGAGGCAAGTGGGTGTGGTGCGGAGCAGCAGATGATGTGCCAAGGAGTGGTGTCTACAGAAGCTGCTTGATGGGGCGCCTGGGTGGCTCAGTCGGTTAAGTGTCTGCCTTTGGCTCAGGTCATGATCTCAGGGTCCAGGTCCTGGGATCAAGCTCCCTGCTCAGAAGGGAGCACACTTCTCCCTCTCCCTCTGCAGCTCCCCCTGCTTGTGCTCTCTCTCTCTCTCTCTCTCAAATAAATAAATAAAATCTTAGAAAAAAAGAAGAAGAAAGCCTGCTGGAGCAGGGAGCTTCATTATAGACGGGAGTGTCCTCGACCTTAGAACAACTTTCGAACCTCCATCTTAAATGGGGCATAATTGGCCTCAGAGCCCCAGAGCTAGAAAACACCAGTGCTGGGGTTTGAACTCCTGTCTCTCTGAAGAGCCCTGGCCGCTGACCTCCGGGCAGCTGTTTGTGTTAAGTATAGTCTATGGCCTGTCATTAGTTGCCTACGATGGTATCAGAGCTGAAAGCCATGGGTTCGATCCTGAAACGGGCCTGGGGCAAGATCTGCATTATTTAGTTGTAGATTGTACCTCAGGCTTACCCCTCCCGAAATTGGGGCCCGAAGTGGCTTGGTGCTAGGGTGAAGGTCTATAGCTCACTAGCCTAAACACATTTCCTCTTTCAGTGAAATACAATAGAATATGCAGCACTCCCCGATACTGATTAAGAAGCGTCTTTTTTACAGGTGAAAAAGAGCATGTTTCCATCTTCATCATCCTTTTTAGCTCCAGCTCTGGGCTTTGGTAAATCTGATGTGTGCATTGGTTTTAGATTAAAACATGGCATGTGGTATTTTGGAAAACAAAGTGAACCAATAAAACTCTAGGGTTTTTTTTTTAATGTCTTTTCTCTGGGAACTTATTTATGCTGGTATTGTTAGCTGTTTTCCTTGGATGACAAACTTGTATAATTGTAGTAATATGTTTCTGAGATACAGAGGATGAAAACCACAACAAAATATAAAGCTTTCAAGTTAGCACATGAATAATGTAGATTAATGACAGAGAGCCATGGAGCCAGGAAAGAGGGTTTTAAAGAAAGAACGCTCCAGGGGAGTGCCCGGGTCCTGTGGTTATATCTGATTTCTAGAAGTGCACTGCTTGCCATCTGAGTGTTAGAAGTGAACTGGCGCTTAATCATAATATGTATCAATGTAACTCTGGTGGTCCTTCTAACTACCATCTCCTACAAAAGGGAGCCCCTAGCATGGAGCCGTGGGAGGGCGCTCTGCAGGGCCACAAAAGGATTTTAGTGACAATGATCTTTCATTGCCTCATCTCCTTCTTTCCCTGGTTCACTGGGGATTTGTTTGGCTGAATTTTTATCATAATTCCACTCCGTGAATGTGAATGGAGTCCTTCTGGCCCCAAGTTCTGGGACTGGTAACATTTGAATCACATATTCTCTAATAACGTTTGTTTAAATACACCACCTTGGGACAAACTTTACTATGTAAATGGTGCTGGTGTTTAGAAAAGAAACAGCGGAGTCCTTATAGTCTTGCCTTTTCTGCTGCCGCCACCTTAGCCCACCTGCAGGCGTTCCTTCTTCAGTTGGGGAGGTGCAGGGAGCTGGGGTTCTCACCCCGGGCTGCCCCCTGAACCCTCTGGGGAAGCGCTCACAAGATCCCTAGCTGGGTCCCACCTTGAGATGGATCCTGGTGCCTTAGGTCTGGGCCGGGGAGGGGGACGCGGGCTCGGGGAGGGTTTTAGGCTGATGCTCTGCTAAATGGAAAACTGCTACCCCAGAGGATTTCCAAAGCCCTTTCCAACCCTAAGGGTAACTAATTCTACCGTGAGGTCCCAGATGAATTTGGCCTCCTCTTTCTGATTCCTAGTCTGTGTCATACATAACTGAAGACCAGAATTCAGTTAGATTTTTGTAACAATGTCCTCTCCCCGAAAGTGCTAAATACTAGAGCATCTTTTTTTGCTACTTGTAGCTATTTTCTCCATTCATTAGTGGGCTACATGTAAATGATACTTTATCTCTACCTCCACTTTGTCCATTCAGAATGACCGGCATTCAGAATAGCGGAGGACACAGAAGAGGGTTCCAGTAATGAGACCCTAGTTAATATATATGTCAGAGGCATCTTTAAAGGTTTGCTATAAATTGCATTTGCCCTGTGGGCTTTGGTTCTTGCATCTCATGAGGAACCCAAATCCTCATGAGGGTCTATGTGACTGTCTGGGAATTGATTTTGGGTTTTTGTGCTTTCCGCTGGAAGACTAAAAAAACTTTAAAACATACAAGAAAGACTGGGCAAAAACTGGAGAAAAAAATAACAGAAAGAAAAAGTGTCTTGTGATTCAGAACTTGTACTAAATTTTCTAGGCAACAGGAAGAAGCAGCTGTTAGCCTGTGAGTTTTCCTCAAGGCCAAAGTCGGGCTCCAGAGTCAAGCGTTGGCCCCAGTGTCAGGCACCTGCCCCTCACAGTCGGCCTGAGACTCACCTTCTGTCTGTGTCCCAAACTAGTTACTGACTTGCTCAAACTAGTTATTGCAGAGATGAACTATTGCTGCTAGAGAGTGCTTTTTTTTTTTTTCTTTGCTAAATCAGCATGATCAAATATTTCTAAAGCTAAACCAAATTATATACTGGCTTACAAAGATTATCCACACCCTTGCATCAATTAAAAAAAAAAATTGGAGCTGCCGCTGGGAGGGAGTGGGGAGAGGCTGTTTTGTGCTTAGAAAGATGCCCCGAGGCAGCTGTAGACTGCATTGTTTTCGTTCAGCTTTGGCCGGGCTGGTGTTTGCATTAGCTCATGTTCCAAATCTGTCACCAGAAGAATGTAGCGAGAATCTTGGTTGAATCTTTTCGTCCTCACCCTTTGCTTAGCCAGAGTCGTGTCTACATAGCCAGGATCGCCAAGACTTAAAAAATAGCAGTTTTGAATAAAACCTAACAGGCTTTTTACATGATTCATAAGAAGAAATGGAGGTACTTCTCCCAATAGCCCAAGAAATACATCTCCTGTTCCCTGCTCACCCCAGAGCTAGTTGCTGCTGAGTTTTAGAACACATGGGACAGTCCTTTTCATAATATCTGCAGGTCTCCACTGAAACTAGAGAGAGCAGAGAGGGAGGGAGGGACGGGGCTGGTGGAGAGAGAGAGGGAGGGAGGGAACCAGGATTGGGAGCAGCCATGGCTGCATACTTGAATTTGCGATTTAGTTGATCACCTCTGCCTTTAAAACCTCAAGCAGGAATCCAGGGCTTTGTGTAGCTTTCAGGACAGGAGAGCCCTTCCTAGGTCTCCTACCCTTGTAAGGGACCCACAGGTTGACTGTGTGCTTTCCTTGTCTCCTGCTAACTCTGCTTTAGCCTCTCTGGAGGTCAGTTTCCTCATCTGTGAGATGGGGACAGGGATATTCCCCTTCACGCCAGCAGGATCACGTGATGCCACATTGCCTAAATTGCTTTGTAGATTATAAAACACTTTTACAATGTCTACGTTTGTGAAGTGAAGATTAAGTGAGATATTGAAAACATGTTGTATGCTGTTAAAGACTGGAGATATGGAAAGAGCTAGTGTTGATTCCTGTTTGCTGTGGAAAACTTCTGCCTGTACTTGGCACTGGGCGAGAACTTGGTTTCCACAGGTTAGAAGGCAGGAAAGGGAAGAGTGCAGCAGAGGATGGGGTGACCCCTCTGGCTGGATGCCCCACGGGCTATGCCCCATGCCTCACTAATTATGGCACCATTTCCCAAACCCCTTAACCACTCTGTTGCTGATGGCTTGCTGAAATGCTCTCACCATGAGCTCTGTGTCCAGAGGGAAAGGAAGTTTTAAGAGACAAATGACAGCAGGGTCCTGGCGCAGCTGAGCTCTCCCTGGAGGGGGAGTCCCTGGAGGGGGAGTCCCCCGAGGGGAAGGGGCCTGTGGCAAAGCGTTCTCAGACGTGAGAACCAGCAGCTCATGACACAGGGCTGAGAGACGGGCAGGCACCACTGCAGCAAAGAGCTCCTGGGGTGGTCTGAGAGCCAGGCCTGGGGAGTGGGGAGCCCAGAGGCCAGAAGGACAGCTGCTCTTCCCCCAGGGGCCACAAACCCCGGTGGGGGTGAGGACAGCTCCCTGAAGTGGGTCACTTCCTCTGTGCGCCATGACCGGTGGCCTGGTGCCCTGGGTCTGTGGCGAGGGCCATGGAAGGTGAAGCATGATCACGGGCCACAACGAGGCATTTGAAAAAGGCGTGTGTGACGGGAGGTGTGGATCCAGCCCGCGGAGTAGAAACAGGTAGAAATCAAGAACAAGGATGAGCTGTGGACTTTTTCCCTATAATATGTATTTATGTCTTGCAAACCGAGTTTAAAAGATTTGCCTGCCCAAAGGGTATTTTGTTCAGTGTTTACCTTATTAGTTGTTCTTTCCCCATCAAGAAACTGATTAGTAGGATGAATGAAATGACTTTTCTTTGCTACTCAACCGAATAGTTGTGACCCTTCTGTTCCTGTCCCCATCCTCTGTAAAAACTGTCATTGCTGTTAGGGCACTTTACTCTCAGTGTGCATGGGGTTGGAATCCAGGCATCCTGTCCACCTCTGCCCCGCAAGGCCCTGCATGTCGCTTTAGCAGGCTTGCTGGGAACATGGCTCTCCTGGTAAACCTTTCAGTGCTCCCCAAGGCGGTTGTGCATGCCTGTCTTGCAATCCTGGAAACACGGAGGTGGCCGCTTCTGGGGCCCCATCCGCAAGAACCCCAAATTCCATGAAGGAAGCCAGTCTAGCTTGGACTTTTCGCTTCCTGGCTTAACAGATGTCAGGTAGCAAAGACAGACCTAAGGGGATGTGAAGCAGTCCTCCACCCCTGGACTAGCTCCTCCTCCTCCTCTCTTTTCTTAGCATTCTTAACCTTCCAGAAGCTTCTCGGCATCTTGTCAGGGGCTGAGGACTCAGACAATCAAACTCTTTAGAACTGGGTGAATAGAATAAAAGGGCTTATTGAATCTCCAAGGATAGGATTTGGAGTCTGTACATTTAACAACATACTGTCTTGAGGCGCCTGGAGGGCTCTGCCTTCAGCTCAGGTCATGATCTCAGGGTCCTGGGATGGAGCCCCACATTGGGCTCCCAGCTCAGTGGGGAGTCAGCTTGTCCCTCTCCCTCTGCCTCTCCCCCTGCTTGTGCTCTCTCTTGCACTCTCTCAAATAAATGAAAACTAAAATCTTAAAAAAAAAAAAAAACCCACAACATACTGCCTTTTTAAAAAAAAATTATAGGATTTGTGTATTGACTGTAGCTTAATATGTACATGGTGTTAAATTTTCTTAATAAAATTTGACACGTTCAAAATATTCTATATTGTGTGTATTTATAATTATAGAAATCCTATTTCTATAATTATAAAATATGTTGCTAATTTGGGGACTTCTATAATAATATTCTTTTCCTTAGAGGGTGTGGGCTGAAGGTGAATTGCCCAAGCACCGTGAATTCCTGTGTGTGATAAAGGAGGCAGGCAAGTCAGGAGCAGCAGGTATTTGACATATTTGGATTTTGATAACCAACCTGGATAGAGTTTAGTGAAAACAGCCTGGTTTCTGAGGACCTGAGTCTGATGGAAAGCTTATCAGGTCCCTTGGCTTAGAATCTTCCTGGACAACAGGTGGAGAATGAGAAATGCCCCCCTCCAGTTCCCAATCGCAGTGTGTTGGGAACTTCAGGGACAGCAGCTTCTATTCTTATAAGAATATCCTTCTCTTCTTCATGTGAAGGTTTCAGGGCAAGCTTCAGGCACTTACCAGTTTACTTCCAACAGTCGGCTCCTGTTGGAGTCTGCAAAGGACTGTGGGACAATTTGTATCCACTTGCCCTATTAAAACAGTGTGAAATTTGTATAAAACATTTGTATAACTTTGCATAAAACGTAGTACAGTTTTAGTGTAAAATTACAGACCCCCTCTTGTTCCACAGGTGCTCTTTAACTATCCAAATATTAACATGGCTGCTATAAAAAGTTTAAAGTATAAGCCAGAGATTAGGGCCACAACCCCTGAGGTGCGTTCAGCCTGGGGCACCATAGTTGATGTGTGCTTGAATATCCAGAGTCGTCCTTCTGTTTAAAGTTTAACAGATCAATAATTTAGAACTTTGGAGATTGTTTTCTTTAAATTTGGACACGGACTTGAAATTAAACATATTGCCACCACCCTTTCTCTGGCCCTAAAAAAATGAAGTGGAACACGAGTGAATAGAAACATGTGGGGGAAATTATTTGCATTTTGTTTATACTTACAGCATATTAGTCACACAGATTCTGCTTGAAAATCAACGAGGCTTTCTTTTCCAATTTAACATTTCCCCTAACAAAGCTCACTTTGCATATTTTCAGCTGTTTCTGTGTGTTGTTCATTTGGATCACACAGTACATCTTAACACATGCCACTTCCCCTTTCCTCCATAACTAACGGAGATCTGTAGCTGTGGGCCCCTTGACATTTAAATCTCCATCATGGAGAGCTCGCCACGAAGTGGAAAAATCTCAGCAGCAAGAGACTGAGCAGCACCTGGGCAGGTGAGGTGGAATTTTAAGCAGAAATGAGAACCTACATGTATTCGGTTTTTGTGAGTGTTTGTACTCCTGAGAGACTCTCTCGTCCTTTGTCTTGTGAAATATTCAAGTGGTTTTATCTTCTTCTTTGAAGATGTGTAATATGTGGAGAAATAGAATATGCAAATATGACACTTAAACACTTACAAACATTACTATTGCTTTCGAGAAGCCTCTTAGCATGCTGTAAGCATAAGAGCAGAAGCTAAGACTAGTATAAAGCAGCAGAGAGGGTGCAGAGCAAGTCGCTGCCCCTCCTCCGTCCGAGCCTAGAACAGACCGCCACCACCCCGGCACTTGGACTTGAAGCACGCGGGGCGGGGGCGGGGGGCAGGCGTGCGTCAGAGCCCCTCTGGGCCGGGAGCGAGGCCGCACGAGTTGGCGTGTGTGCTGCGTGCCGCCTGGGGCATCTAGCGCCCGCCGGCCTGTAAGGACTCACACAGGAGTGATTCCGGTTGCACCAGTGTGGGCTTAAAAACAGATGGGGAATGGGAGAGTAAAACAATAGTGTCGTACAGCTGTGGGATTTATGATTATTGTTTCGTCAGATGTGAGCTTCTGAATAAAACGTTCCCAGCACTGTAATGTTTATACACAAAAGAATATACTGTCGTGGTGCGTTGTTGCACCTGTTTGTATGGATCAAGAGAGACCTGTTCCTTTTTTATGAGACTGCCTCGCTTTTATAACTGTCAGTATTTTATTTTATTTTATTTTAAATGTTTTATTTATTTATTCATGAGAGTCAGAGAGAGAGAGAGGCAGAGGCAGAGGGAGAAGCAGGCTCCCCGCCTAGCAGGGAGCCCGATGCGGGACTCGATCCCAGGACCCTGGGATCATGACCTGAGCCGAAGGCAGACGCTCAACCATCTGAGCCACCCAGGCGCCCATAACTGTCAGTATTTTAGTTTATAATAGGGATAG
This sequence comes from Mirounga leonina, assembly GCF_011800145.1. Taxonomy (NCBI): domain Eukaryota; kingdom Metazoa; phylum Chordata; class Mammalia; order Carnivora; family Phocidae; genus Mirounga; species Mirounga leonina. The sequence goes on along the minus strand of NW_023270734.1, from coordinate 1,604,003 downwards.
TTGAAAACAGCCAAAGCCCTTTTATGGAGCTGATAATAAAGCCTCTTTAGTTTGGATTTCGTGGGTCACTTTATTTAGCAAATGCTTGCTGAGGGCACTGGCAGCCAGCTCCATGTCTGCCTGGAGGAAGAGAAAGGGGAAAGGGAGGGGACAGTGACAGACAAGGCTTTGAGGAGCGAGACCAGCAATACAAAATCACTCCTGCTTCCAGAGTACCTGATACTTAATTCCTGTGACATACATTTCACACACATTAAAATAAAAGGCCACTGGGCATGTGGGACATTACCTTATGCTTGGTTGTTGGTTACCAGAATGGAATTTTCTCTTGTATCCTTACCGATTCTGTTTCCACAGCCCCAGAACAGGGACACTTGGTGCATATTTGTTGAGTAAATGAATGAAGTTATTTGCTAACATTTCAGCTTGTATATATCTCAGAGATATTAAAGCTGCTGCTGTAAGCAAAAATGTCCTGACTTCAAGCTTTCCATTTAAGAGGCGTGTTCGTAAAATTGACTTTGGAAAATGCATCAACTCCTTTTTGCCGCTAGGGGACGACATCGTGCAGTTAAGGATTGGCATTTTTAATTCTTTTTAAAAGAAAGGTTGGTTCTTGAGCTAATGCTCTTAGACATGGATAGCTGGGACTAAGTTAAATCAGTATTGCAGGAGGGACTTTCACGCTGTATCAGCGTATTTTAAGCTTAACACAGGGTAAGCATGTGTCCGGGTTAAAAATATATCCATAAAAATAGCTTGACAGTGTGCTTAAAAACAAAGTATTATATAAATAGGTAGCAAATGAAGATTTAGTCCTTAATAACTTTAAAGTCACTTCTGCCACCCAATCCAATAGCGTATATGGCCTAATCGCCAAAAAAGATAGAATGTGCATATTAAAGAGAACACTCTTTCCTCTTCTGAACAGGCAAAGATCTGATAAAAATCCACCGTTCTGCCTGTGCACTTGGCACAGTTTTAATTTCAAGGGAGACAGTGCAGTGGTTCTAGTTCTGCTAACTGGATGTTGACGAAATGCATATACCTTCAAACTGATGGGCAGCTACTGGTTTAATATGATCAGGTCCATGAATACATCTCTTGTCCTGGAAACCTGTTGGACAACCTTGCTTAAGATGGAAACGCCGGTGGGAGGGTGAGCCCAGTCCTATCTTTAGTGTTAAGGAGAGAATCACAAGGACTGAAAGGGAGTTTTGTTTGTTTGTTTGTAACATTTAATTAGAGTAAGATTAGCTCAGTAGTCATTGCTGATTATTGGAGAAATGAACTTATTCTTTTTTTTTTTTACTGTCTGCAGTTCAGGGTCTGTAACACCCTGAGGTTTGGCCACATAGGAATTCCAAGGTAGATCCAGGTCCCCCTGCTATGCCAGGCCTTCCCTTCCCTTTTCAGCCGCCCCTGCTTCCTCCCTAAGGGATCCTGGCCGCCCTGCTGGGAAGGGCTGGCCACCACTAGCTCTGGGTCTCCTCTCCTTTCCTTTTCCTGGCCTAGGCTCCCTGGACGTGCTAATTAAGGAATCAAACAGCCACAGGAGCTGACGGTTGAAGAAGAAAGGGGAATAACAATGCTTCAGTGCTCTCTAACTTGAACTTGGCCTTGAACAATGGGAAATTAGCTGTTTGGGAGTAAAATAAACACAAAAGCCAGCCAGGCGGGTGGGTGCCTGCAGGGGAGGCCCTGTGAATTCCCTCTGCCTGCTGAGGTGCCACAGGGACCCAGAGCAGCTCCAGCCCTCCTCCCCGCAGATTCTGCCCACCCCACACCCCAGGGTCCCTGTGGTTCCTCTCCTGCTTTGCCTAATTTAGAGGCGGTAAAGGAGAGTGCAAGCCAATTCCTTTCTGGTTGAGGTTGTGAGGGGAAAGGCATGTTAAGGACAATCTGGGGGTTGGTGTTTGCTTTTTAAACTGTTTTCCAAGGCTGCTCTCCACCGAGCTAAAGGACAAGCTTTTGGTTTTAAGTATCCCACATCCCTCGCTCGCTCTCTCTCTTTGTTATGAATATCTAGACATGAATTTCTGAATGCCTCTGTTGGAGAATCCCCTAGGGACTGAATAGGTAAACCCTGGATTCCTGAAGATGAACAACTGATCTAATAGTTTCATCCCCAACATAGCAGCATCTGTTTTTCCTAACAATTGTTTCAGACACTCTATAAACTCCATTCCTCTGAGAAGCAATGTGAGAAATTCTGAAGGAAGCTTACGTTTACAAGAAAAAGTTAACATTGGATGCTAGCACAGGGGGAAGGGTGGAAGGACGAGGCCACCAGATTAATTTCCGCTTGCCATAATTACGGATTTGGGCCGTACATTGGACTTCACACGCGCACTGAGACTTCTGCTGAATCCTGCCCTCAAGGTTTGCGATCTCATGCTCCCCGACCCTTCCTCGTCTTGCTCCAGTTCTCATCCCCAGCAGCTCCACTGCTGAGATTTGAAATACCAGTAGTGTTCAAAGCTCTATCGGGAGGTATCAAATTTTGGTGGACCGTGGGGTGGGACGCCTTCTGAATGACAAGGAGACTGATGGCTAAAAGCTGGAGGAAATTTGTGCCGTGATGAATGTGACACAGCTAATCACCACGGATGTATTCTTGCCCTTATATGTAGAGAAGACGTCTCAGGAGCCTGGGGTGGGAAGAGTCTCTGAGCCCAGACCTTAACAGCATGAAAAATAATGGGTGTTTGTGTTCAGGCACGGTTTGGCCCACAGCGCAGCCGCCTTATGTGAAAAGACAGAAGTTTCGTTTTCACCAGCACATATTTTGTGGAATGCTAAGGATTGTTCCTGCACCTGACTCAGTGACTCCCTTTTAAGTACTCAGGACATGCAATCTATTTGGAGACAGTCAGTGGCTATTTTTGAAGTCTGGCGCCTCAGGAGTCAGGATGCATGCTAAATAAGTCGCTCCAAAGATTGAGTGTGCGTTCTCTGAGGGACCTGGGAAGGGGGCTGGGGGAGGCAGAGGCAAAGAAATTTCCCTTGAAGCCTAGCTACTCCAGGCTTGCTGGAGGTAAGTTCCTTTAACTCTGCGAGCCACCCTGGGTCTTAGAGTCTGGCAGGGTTTGCAGACCAGTATCTATTATTATGTAAATGGACCAACCGTGCCGCCTTTTAAGAGATTTTGGCAAAGTGTAACCCTTTGTCTGCCAAAAGGTAGGCTCTCCTTTTCCTTGTGAGCCCAGAGTTTGCACAGTAAACAGTGGGTGACCTACAAGCCAGCCAGTCAACTTGCACGTTGCCTTATTAGGCAGGCCGGCAGGCCAAGGAGGCTGGCGTCTGGGGATAGGCCTGCAGAGCTGGGGGCAGTGGACTGCTATCCTGTAAGGAGCCAGAGAGCGCAGACCCTGGAGACGTGGCCTAGTACTGCTCAATTAATTCTAGTGCACTGTGATGACAGGAATGTGCACTGTCCTTGGCAGACAGACTTTATGCTATGGATGGAAAATAGGAGGTGGCTTCGCAAAGGACAGAGTGGTAGATCTCCTTTTCCTAGGCTTTTACTCACTGTGTAGCTTGTACTGTATTAGGACTTACTCTATGGCGTATGGACTCTTTCAGGAAATGTTTAATCAAAGAGCACATGGAGGAGGAGCCTGAATTAATTCCGTGTCACGGGACCACACAGGAGCTTCAAGTTCATGTCGCTTGTCTAAGTGATTTCTTTTTTTTTTTTTTTTTTAAGATTTATTTATTTATTAGAGAGTGTGCAGGGGCAGAGGGAGAGAGAATCCTCAAGCGGATTCCCCATGGAGCATGGAGGCCGACACGCGGCTCAATCCCAGGACCCTGAGACCTGACGTAGCTGAAACCAAGAGTCGGCTGCCCAACCAACTGAGCTACCCTGATGCCCCTTGTCTAAGTGATTTCTTTTTCATTTCTGTACCTGGTGCACCCCCCAGAAATCTTGTAGCAGCAAAGCTCTCCAGCTCTTTGAGCCAGCAGACAGCTCCTCGCACCACCACCCCCCCTCCCGCCCCCACTGCAGTTAGGGTAGGCAAATGGCTGTGGACTCCTAGGGGAGTGGATAGGTACCTGAAGTGCTCCTACTGGGGCCTGTTTTCACCTCACCATCTTCCTTTGATTGACTCCTGTCTGCTTCTTGTCCGTCAGGGAAAGGGCCAATCACTTTGCCCCTCCTGTTAAAGAAATCCTTTTTTTTCTGTTTTAAATATCTGTTTCCATCTCTGTTGACCAGCTTGGCTAATTGGCTCCCCAAGGCATGGGCTATAACTTTGAGTTACGTGTTCTTAACACAGGAGCCTTTGACTTGTACAAAAAGGGGTTTGTTAGCTCGGTGCTGAGCTCCCCTAGGACTTTAGAAGACCCCTGAAACTCCAGGCAAAGCATGTTGGCTGGAAGGAACATTGCCGCACCTCTAATTGTAAAGAAAAAAATATCGTGTGCAGGACAAGAAAGAGCAGAGAAATCTTTGGAGTGGGTACATTTTCTTTATGCATCACAAAGATGTCAGGGGAAGGAAGAGGCTTCTTGTTAGAATATAAACTTTGAGTCCCTGAATGAGAAGCCACAAAGTCTACTGCATTGTAAATTCCAAGACTATTGCTTGAATTTTTTACATCGAGTTATCTTGAATGAGGAAGTTAGGATTCTAGCAAGTGGGCACTTGAGTTTTCCAATTTGATTTTAAAATATATGTATATAACTTTAATGATAAACAATGATTTGGTTTTAAGGCCTATTCCCTGTTCTGGGAAAGTTCAAAGTGCTGCCTTTTTAAGGGGAAGGATCGCTGACTCACGTGAATGATACTGTTTTCATTGGGTGTTTTGATTCTTCGGTAATTATCTCAAGAAGTGATTAGCTACAATGGAGCAATAATAAATCCTTCACTCCAAATCAATATGAGTGTAAAACATCACATAATTTACATTGACTAGGACACTACAGTTTACATACTTCCATGTGGTCACAGTTAAAATACCTCCGTTCATATCACTGGGTGTTTTGAAGATAAGAGCGGGAAGGAAGCGCCGCATGTTCTCTGTTCTAGGAAGTGAGGACTTGCAGTTGTCCCACCATGTTTGTCTCAACTCTGCAGTGCACTTGGCTGTTCTGAAGCTGGAGGGCACAGTCTCTCATTACCCCTGGGAAGACCTGATCATATATGGGGAAGACAAACAGACGCACTTGACAGGAACCACGGAAGAGGTAGAGAAACTTCAAAAGGGTCATTGAGAATAAGGTGGAAGAGGACCTTCTGGGCAAAAACCAGCCCTGCATCTATTAGGTGATTTCCTCATCTAGGCTGTGATCTCCTCGAGGCAGGCACTCATTTCAGCATTCCGACCGCCCTGGTACCTGACCTCTGGTAGTTGCTCCTTGAATCCTGTTGGGAAAGAAGGGACAGCTTCTGCAAGTGAAGTGGGAATATACCACAGGACACAGGAGAGGTCTGGGGCAAGGAGCGGGGCAAACATCAAAAATTTTTGATGTTTGTCTTTTGCGTATTGGGTTCAGATCAGTGGCCGAGCATCTAACTGGAAATACCGTGCAAATAACAAGAAATATCAGCTTTCAGATGACATCTTACTCTCAACACTGAACTGCCCTGTAATTTCCATCCCGGGCAGTCAGTCTGTCTCACTGGCTTCTGGTGTCTGTGGCATGCTGGCTGGCCAGCTGTGTCTGGTAAAAGAGACCAAAGCTCAGCAGCACCGTGGCCAGCCACGGGCCGGGCTGTGACCCGTGGAGGGATGACAGTAATGAGTTTATCAAAAAGAAGTTGGCCTTTAGGGGCGCCTGGGTGGCTCAGTTGGTTAAGCGACTGCCTTCGGCTCAGGTCATGATCCTGGAGTCTCGGGATCGAGTCCCGCATCGGGCTCCCTGCTCAGCAGGGAGTCTGCTTCTCCCTCTGACCCTCTTCCCTCTCATGCTCTCTGTCTCTCATTCTCTCTCTCTCAAATAAATAAATTAAAAAAAAAAAAATCTTAAAAAAAAAAAAAAAGAAGTTGGCCTTTATAAGCTTTTTTTATTTTGCTGTCCACAGTCCCCGTTATGGTAAGAGGCATGCAAGCCACGTATAGGAAGCGACTGGGCTAGTACGTCTGTGCTCCTGGAAACTCTTTTCTCGCCACCTAAAAACCATGCAGCATGATGTTTCAGCGTGGTGTCAAGGCGTGAAGAGAATATGAAATTTCTTCTGCTTGGACTTCAGTGATGGTTTTCATTTTCTTCGTAGTGGGTGAATCTCCTTATTCTGGGAGGTTCCTGCCTTCCCACCTGCCTTCCCACCTCTGCATGGCCTGGCCTCTCCTGTTCCTCCTGAATGTGGCCTCCCATTCCAGCTCACACCTTCTTTAATAAAGCACTGCTCTCCTCCCATCTGTCATGCTCACATGACCCCTTCCTCCTAGCACACCCTCTCCTCCATTCCCAACTAGGCTCACCATCACCATCATCTTCTCCAGGAAGCCTTCTTTCATCAAACTCATCCATTTGGTTCAATTTTCCTGCTTCTTCCTGGATGTAATCTTAAATGGCTTGTACTAGTGGTTTTTGAACTTTGGAGCATATCATAATCATAATCATCTGGGGTAGGAGACCTTCATTTTTAACAAGCACCCCACGTGACTCTGAGGGGCACCAAACTTTGATATCATTTGCCTTTTTATCAGATATTAAACTGACTCATAAGTGTAAGTATATCTTTCATCATTTCAAGCAGAGTAGAATATATCTTCAATTTTCATGTCATAACCTTCCTATGCCACTCAGTCTTTGAGCACAGAATCTGCTTTCCTGGTGATCACTGCACATGGAGAAAGCTATCAAGAACATGTCCAATCTTAGCAACATCCCCTGCCCCCCCATCAGTCAGCAAATGCATTGGTAACCAGCTCTGAGACTCTAGTGAAGGTCCTGGGGACCAGCTAACATACACTTGTAGAAAACATTGGAGATGCTGGGAATGGCAGGTTGCTGGATTTTTCTTGAGTTTCCATACTAATTAGTTTTGTGAGGTGGTGGTGGTTGTTTTTATGAAGATGCCCTTCTGAAGACAAGGAAGCCCAGAAATTATTTTATTCAAAGCCCTTTCCTTCAAATCATTCAAGTATAGTTGTAGAAAGGCTATAATCTATCAGGTATCAAGAGTAATATTATACATTTACTGGTCTACCATCTGGACTTTTAGACTCATAAAAAATTCTCATATCTAATGATTCAGTATTTGCTTACTTTCTGTTCATGGTAAAACCATCAAATAGCGAGTATTGAATGACTGGAGTTGGCAGAAGCCTTGTCTGAGCTCCCTGGATAATTGTAATCATGCCAGCCCCCTTCCCCTGCTGGGGTTCTGCCCTCAGTGAGCGAGCGAGGTGGGGCTTGGGCCCCTGCAGCTCTCAAGAACAGTGTTCTGCACCCCATGCAGTTTCAGATTTTACACACTAAATATCTAATTATATACTTATTTGTCAGATCATTGTTGAAGGACCCTTTTTGTATGGGTGCTTCGAATAGGTCAGAAATGTTCTTGGCGTCTCCCTGACCTGGAAGGCAGTGGGGGGGGCGTGCAAGCCAAACATCCACCTTTGCCCCAGCGCCTTCAGGAGACCTGTGCCTAGATGCTCAGCACGTGCTTGTAACTTGTGTCACTTTGTGCTTTACCTTTACTGTACTTTTTTTTTTTAACTGTGCTAAAATATAACACCAATTTAACCATTTTTAAGTGTACAATTCAGTAGCATTAAGTACATTTACATTAGTTTGCAACTAATGCCTCACATCCATCTCCAGAACTTTCTCATCTCCTCCAACTAAAACTCTGTCCCCATCCCCCGCTGTTCGCCAGCTCCTGGTAACCACCGTTCTACTTCCCGACGCTGTGAATTTCACTCCTCAACATACCTCATATATGTGAAATCACGCAAGATTTGTCCTTTGTGTCTGGCTTAGTCATTGAACATAATGTCTTCAGGGTTCATCCATATTGTATTACGTGTCAGAACTTCATTCCTTAAGGCTGAATAATATTCCATTGCAGGTATATTTCAGTGTATGTTTTAAACGTGGAACTGACCTTTGTTTTTGTTTTTTTCCTTGCTCTCAGAAATGGTTGACCTTCCCTCCTCCTTTAAGCTACCTGGGTTATGTTCCCCAAGAATCATTAGCTACAGATTCAGAATTGGCCAGAAGCTAAAATGATTAGAGATACTTTTCACTTCAGATGTTAACATTCTTCTTTTGGACATTCAAAGACATGCATAAGTCCTTGCAGTTTTCCCTTAAGCCTTTTTCTTTAAAAAAGAGATCTTTCCCATAGCAAGATGGGCACAGTTCTTTCAACACATCTGATACAGAAATATCTGTGAGTTGTATTTCTTATCATTGAAAGTACTTTCGCCTTTTCATGTCTACATACTTGGCCTGTTCAAAATTAGCTTACACAATCCTACAACACAAAATTTTATTTGAGACTTCTCCTAAATATTACCACTAACCAAAATTCACAAAGCCTTTACAATGTGCGCAGGAGGAGAATTACTCTAAAATAAGGAATCTGGAATGTCTGAATAAACCAGTATGTGATAAAAGGGAAGCAAAAAGGACTACCCAGGCTTCCCACTGGTGGGACGGCCTCCCATCAGGCAGTTGTGCTCAGATTCAGAGTCTGCACACAGAAATAAAATCCACCCCAGAAAATGTGAATCCCATTTCCAGCTGCTTCTAGCATACAAAATACCCCTTTACTAGGCTATAAAAACATAGCCTTCACTTTGGAATTTTCAGTCGAGGCCTGTAGTAGCTTATAGTACGTTTTTAAAATTGTTCTGAGGCACTTGTTAAAATGGTAGAAATGTATCAGTAATTCACAACAGTGTGTAGTCAGGTGTTGCCCATGTAAATGTCAGCTCACTTTCCTGTGGACTGGGGAGGCTCCCAGCGCTATCCAGCGACCGCCTTGAGGAAGCGTGAGGGGACAGTACTCAGGCCTAGGCAGGAATGTCGCATACACCCTACACCCGCACCTCCTTTCAATATGGAGATGCACTCAGGGATTAGATGATGCGCTCCCGGTTTTCAGAGCGCTTCCCCACACAGTTGACCCTTGAACAACACAGGTTTCAACAGCGCTGATTGACTTCTCTGTGGATTTTTTTCCTAATACATACAGGACGGGACTTGTAAATGTATTTTCCTTATGATTTTCTTGAAATCTTTTTTTTTTTTTTTAAGATTTTATTTATTTGTGAGAGAGAGAATGAGAGACAGAGAGCATGAGAGGGAGGAGGGTCAGAGGGAGAAGCAGACTCCCCGCCGAGCAGGGAGCCTGATGCGGGACTCTATCCCGGGACTCCAGGATCATGACCTGAGCCGAAGGCAGTCGCCCAACCAACTGAGCCATCCAGGCGCCCTCCTTATGATTTTCTTAATAACGTCTTTTCTCTACTTAGTTTATTACAAGAATACAGGATATAATGCACATAACATACCAAATATGAGTTAACCGGCTGTCTATGTTCTTGGTAAGGCTTTCGGTCAACAGGCTATTTTCAGTTCAGCTTTGGGAGAGTCAAAGTTCTACTCTGATTTTTGACTGTGCAGGGGGTCGGTGCCCAAACCCCTGCATGGCTCAAGGGTCAACTGTATATTCTCTCTTTAATCATGGCCTCACCTTCATATTTACCTCTTTGATTTCATTTTGATTGACCAGGAAGTGGTCGTTTTGCCTTTAGAGCTACATTTTAATAAGCAGCCTGTCCCTGCCCAAGGATTCATCCCAGAACACCCTGTATCTGCGTTTTCCCGTCTGCAGATGGGGATGGTGGCAGTAGCTCCCTGCAGGCCTTGAGAGAACTAAATGAGTTTAATGCCCCAGGGCACTTAGCATTGTGTCCGCCTCTGGGTGAAAGGTCAGTAAGGGACCCAGTTCCTGTGCTATTCTTTACACTGTCACAGTAGATTTGGTAGAAAATGTGTAGCTGCCAACTGAGGTGTTGGGCTGTTTTCCTTTTCATTGACTTTGTTCCCAATTTCTCCTTCATGATGATGACCCCCCAAAGGACAGCTCCTCTCATGTTGCAGGGGTGCATGAATGTTGTCAGCCAGAGAGGAGACGGGAGGACTGGCCCCTCAGTAAAGCCTCCGTGTGATCCCGAGACACAACTTTGAATCACAGTCCCTGAGGAGTTAATACCTTGATCCTTTGTCATCTAATGCCTTATCTTTTGACCTTGGCCATTTAGGAGGTGACCCTTCTTACCTGGACTCATACTGACATTGTCCACAGTTGGACTACAGAACTCAGCTCCCGTTTTTCCCGTTACTTCATATCCCTGGCAAATCTTTAGCATTTCTTCCTGTTTATCCCTGCACGCAAATATTTATATTCCACATCCTTCTTCACGTTGTAGGAAAGACAAGAAGACATTCCTAGGAGTCTCAAGTTGAGGAAGGAGTGGTAATACTTCTCCTTTATGCCTCCTAGAAAAGAAATAGAATTGGCTGAGAATGAGCCAGAATCTAAGAATGAGGAAGAGTAGAAGTGAGCCCATTGCTCGTCTGCTTGCTTGCTCGCTTCATTCACTCATTCCTCCAGTATTTACAGTTCATTGTTCTGAGCCAGGCACTGTGCAAGGAATGTGTCTCAGGTGTTGACCCTCAAGTTTGGTAATCCTTTAGGAGACCTGACTTTCGAATAGGAAAAGTGTAGTTGGCAATAGAGAAACGCTGAGAGAGAAGAAAATCTACGCAAGGGCTTTAACAGGAGAATTCAGTGTTGGTTGGCAGGGGAAGTTGGTCCAGAACTTCCATGGGGTTGAGTGGCCCACATGGGGTTGAGTTTGAGAAACACTGGGTTGCATGTTTTCAAGGACTCTGGCAATTCTCTGGGCCAACACCCCTATAGTGAAGAAATGCATATATTCAGGGGAGAAGGGCAGGTTGATGTTGTGCATGAGCCCACAGACACAATTCCATTCATGGTTTTCTCCTGGATGTTTAGGCCAAATCTAAGCCTTGGGATTTTAAAAGGATCTATTACCTCTGTCTTTATTTGTAATTAATTGTTTTGGTAACTATAGAGGTAATTCATGCTTATTGTGGGAACTTTGGACAATAGAGGAGGAAAAACATGAACAGAGTTATGTCTGAGTAGTGAGATAATCAATGTTTTGGTCTGTTTACTGTCTTTCTGATAAGGTGGGGTGCTTATCTCTGTCTCTAATGCATCATGAAAATTTTTCCAAATCACCAGTTGAGTTTCAAACCTGGTTTTCTTGTGTAATTTATTTACCCATTTTTCTGTATGTTTCTCTATGTAGGTTGGTTCCATTTTTATACGTTTATAAACAAAACTGTGGTAAACATCCTTGTACTCATTCAAAGTAATTTCCTTAGTATATTTCTAGAAGTAGAATTACTGAGTCATTGCTTTGTACACTCTTAAAAGTTGATAGTAACACCCTTATCTTGTCTATCTCCAATAAGATGGGGACCTTGGAAAGGGAAGGAAGAATCATAAGTTGCTTGCTTTTTTCCGTAATACCCCCACCCCCCAGGCCCTGACTTCTGTCTTTGCCTGAGGGTCTCAGACATGTCCTATTTACTCATGTCTGGAGTGACCGCTGGATTTGAGGAACATCTCTGGAACCAAAACCAGGCCAAGGAATCATATGAGATTTGTAAGAAGCTGGCTTGACTCCTCCCAGGGCCAGAGCGGCCCTTTTACCAATAAAACCAACATAAGCCAGAGGGCTGGGGACCCTGTGACGTCAATCCAGGACACATTTACAGCAATGGCCCCTGTTATTTTGTGTCCAGACTGATCAGGAATGTGGGAGTTGTCCTGGGGAGAGCAGGAGAATGTGAATTTATTTCTAGTCTGGTACTGCCACACCATATACTGTGTGACCTTGAGGGCAGTTGTCTAACTCAGTAAAATGAAGACCATGTGATCAGAACGGCCCCTTCAGCTCGTTTTCCCAGAGTCCATGGCTTTGGATTTACCAAGACGTGATACAGTTGTCTAAGTGATTTCACTTTGGGATGTCAACATCTCAGTGGTCCATTCATAGATCCTTCTTGGTCATCCGCCACCCACGGATCATGACATGACATGCCCGTGACAGTGACCTCCCTCCTGCCCCTCCTATTTACATATTTATGCTCCTTCCACTGGAGCATTTTGTGTGTGTGTGCCCATATAGAGGAAACTTAAACATTTGTTTTCTTTTAAACCTCAAGATTGAAACTTCAAAAACATTCCATAAAATAGTTCCATAAAACATTAATTCTGAGCATTGAGAAAACTGTGGTTCTTTGAAAATGGAAATGATTAGTGTTTCTAACTGGACACAGTGGCAGAGAATTTTGTGCATATTGTGTATCTCCTTTTTTCTCTGTGCTGAGCTGGTGGTTAAGTGATGTTGGAAAGGGAGTACAGCACCATCTCTGTTTTAAATTAAGATATCTTCTCCCTGAAATTTAAGAAAATCACAACCACAACTTGAATTTTCTCTGCAGAGAAATAAAATATGCTAACCTACAGAATGATGTGAGGAAATGTTTGTCTGTTTGGTCGCTCTTCTGTGTGAATGAGCCACCCTAAAATAAGAAAATTATTATTAATTGTTATTATTTCTAATTATTGGAGAGTAAACTTAGAAACCTCATACTTTCTACTGATGTAAAATATAGATTTCTTTCATCTTTATGATCTCATGAGGATGAGATAATTAAATAGGAAATTAAATTGTATATCCATAACTTAATAATGTTGTGCTTTTTCTTTTCAACCGTGAAGCCATATTTAAATCTGTTTGCTTTTTTCCATAATGGATGAGTGAGGCAAATAATTCTGGTTAGAGTCCATTACCAGCTTATAGAGAATATCCAAATTCTTTTTAGTCTCTATTGGAATTTCATTTTAAAAATTCAAACTAGAGATACTCCTTAGTAACAATTAAAAAGAAACATTTAGATATACTTAAGATAATTCTAATTGAGTGTTTTCTAAGAAGAGTAGTTTTCAGGAATATATATGGTCATGAGCAGGTGATACTGTGTTTTATAAACTAAATGCTTTGTAAATATTATTTATAAATATAAATATTATTTCATCTCATGTAATTATTCATTTCCAGAATCAGTTGCTTGCACAATTTCCTCCCTTTCTCTTCACTTTCCAACACTTCCTTCTTTTTTTTAATTTTATTTATTTATTTTTTAAAGATATTTATTTATTTGAGAGAGAGAGACTGAGAGAGAGAGCACATGAGAGGGGGGAGGGTTGGGAGGGTCAGAGGGAGAAGCAGACTCCCTGCCGAGCAGGGAGCCCGATGTGGGACTCGATCCAGGGACCCCAGGATCATGACCTGAGCCGAAGGCAGTCGCTTAACCAACTGAGCCACCCAGGCACCCTAACACTTCCTTCTTTTTTCCCAGTTATTCTGGACCTAACAATAAAATGTCCACTACAGTTATCCACAGCTACATATGTTGTTCCTTGCTGAGTTTTTTTAAACTGCCCTATTTGCCATATTTCTCCCCATTTTTATAGAGTTGTAGTGACCAGCAGTATAGAGAGAACACCAGATGCCACTGCTGACCCATGGAGTAACCAGCGCTGGGGTACCTTCTGTGGTTGCACCTTGATTAATTTCTTCTTTTTCAAGTTAAGTTTGTAGTTTAGAGATCAGTTTAAGTCCATCTGGTTTGAAATCAGGATATAAAATCAGTAAAAATCATTTTAGAGTGTGACCTCTAGCCCTCAGCAAATTCCATTATTTCATATGGTCACTTAGCACACATTCTCTGGGGGCCTGCTCTGCACCTGCTACAGTGTTCAGTCCCAAGCATACAAAGATGGATATACTCAAGGTCCCTGCCTCCCTGCAGGTATATGGGGCAAATCACGGTCTGGAGCCCACCTTCCCCAGATCCTATGGCTCCATCACTGACCACATGAGCAAGTTACTCCCCTAGCCCTGTTTCCTCATCTTGTAAATGAGACCATTTTCTTAGGTTCTCTTTAATGCTCCTTTTAGCTGTAATATTGCCAGCCTCTAATTATTGCATATTTTTCTTGGAATTGCATTATTACTGTTTGGGCTCACCATTTACATGTTGTAGTTAAAAATAAATGGGGGGACTCCAGGGTTTCCAGTCGTGCATGTAAAAAGCTTGGGAGTCCCCACTTTATCCCAACAATAAGAAAGAAGCTGCACAGACTGAAAAATCAATAACTCTTCTTGGATCCATAGGAGAGGGGAGGACCCAGGGCAAACCACTGCTCCTGAGATGAGAGACATAGACAGGCCAGTACGGGGAGTCAGGGATCCCGGGAGTAGAGACCCTCAGTCAATGCAAGGGAGCAAAGGTAGTCTCTTCCACAAATGCTGCTGGAACAACTGGATGGCCACATGAAAAAAAATGAATCTAGACCCAGACCTTACACCCTTCACAAAACTTAGTTCAAAATGGATTATAAACCTAAATGTAAAACACAAAACTATAAAACATCTAGATGAGAGCATAGGAGAAAGCCCAGATGACCTTGGGAATGGTGATGCCTTTTTATTTTTATTTATTTATTTATTTTTTAGAGAGAGAGAGCGTAAGCGGGGAGAGGGGGTGAAGGGGCAGAGGGAGAAGGAGAGAGAGAATCTCAAGCAAGCTCTATACTCAGCGTGGAGCCCGACGTGGGGCTTGATCTCACGACCCTGAGATCATGACCTGAGCCAAAATCAAGAGTCAAGACTCTTAACAGACTGAGCCACCCAGACGCCCCTGGTGATGCCTTTTTAGATGCAACACCAAAGGCACGATCCGTGAATGAAAGAATTGACAAGCTGGACCTTATTAAAATTATAAAACTCCTGCAAAAGACAATTTCAAGAGAATTAGAAAAGCCACAGGCTGGGGAACAAATATTTGCAGAAGACATATCTGAAAAAGGGTTATTATCCAAAATATACAAGGAATTCTTAAAACTCAACAATAAGGAAACAAACAATGGCCTAAAAAATGGGCCAAAGCGTTTAGCAGACACCTCACCAAAGAAGATACACAGATGGCAAATAAGTATATGAAAAGCTGTTCCACATCATACGCCATCAGGGAAACTCAAAACAGTACAATACCACTGTGCACTTATCAGAATGGCAAAAATCCCAAACACGGGCACCACCAAATGCCAGCAAGGATGTGGAGAGACATGAACTTTCGTACATTGCTGGTGAGAATGCAAAATGGTACAGCTGCTTTACAAGACAGATTGGCACTTCCTTACAAACCTAAACCTATTCCTGCCATATGAAGCAGCAGTCGCACTCCTTGGTCTTTACCCAAAGGAGCTGAAAACTTAAGTCCACCCAAAAACCCGTACATGGATGTTTGTAGCAGCTTTCTTCATCGGTGCTCAAACAAGGAAGCAAGCATTCAGTAGGTGAACGGATAAACAAACCGTGGTCCATCCAGACAGTGGAATAGTATTCAGCACTGAGAAGGCGTGAGCTGTCAAGCCAGGAAAAGACACGAAGGATCCTTAAATGCATATTACCAAGTGAAAGAAGCCAATCTGGAAAGGCTGCACACTATGTAACTCCAGCTCGGTGACATTCTAGGAAAGATGAAACGAGGGAGATAGAAAAAGAGCAGTAGTTGCTGGGGGAGGAGGGAGAAGGTGAACAGACAGAGCACCAGGGATTTTTAGGGTGCTGAAAATACTCTCTGTGATATTACAGTGAGAGATGTGTTCTTGCACGTTTGTCCAAACCCATGGAATGCTGTGAATCCTCAGGTAAACCATGGACTGTGGGTGATTATGATGAGTCAAGGCAGGGTCATCCTTGGTAAAAATGTAGCTCATGGCGGAGGCTGTGCATGTTGTAGGGGAGGGGGCACGTGGGAAATCTCTGGAGCCTTCCCCTCGATTCTGAAGTAAACCTGGATCTGCTTTATAAAAATTAAGTCCCTTTGGGTGCCTGGGTGGCTCAGTTGGTTAAGCAACTGCCTTCAGCTCAGGTCATGATCCTGGAGTCCCAGGATCGAGTCCCGCATCGGGCTCCCTGCTCGGCAGGGAGTCTGCTTCTCCCTCTGCCCCTCCCCCCTCTCATGTGCTCTCTCTCATTCTCTCTCTCAAATAAATAAATAAAATCTTTTTAAAAAAAGGGGGTAGCCCGAGAGGTAAGGCCTAACTTAAGAGCTTCTGTCTCAAATTAAAATTTTTGAACCTCCAGTAATATCTGCCTCTTCTTTTCCCACAATTTCGCTCATATGTTGTTCATAAATCTTAACTCTTAACGATGGGGTTTTGGCTTCCCTGTTAGGTGAAATATTTCATTTAACTTAGCCAAAGCCAGACTCAGAGCAGCCTGGGAATCGTTAGGCAGCTTCCCTTCTTCCCAATACATCAAGAGTCTCTGTATGGTTTCTTCTTGTTTATTTTTAGGGCGAGGAGGAGTTGTTTTGGACTCCCCCGTGGTGGTGGTTAGGTTGCAGTATTGTCTATGTAGCTGGAACATAAGCTGGGATTCGGCCCCTGCTTTGAAGTGGTAACATCATGAATGGCCCATCAGCGGAGTGCGGCCTGGTTCAGCATCCACAGGCCTGATTTCTGCTTGTAATCTGATTACGGGGTTTGAGCTGTTCCAGCCTGCAGCCTCCTGCTCTGCGTTTACTATACTTTCAAGGACACGAGTGCCTGATTGCTCTAGCCCTGGGCTGTGAAAAATCTCAACCCAGTTTTGCTTAGACGGGCTGAAGGCCACGGCTGGTGGAGAGGACCAAGCTCTAGAGCTCTAGAAAGTGAGTAAACTTTCTAGGTGCAACCATGTTCAGAAGCCCAGAGATTGCTGGCTGTCTGGGAGCTTTCAAGTTCCCTGAGAAACAAGGTAAGGCGAGAGAAAGAGGAACTGCATTTGCGGGTTTATTTTATAACGGGATGAATGCCTTGCATCCTCCATTTTACCTTGTATTCTCCTGTGTCCCGTTAGTTATAGTTTCCTCAAAGGACACTTGAAAGATCCTAGTGAGTTTATAAATTAGCTTATTTTGTGGCTGAAAAACGTGAGTTTTTTTTTGTTTTATTTTTTTTCCTATTGTAGGTTAGAGATACTGCTGAACCACGAAAGCCTTTATGCAGGAAAAATTGCAAACTCAGTCACAATGCCCAAACTTTGGGTCCCAGTTCTGGATATGCTGTGCTTTAGCTAAAATAGTTTTCTAAACCGAATGCTATATATATATATACTAAATTATTTCCAGTAGACAGTGGTGTTTGTCTTTTTATTAAATCTTCATGTGATACTCTTTGGAACAAAATGTTGTTTTTGTAGTGGCTTCCTTTTGAGTACAGAGGAAAATGCATGCTTTCCATTTAACTACTGGAGTGGCACCGCGGATTCTGTTCACTGATTGAACAAAACTGAAATGCTGAAGTTATTTTGACCGTCACATGTGAAATTCAGGCAGTCTGTGTCCAAGTCTTTTACAGCACAAATGCATTTTAGGAGGTGATTTGAACAGGCCTCAGCTTCAGGAATTTTCTTCCACAACATTTGGTAGCTTTTTGAACTGAGTTCTCTTTTTTAAAATACATAACAAGATATTTGTATAAGTAGGAAAAAAGCTTAGGTGTTTAGTTGGCATGATACCTTTCATTTTATTATATCTCTCTAATTGGTAAGAATTTCCAAATTCCGGGATTCTGTATGTGTTTGCTGGATAATGACATGTCAGCATCTGGTCTATTTTGTACCTCCTTTTCCTCAGGCTTCTGCCCCCAGATATTAAACAGTAAAAGGCACTCGCTTAGAACTCTGTGTAACTGGTCTGCTTGTGGTTTTCTTGGTGGACAAATGGTTACTATACCAAAAGCTGTAAAACAGATTACTTGCCATTAGACTGGTATAAATTTGTCTCTGCCTGGTTTTGATTAACTGGTCCACCCGGATGTGTGTTTTTGCTGCATGGGATTGTTACCACCTGTCTTTACATAATACATATCTTATCTTCAAAAATAAAGAAAGAAATTGTTAATTTGATGTGTTGTTGTCTAGATTTTAATGAAGACAATAAAGACAGCGGGCTTGTTCCCCTGCTCCTCATTATCCCCTCCACGCACACATTCTTTAAAGGCATCTCAAACATATCAGGCGATGATGAGTTTCACCGTTTCTGGTTACCTGGACTGAAATTGTTAAATGTTTTTTCTCCTTTTTTTCCCCTGAGTACGTAACTGTGCTGTTCAGTATTTAATTGCTTTGAGTTATTCTTGTAGCTATAACAAATTTAAATGATAGTATTGAACTATGTCAGATTCCCACCCACCCCCCGACCACCTGCAGAGTTATGTTGGCTAAATTTCAGGAGAGGAAGAAACTTTGCGTATGTAAAATGTATGTTGTGGAATTTGATTCTTAAAAGGTGTCATTTTTGTATTCATATTTCTTGTCTGGTTAATGGTTTCCTTTTTCTTAAGTTATATGTTCAAAGGTACTTTGAAGAATTTTTTTTTCATTGGAGTTTTTTTTTTTTAAAAAACAAAACTTATTGTGTAGCTATTTCAATGTTACATTTTTTCTTTCCCCTTAGATTTCAACCAGAAAAACTTAAACTGCGTTGGATTACCAAGTCAAAGAAAAGTTTCAAGGTAAAGTGGTCTTTGCGCAAGGAATCATAAGTTTTGAAGATTTGTGGTAGCTTTTAGAATTATTCTCCTAAATTCCTAATTCATGAGTTTGAATGTTTGGCAATATGTTTTCTCCCCAGAGTTTGATTTATTAAAATATATAAAGCAAGCTGACCTAATAGTATGTTCAGCTAAAAAAGATTATTTTTGTATTCATTAATGCTGTTTATGGGAACTATTTACAGATCGGATATAAGTTTGAACCTGTAAAGGGCTATTATCTTTTCTTTCTTGTACCAGCCTCCAAGTGTGGGATGTTCTTTTGCAGTCTGTCCATCAAGTAAGAGAGCTTTTGATTTTTCAAGAAAAACTTTAGTCTTGTTCTTTCCTTCCATCCTTCCTTCTTCCCTCCTTCCCTCCCTGCCCCCATCCAATCCATCTGTCCAGTGAGGTCTTTTTTTTTTTTTTTTTCTTGACAGAGAGAGAGAGAGCACAAACGGGGAGCGGCAGGTGGAGGGAGAGGGAGAAGCAGGCTTCCTGCAGAGCAGGGGGAGCCCAATGCAGGACTCGATCCCAGGACACTGGGATCATGACCCGAGCCGAAGGCAGATGCTTAACTGACCCAGGCATCCCCCAGTGAGGTCTTTTAACCGTTCTGCACTTCAGTTCCCTTGACTGCAAGATGTTATGGGTACTAATTTGATTTACCTAATGTGCTAAGACTCTCTGGTACATAATCATTCATATAAGCTCTTGTAAAAATTAAAGTTTGTGCCAAACAAGATAGCTGTATCTCAGATGCTTCTTAGTAGATCACCGTCCCTAATAGATTTTGAGATTTTCAAGTGAATACACAAAGTTATTATCCGTAAGATATGCAGGCATCAATCCCAATGTACATTTCATGATGGTAGAAGGACCCAACCCTGATCTAACCCCTCATTCCACTCAGATGCTTTTGTTCCTAATGTATCGTGTATGACATTGTTTCTTTACTATAAAGGGTTTGCATTTCAATGGCATTGAATAAACAGATGTCCTCATCAGACTGAGCCTTGTCCTGCATTGAAAATGGCATAATTGATCTTGTGAGCACATTAGTGAGATAAAGCCTTGATGGATTGGATCCATGTCTTAGTATCAGGCCACCTAGAGCCGTAATGAGCCAGGGTCAGCAGTAAGGCTGTCTGTCTTATTTAACTCAGGAAATCTTAACTTTTCTGGTGCTTGGCACAGTCTCCCATATTTCTCATCTTTGCCATATTTTTGATAGAATCTAAGGCTTACAGCCTTAGATTTGTTAGTTCCAGCTACTATAACAAAATACTATAGACTGGATGGCTTATAAACAGCAGAAATTTATTTCTCACAATTCTGGAGGCTGGAAGTCTGAGGTCAGGGTGCCAGCATATTGGGGTGAGGGCCCTCTCTCAGGTTTCAGACTGCCAACTTCTTGTATCCTCATTTGGTGGAATGAGCTGGAGAGATCACTGGGTCTCTCAGAGGGGTTGTTTTATTTTAATTGAAGTATAGTCAATCTCTGGGTCTCTTTTTACAAGGACAGTATTCTCATTCATGAAGTCTTTACCCCGTGACCTATCACCTTCCAAAGTCCCCACCTCCTAGTATCATCACGTTTGGGGGTTAGGATGTCAACATCTGAATCTGGGGGAATACAGATGTTCAGACCAGAGTAGCTTAGTTCCCAGTTCATCCCTAGCAGATTGGTGTAGCTGTAACAGAGCTAGTAAGTGACTTTGAAAAAGGAAGAAGAGGAAAGCATTGCTTACTTAAGGATAGCAGAAGCGTGAACTAGGAGGTCAGACGTTGCAGTAGAGACAGATTCAGAGGGACACAACTGCTCTGAAATGGTGAACAGTATCTCCTCCGGACCCATGCAGATCACAGTCTCCTTGCCATGAGCTAGAGTAAAATAGGCTGGAGATGCAAGCACTTGCCTCCTTCAAAGCAGTCTAGTCAACCAGATGCCAGAGGTGCAAATAGGAGGTAGTGGACTTTGATCTCTCCTATCCTGTAATGTGAACTCCAGTAGAAGAGTGAACAGATTGGAGGGAGCCTTTCCCAGCGTGGGTGCTGACTAATCACTGTCATGGTATAGCCCCATTTTGTCAAAGATAGGCGCTAGTAACTGCAGCCCCATTTTGTCAAAGATAGGCGCAGTAACCTGTCCTCACTTCCCTAAAATTTCCCCTTGTTTCTACTGCTGGTATTTATTTATTTATTTATTTTTTAAAGATTTTATTTATTTATTTGACAGAGAGAGACACAGCGAGAGAGGGAACACAAGCAGGGGGAGTGGGAGAGGGAGAAGCAGGCTCCCCGCAGAGCAGGGAGCCCGATGCAGAGCTCGATCCCAGGACCCCGGGATCATGACTGGAGCCGAAGGCAGACACTTAATGACTGAGCCACCCAGGCACCCCTCTACTGCTGGTATTTAAGTAGGTTAATGGGACACATTAAAAAAAAAATTATGGAAGCAGGGAGCAATCTCTTCTTAGATTATTGAAGCAGAGGGAAGGAGGTAGAGTATGTAAAATTTAGTCCTGAAGAGAGCACTATTTCAGAGGAGATGGAAAATATATAAAAGATACAAAAGGTGCTTCTTAATAGTAGAAACTTTTAAAATATAATTCAAAAATCAAGACTGTAGCATTTACTTTAGTTATATATGGAGTTATATATTTCATATTGAATTACAGACTCATGCTTTCAGTTTAGCTGTGGCAACCCATCCATGCCTATGGAGGTTGTCGGGCAGAGACTCCTTGTGCCAGGGGTGATGGTCCGTGAAGAGGAGAGCACCATCCAGCATGCGGAGCTCAGTGCTTTGGAGTCATCTATTGTGTGAGTTAGGCTTGGGCTCCACCAGTCACACTGCTTGGTACCCCTGAATCAAAAAAATGAGAGGAGGGTGATGTTAGGGCCCTTTGGGGTTTTTGTGTTTTACTAGCCATTAGATGATCAGAAGGAGTTACCCTTTCACAAATGTTCCAGAATCCTTTTTTTTTTTTGAGAGAATGTGTACTAGCATATGGCAGGGAGGGGTAGAGGGAGAAGGAGAGAGAGAGACTCTTAAGCGGGCTCCACACTCAGCGCAGAGCCCGATGGGGGACTCAGTCTCACGACCCCTGAGATCGTGACCTGAGCCAAAACCAAGAGTCGGAGGCCTAACCGACTGAGCCACTCAGGAGCCCCTATGAATCCATAATTTGAAATGAGACACTTGCAATATGTTCTACAGATAAGAAACCAGGATACCATGAGAGAAAACAACAGAGGTGCATGATATAGATTCGGTCTGCAGTGAGGCAGGCACTGGGTCAGGGGGTTTCTTCCTTGAGGAACTGACCTTAATCTGAGACCCAGAACAGGAGCCAGACTCAGTCAGGATGGGGAGGAGGGAACTCAGAGTAAACGGCATTTACAGTGAACCATGTTAGGAGCCATGAGCGCGTTTCCTGACAGCATTTGGGTTTTCCATTGGTTCCTGACCAACTGTGAAAAGGCTGTCCTTTTCATTGGTGCTGACACTCTTGTAGCTTGTTTGAAGAAAGTAAGTTTAGGGGCTGTCAGGGGATGACTCGGAAACCCCACTATAGAAGTTCAGAAAAATGTTTAACTGGGGAGCAGTTTCTTAGTCTTTATTAGCAGCTTTTTGATAAGCACAAAAAAGGGGGGAAATAGAAGCCAGCAGATATTTATGTTTGAAAATACGAGATAATATTTGTACCCCAAGGTCAATGGCCTGAGAAACTGAATATTTCAGGGATTGGACCATTTTGTTTTAATATAGAGTTCTTTTCCTGAGATTCGAGTTTCCCGAAGAAAGTACAGAACTTTATCAAGATGTTTATTTACACAAGTAGCTAAATAACCAGTTACAACAGCATGCCATTCTTTAAGTAGGCTCCATTTCTACAGTTATCTAATTCTGTAGGTTTATACTAAGTCCTACATCTGAATAAAACACTGAAAAAGAATTGTCAGTGCATCGTGATTCACTGTTTAGAAGTCAGTGCTAATTCCACATTTCTGACCTAAGCAGGTGTCTTCAAGCCATCTGGAGTGTGGTTTATAAAGACTACTTAATCTCAAGACTTTTTATTAAATAATATGAATACATGGCAGTCATATTTATGGAATATAAACCCTACCACGTTTAGAAAGCAACAAGTAAGATTTCAGATGGACTTGGTTCTGGAAGATGGATGCGTCCCCTATTTTGGAATGTGCGGCAGCTCCTTGAAATTGAATTTATGTATGGGGCATAGATGATTCGTGTGTCCCACTTACCTAGTACGCACAGCACCTTCCTCAGTCCAGTCCCCCCTCACGCTTCTATGGGCATGCACCCCTGCAGAGTGGAAATGCAAATGGAGGGCGAGCCCATGGTGAAGGTCAACTTTGCACTGATCTTCAGCCTTTGCAAGCCTGTCGTTCACCTCTCCGGAGGTGATCGTATCACTGGGGAATATTAGTTTTTCTGTTTTCATGCTGGGTTTTCTTCCTGTGTGGCGGCAGCTCTGTCGTCTTGCCCAACCCCAGGCACGCTCCCGTGGAGGCCCATGGGGTTGGTGCCCCGCAGCCTGGGGGCCCCTGCACACAGTGTGAGAGGAGCTAGGTTCGTATCTCATCCTCGGGCAAACCGTGTAACAGCTTCCTAATCTGCAAACCAAGGATGATGATAGTGCCCGTGGTGTGCTGGGGCCCTCTCGCACCGCCTCGCGAGAGTGAGCGTGTGCCTCTCTTTCAGCTTGGAGTCCAGGGAGTCCTGTGGGAAGCTTGAAAATCGGCCATCGTGGGAGTATTGACACCATCAGCCAAGACCGCAAAGCATGTGCTTAGCGGACGGGGGCAGTAGAGCCAGAGGAAGGAGCCCGTTATTAAACGTTTCTCAGCACAGCACTGAGTGGTTCAGGCCTCATGGGGTCTTACGAAGATAATTAAGATTATACCTGGAATATGCCTACTTAGAGAAGAAAAGTACATAGTGCTTAGTTCCTTATTCTTCCCCCCTTCCTTTCCTCCTCCATTCTAAGCCAAGTTTTCATGAGCCTTTCAGACCTGTTCACCATGCTTTGATTTCTTGGTTGTTTGAAGGCATGTGTTACTTTACCATAATTTCAACCCTGGAGGAAAGCATGTTCATAACCTAGACAAGTTGCTGATTTTCTGAGGAAGAGAAGAACACAGAGAGGTTGAGTGATTAATCCAAGCTTCCACAGCTATGGGCGAGTAGCTCCAGAAGAGGGTGTCCCTCCCAACTGAGGCGTCCAACTCTCAGCTCAGCCATGTTGTTACCCGCTGATGCCACGCCACCTGCCTGTGCTGTTGTAATTCTTCCCTTGCACAAAAAGGTCATAGTAATATAACTATAAATAAACGAAAAAAAGCTACCATTTAACTCCCTGAAATAAAATTTTTACTTGTAATCCACACACATGTATTTCACTATGTATAACAGTCATGTAACTTTTGTTTTGCATTTTTTGCACTTAACAACATATATCTTGATTCACATTGACTTTAAACCTTAGTAATGGAATAATTTAATTTTTAGCTTTCAGAAAGAGTTCTGGCTTGAAGATAAAGAACAGCTTGCTAACCACAGAAGAAGAATCGATGCTAAGATTTTAACTGCACTTCCGAAAGGTGAGACTTTCTCTAAATGGCTGACCAGTGTCCTGGGCACATAAGTATTGTGTCACCTGATTTTCATTGAGGGGAAGTCATTCCCTAATCTCCAGTGTATACCCTCCATTGTGTTCCTTTCTGCCTCTTCCAAGAATTAACCTCAATGAAGGTATACCTCCCCTCTTGCGTGTTTCATCTACACCTTTCTCTGTGTCCTTTCTTGTTCATTTTAGGCATCCTTGGGTATTCCCTGGGCACCGGGTGGGGAGGGTGACAGAGGGAGGCAGCATAGAATCAACCTTCATTATCTCTCCTAGCTTTCACTTTCTCCAGGGGCAGTGAGTTTTGCTCATAAGCCTGTATCTACTTCGTCCACTCTGCCCACTCCCTCCACCTCTTGGTGCTTGCCAGGGTTGTTGCATTTACACTGAGTATCTTAGAGCTCCCTGCCAAGCAGCACGCTGGGCTTCCAGTGCACACTGTACCTTACACATCTCCTTCCCCAGGTAGGCACTCAGATGTTCAGTGAATTAGTATTTTCATTGGGAAAGATGGAAGTGCAATAAAACATTTGCACCTGCCATCAGCAAACTACCCCTGTGTTTTGCCTGAGAAATGATGTAAACATTAACCAGATCTTTGTGTCCACCAACTCTAACACTGGCAGAGGGGAGTACCAGCTCACAAACTGCCTTTATCCCAGATCAGCTGTGTAGCCCTTACTTCAGAAAAAACAGGTTTGATGAGAGGTCAGATTTTTTTTTTCTTTTTTGTCCTCTGAAAGAAAAAAACAAACATGAGATCAAACCCAAAAGAAATTAGACCAGAAAAAAAAAATTCTTTTAATAGAAACTAAATCTAGTTTAAAAGGCCCACTGATAAATGGGCGTACATCCTGAGGAACTGAATAGGTGATATGCTTAGACATAGTCTAATGAGGATGGATATTTGAAGGACCCCAGGGATTTGGCCTTGTGGAGAAAATTTAAACAGGGACATTTTGCAATTTTCAAGTATTTAGAAAACTGTCAACTGGAATACAGACTTATTCCATGTTGCCCCAGAGGCCCTAGAACAAGAATACTGTGTTGAATTACAGGGAAGTAGGTGAGATTTCAAAGGAGAGAGACAGTTCTGATAGTTCGTGGGACCTGCGAATGAAATGGGCTGCATTACGATCTCATTCGCTCCTGTTGGCTGTTCAAGGAAGGTCATAGGCTTCCATGGGAAGGGCACATGCTGTGGGTTCCCGCCTGGATGGCGTGACATGGAAGGGCCCTTCTGATTTTTTAGACTCTTTGTGAAAGACAAAGAAACTCTGGTTAATCTGGGTCAAACTTAACAATCGATGAAGATGATTCAAACAAAGTACAAGAGTGAACAGATTGACTTCAGCAGGATCTTGGAAGATTGGAATGATAGGCAAAGTTCTATAGCAAAAACTGCTTCACTCATCCTCTTCATCTACCC
Source organism: Mirounga leonina (assembly GCF_011800145.1). Taxonomy (NCBI): domain Eukaryota; kingdom Metazoa; phylum Chordata; class Mammalia; order Carnivora; family Phocidae; genus Mirounga; species Mirounga leonina. The sequence goes on along the minus strand of NW_023270734.1, from coordinate 1,578,259 downwards.
TGGTCCTTTTCTTGGTGAGCAATAGTACTCGCAATATTAGAGTCAGAAAAATTAGAAACAATATATGAGATGTGAGGTTCTTTTCAGGTTCAACAGCTTGTAACTCCACATATGCCAAAATTTAAGAACACGTAAGTTGATTAACCAGTTTCATTAGAAAATGTATCATAATTGGTTATAAAAAACTTTTTCACAAATCAAAGATAACACCATGTATTTATCAGATTTATGTTTCCAAGTTCACAAGATCTTCAAAACATGCTTAAAAAGTATCAGAGCCTCTCCTGCCCCGAATTTCGTGTAAATTCCCCATAGTCTTATTTTACACTCCGCACTTTACGAATTCAGGCAGGCATGTTTGGAAAGACCCATGTATTCCCGATAATCTCAGTTCTCCATCTTAACGAATATTTTAATGATTCTGTCAGTTCTTGGCAATATAATGGTGAAAGTGGGAATTGATTACAACTTTTCATGGCATAGAGTTTTATGTCTGTTTATACGTTTACAGAAGTTTCTGTTCATTTAGTGAGGAATTCTTGCTTTTGTGAAATTGAGCATTGAAATGATCATTGGCTTTTTCTGTAAAGGGGCTTCCTTTAACTGTGTATCACAAACAAGTTATCCAAGGGTTAAAAACCTTTACTTATGTAAAGATGATGCTATTAAAATATATTTTCCACTTAAGAATTATGAAATGAACCAAATATATTACTCTACTTTCTTGATAGCTTTCTTGAGATATAATTCAAACAGTATACAATTCATCCATCTAAAGTATACAGGTCAGCAGCTTTTAGCATATCCACAGAGCTGTGCATCCATCACCACAGTCAGTTCTGGAACACTGTCATTATCCCAAAAAGAAATCCCACACCTCTCAGCTATCACCACCCCCCGCCCCTTATTGCTCTAGTTTTGTAATCACTGATTTTATAAGCTGCTTGTCTTTGTATCAGTGGCTGCCATCCAAGTGTAAAAGTTAAAGTGTGTTACTGCTCTGGGAAGTCAGATCTGTTTTCAGGACATTCTGGGTCTGACCTGTGCTCTTAGCCTGTCAAATGCAGGGTGGGAGAGAGGTGTTCTTGGCAGTCCCCTGCCACTTCTGTTTCTTTGGAAGATTCTACTGTACTTGGGTTTGGATGCCTGAACTCAACAATAATTTTACCAGAAAGCCTGTTTCTCTGGGCTTATTAAAGAAGCGGTGTCCCTCAAGAAAACTGCCCAGCAGACCTCATTATGCCGGGTATTGGCATTATATATTATGATAAAGCATGTTAGGCAGTGAAATAACTTAATAAAGTATGATAGCCCTGATGTCAATTACCCGTAAATTACCTGACTCGGAAAATGACCATCCGATTCCCATCAAAACTAACTAAAGAAATAGACTCATAGAATCTGTATTGCCACAGAAACACCATTCAGAATTACTCAGACAAGGGCAGCAGGCTAAGATAGCAGGTGCAATGAGGAATAATTTAGTATATGTCACAGTTTTAATGTACTTGAAGGCAAAGTAGAAAATTCATTACAACAGAGGTTAGATCAACAGTGCCTGTTTAGATCTGTATTATATGATGACTAGTATTACTAATACTGGAACCATTTATGAATTGTACACATTACACCACAGCATACAATCAATTGAATTATGACTGCTTAATCCAATTTTATTTTATTTTTTTAAAGATTTTGTTTATTTGAGAGAGAGAGAGTGTGTACAGGCAGGGGGAGTGGCACAGGGAGAGGGAGAAGCAGACTCCCCACTGAACAGGGAGCCCAATGTGGGGTTCGATCCCAGGACCCTGAGATCATGATCTGAGTTAAAGGCAGATGCTTAACCAACTGAGTCACCCAGGTGCCCCAGCTTAATCCAATTAAAAAAATATTCTTATTTCCTGTTTTAAGGAAATATACACTGATGAATTTAGAGATAAAGGAATATTATGCTGCAACTTACTCTTGAATGGTTCAGAAAAATTAATACGTAGGGGTGCCTGGGTGGCTCAGTCGGTTGAGCGTCTGACTCTTGGTTTTGGCTTGGGTCATGATCTCAGGGTCATGGGATGGAGCCCCACGGCCAGCTCCTTACAGGGTGTGGAGCCTGCTTGGGAATCTCTCTCTCCCCTCTCCCTCTGCCCCATCCCACACTCATGCTCTTGCTCTCTGTCTCTCTCTCTCTCTAAAATAAATAAATAAATCTTTAAAAAAATAATATGTAAATATGTGTACATGCATGCATGTGTATACATATATAACACATGTAAATACGCATATGGAAAAGGATAAAAATAAACCAAATGTAGTAAGTAAAGTATAAACATGTTATGGAACATGTCTTGATTTTTCTGTAAGTCTGAAATTATATAACAGTTGTAAAGAAAAGACAGCTTTTGGTAGATCATAAACAGTACCTGCATTCTGTATTCTGTACCTGTATTCTGTATTCTGTATACCTGTATTCTGTAAACTGTATTCAAGACTATCATCCAGATGATACCTGTGGTAGTGCTTTATGAATGAAACAATGGAGGGCAACATAGATTTCCACAGCTGGGGTGACTTCTGTGATTTCTTAGTGTTAGCTCTTTTTTAATGCTTTATAATAAACCTGACCAAAAATTCCAACCGGAGGGCCTAATGAGGACTGCAAGAGCCCAAAAGAGGTTGTTGTTTTTTGGTTTTTTGGTTTTTGTTTTTTTTCCTGGAGAGGGTCAGAAAAAGTATGCACACATCAGCAATTCAAATAAAACCTATTCTCTTTCCTACAACTGAAGTATTTTCCCATGGAATAGATATACTAGAGTAATTATATTGCATGTTTGCTTTACTAATTTTACTTTTAAATTATAGTCTTGGGAAAGGAAGCTTCTCTATTACTTCTTTTGTCTTCCACATCATTTCTTTCCCCTGTAATCTCATGTCTATAGGATTGAAGCAAATCTGGGTAACTGAAAAATAGATTTGTTACAAAGAATAGACTGAGAGGTAATTTGTTTGCTTAAGGGATTTTTTTTTTATAAGATTCACTATGGATTTCCACTAAGAATGAATAAGCTTGCTGATACATTTATTTATTTAATTTTAAAGTAATCTCTACACCCAGCATGGGGCTCGGACTCACCATCCCAAGATCAAGAGTCGGGTGCTCGACCGACTGAGCCAAAGTGCCCCTAGCTTGCTGATACGTTTAAAGTTTATGGTTTGATTTATGACTTCATTTCACTCCTCAGTAAATAATTGGAGAGGACTATAGCTTATAGGCTTGAAACGGTTTTGAGTTTGAATCTAGGTGTGGTTGAAAAGAATGCAGTCCTGGCTAGTGGTGTCTGTCATTGGGATAACCTAGAGCACAGGCATCTAGGGGCCTGGCTGCTTATTTGAATCTTTGTTCTGGGATTGGTGCTTCGCAATCCCAGACAGTGACGTCCGCAGGGGGCTTTGGAAACAAGTGGGAGCATTTTTGCGTCATGGCAACTGGTAATGATTAGGCATTTGGTAGGGGAGCGAAGGATACTTAACATCCTGAGGTGCAGGACTCACGAAGAAATTTTTCACTCTAAAGGCCATTAGCACCCTATGGCGATCTGTGATCTGTTCCAGAGCCAACTGATGAGTGTGTGACCCTGAGGAGGTGTACCTGAACATCTCCTAAATGCTATCCTCAGACTTATAGCAGTGAGACTTACAGCATTCACTAGTGGGCTGCCCAGCCTGTTCTGTGCAGAAAAGAACAGAGATCACCATGGACAGTAGGATAACTTGGCTAAACCCCCTGCCCACCTTTTTCCCACTGCCCCAGGCTTCTTGGGGTTCAGTTCCTGGGATGAGTGACTATTCTGACCATTAGCCTATTCCCTTCTTATATTATCTTAGTATTTACAGAATATTGAAACAGGTAGGTAATGGCAGAAGGAGAAGTATAGTTTTGTTGTGGGCATTTGCATAGTCTACCAGCTAGTTGATCATTGCTTCTAGAATATGGGAAATAAAGAATGCCAGGAAAATTTGTCACTTAGCTTTTATACTGCTGGAATCTTTTTTTTTAAATGTCTTTAGTTACATAATTTCTATAGAAAAATTTAAAAATTAAAAATTTAACAAAATAGAAGTGATTTTCAGTCTCAAATTAGGATGAAAAAGTGTATCTTAACTTGTCCAATAGAAGTTATAGGACACTCTGTGCATTAAATTAATATTTTTATCCTTGTCTTAGTCCATTTGGGCTTCTACACCAAAATACCGGGTGGCTTTTAAAGAGCAAAAATTTATTACTCCTAGTTCTGGAGGCTAGATCAGGGATCCAGCATGGTTGGGTTCTGGTGAGAACCCTCTTCTGGCTTGCAGACTGCCACGTTCTCACTGTGCCTCACGTACAAGGGGGGAGGGAGTGCTCTGGGGCCCTCTTCTATAACGACACTAATCCTACTCCTGAGGGTAGAGCCAATCATCTCCCAAAGGTCCTACCTCCTAATATCATCACTTTGGGTGATGGGGATGCATTTGGGTGGGACATGAACATTTAGACCGTAGCATACCTAGTTGAAATAATTTGGGTGGAGGAAATGTCAGTGGTGTTCTGCTCTGTAAGACCCTAGTAATATAGTGTTTCTCAGTTACGAGTTTGACACGTTGAGTCCAAAACCTACCTTTCAGAGCACTTGGAATTTGGTTTCAGTAGCTTCTGGAGCGATCTTATGAAAAATATGGCCCCTTGCTCTTTTGGGGATTAAATAATTAATTGATACTCTGGTTTATATCATCCTTGAAAATATTTTCAAAATATGCACTACCAGTCATTGAAGTTTTATCACCATAATCTTGCTGGAGCTAACTGGTTGACTGGGAAGCCATTATTAGTCAAGCTTCCTCAAAAGGCATCATGGCAGGACGCACCATTACCCTATACCCTTGTCTTCCGAATAGGAACATACTTGACAGTGCAGAGCAAGTGCACCTCTGCCTGCAGCTGCTCTGGTTCCTGGCAAAGCCAGTTGAGGGAGAGGCTCTTTTTGAAGCCAACTATTTTTTTTTCTTTAATTCAATTAGCCAACCTATAGTGCATCATTAGTTTTTGGTGTGGTGTTCAGTGATCCATTAGTTGCGTATAACCATCTTAACAGAAGTCAATCTAACTGAAATTGTAAGGCAGCTATCATTTAAAAATAAATAAAAACAAGGCTTGTATCTCCGAAGACAAAGGGCAATATAAAAAAGGGGTGTGTGTGTGTGTGTGTGTGTGTGTGTGTGTGGCTCTGAATCATTACAAAACTGACAACTTAAAAAAAGTAAAAAATAGAAATGAAAGCAAGTGAAAGTCAAATTCCAGAATTCAGGGGCGCCTGGCTGGCTCAGTCCGTAGAGCATGTGACTCTCAACCTCAAGGTCATGAGTTTGAGCCCCACATTGGACACAGAGTTTACTTTGTTTTATTGTTATTATTATTTTAGAGAGTGGGGGAGAGAAGGGGCAGAAGCAGAGGGAGAAGGAGAAAGAGAATTTTAAGCAGGCTCCATGCTCAGTGTGGAGCCCGATGTAGGGCTGGATCTCACAACCCTGAGATCATGACCTAAGCCAAAATCAAGAGCTGGACCCTTAACCAACTGAGCCACCCAGGTGCCCCAAGATGTAGAGTTTACTTTAAAACAAAAGGAAAATTTAAAAAGGGGCACCTGGGTGGCTCAGTCGTTAAGTGTCTGCCTTCAGCTCAGGTCATGTTCCCAGGGTCCTGGGATCGAGTTCTGCATCGGGCTCCCTGCTCGGTTGGGGGGTGCTTCTCCCTCACCCTCTGCTGTCTCTCTCTCAAATGAATAAATAAAATCTTAAAAAAACAAATACTTAAAAAAAAAAAATCTGAGCTTCTCCCTCTCCCTCTGCCTGCCGCTCCCCCTGCTTGGGCCCTCTTTCTCTCTCTCTCTCTGTCAAATAAATAAATGAATGAATCTTAAGGGGAAAAAAAAAGAAAATTAAAAATATTCCAGCATTCTAGTATGCCTCCGTTGAGTTTCTTCTTTGACTCAGCCTTTCAAAGTTCCATGGGCCCCCAGGGCTGTCGGCAACACCTCTCCCTGGTATTCCTGGGTCCTCAACAGGAGCCACTCAGATGAGCCTTTATAAATTCATGTGACTGAGCAAGAGGTGAGAAGAGAGACCTTTATTTTCCACCAAATTTGGCCATTTCTCCAAAGAAACAATTATTTGGCCCCTCAGTGATATCCTTATAGACAGTATCTCATGAGACCCTCCCAACCTCAGCAGAACATTTGTCTGCTCATCCAGTGTTGCCAGGAGAATTCGGGTTGTTAACTTTATCCATCATCCACCCAAATTATAGCAAGGAAACAAATGTTAACATTTTGGGGCGCCTGGGTGGCTCAGTCGTTAAGCGTCTGCCTTCGGCTCAGGTCATGATCCCAGGGTCCTGGGATCGAGCCCCGCATCAGGCTCCCTGCTCTGCGGGAAGCCTGCTTCTCCCTCTCACACTCCTCTTGCTTGTGTTACCTCTCTCGCTGCCTCTCTCTCTGTCAAATAAATAAATAAAATCTTAAAAAAAAAAAAAAATGTTAGCATTTCCTTCCAGCGAAGCCAGTAAGGGGAGGCTTCGGAACTGTGTTAACCTAAACTGCAGTAAATGGCTCTATGCTCCGTTAGGGATGGCTGGAAACAATCAGCTGGTTACAGATTTTTACAGGCTCAATGATAGCATGAAATAGGAGTGTGGGGAGACACGATGGTTGTAGCTTACTGATGAGTGTCTGGAGGTTCTAGTGCTGATCTCTACTTTTGCAGACGTTAGAAGTTTTCCATAATGAAAAGCTTAGAATACTTTATTGAACCTAGTAACAATCAAAAACAGCTAGTGAGATATCTGCTAGCTGGAGAGATCTTAATGTTCAGGCCTCCTCTGACTCCCTTGGATGAAACAGAACTCATTCCTGTTAATCCATCCCTTACTTCTTAGTGCAGCCTGTGACGTGTGTGTGTGTGTGTACGTACATGCTTCCCATGTGGCATCTGCCCTCTCACACTAGAAGACAGTCTCCAGGAAAACAGGAACTGCGCCAGTTTTGTGTATCTCTGCTGCACGGGAGCCAAGAACAGAAACATAAGTTCAATAAATATACGTTTCATGAATGAGTAGAATGAATGCATGACTACTGAAATCTGGAGTATCTTTTTATTCTTCTCTGTTTTATTTTAGTTGCAGAATTAAGAAAAGTCTTTGAACCAAAGAGGAAAGAATTTTTAGAAATGAAAAGGTAAGAAATGGATTATACCTAATTAGAAAGTAGAAGCGCTACTCAGTGAAGTAGTATCCACTTTTTCCTGAGAATTGATAGTTTTTGGTGTCCTGCACAGAAAAGAAAGAATTGCCAGGCGCCTGGAAGGAATCGAAACGGACACGCAGCCTATCCTCTTGCCAAGCTGCACGGGGTTAGTGACGCATCGCCTGCTGGAGGAAGACACGCCCAGATACATGCGAGCCACAGACCCGGCCAGCCCCCACACCGGTGAGCATGCTCGCCTGGTCGCTGCCATCACGCGGGCTGCCCGACATGGTCCACGCAGCCTTTTTTATCCAGTGGCATTGGGAAATGAGATATTCCACAAACGGGAATTATGTAGATGTACTTATTGAATACACGTTATTTGTGAAAAGCTGCGATGATGCGGATGCCCCGCCTCCTAGGTGTGGTCCTCTGGTATCAGAGCAGTAAGAAATAATTCCTCTTGGCCCACTGATGGGAAACTGATGACGTCATTTCATTCCCCCACTCCCCAGCCTGGGACCCCCTAAAGGGCAGGAACTGTGTCTCCCTCTTGGCACCTTCTGGGCACTGGCACAGGACCTGCTGTCTGAGATCCTCAGTAAGAGTTCACTAGAGGACTGAACGAGACTCCCTTAAACAGAATAACCAGGTGCCCGGCACAGGGCCCGGCTGCTCGCAGCAGGGAGCATTAAAAGTGAACCTGGACCTTGAATGGTTAGGGCTCAGTCTATGTGTTAATGCAACAAACATCTATTTAAATTATTTGAATGTAAATTATTTACATGTCATTTAAAATGTATTGTATATTTATTTCATATTAAACCGTATTTCAAACATAACTTTTTTTGTTTTTGATAACTGTCAACGTTAGGAATATCAAATATTCAACTTGACCTTGGAAGAGGATGACCCATATGGGGATGTTCTTCCTACCCCGTCCCTGGCTCTGCAGCTCCGTGCTGCTGCTTTTTATGGCCAGTGTTTTCTAGTTTCTTCCTCAGGGATTGGCTGTCGATCTCACTTTGTGATGTGATCATGTCACTTATCTAGAGTTCCTGATCTTCTATGGCCAGAAAACTAGAGAATTAAGAATTTTTAAAATTACATGAAGAATCAAGAATAGAGTACCAAAATTTATAGCCAGAAATGAACCCTCATTATGTAAAATGTGTATCTATATATCATATAATTTAAGCATCACATATTCGTGAGAAAGGGAAGACTTATTTAATAAAATGGTACTGGGAAAACAGGTTATTGTGCAGTGGGAGAGGGGACATATACGAAACACAAAAATAAGTCCCAATCACATGATTAATTTTAAGAAAATAAAAACATGAAAACATAGGTGACTATTTCATTCAAACTGAATGAAAAAGGACTTTCAAGATGCAGAAACAGCTGGAGAAATCACAAATGACCAGATCAATTGACTTGACTACATAACAATTCACATCTGTACTCCAAAGAAAATCTTACACATAGACGTCACAGAATATTATACAAGTTTGAAATATTCATGAATAAGATTAAGGTTCATGGTCTCATAAAAATGTATGCAAACCAATAAAAATGACACTATGAATCAATAGGATATAGAGCTTAAATAAGCTTTATCAGATATTCCAGAGAAGAAAAAAGTAATACAAATGGCTAATAAATAAGTGAAAAACGCACATACTCTCTTTTTCTAGTAATCAAAGGAAATTTTTAAAATGAACACTTAATGTTTGCAAGTGAACATATATTGCAGATTCAAGTGTAAATTGATGTAAACTTTATAGAAATCAACTTGACAGTCTAGCAAGTCTTTCTGTTACTTTTTGTTAAAGCGATTATACCTTTATCTGTTGTGATAGTAGTCAGAAAATCAGACTGATTAAAAGTTAGAAATAATGAAAAAAAGTGTTAGAAACAATGTAAATGCCCAGGAATATGAGAATGGTTAAATTAGTTATGGAATGCCTATTACGTTTGGCAAATTATCAATTTATTATTGATTATTATATATTAGTGATTACTGGTAGAGTTTTACCTTCCTATGTTTTCATGTTAGACATTTTCTGTATCAAGCATGTGTGCTACAATTGGAAAAATCCACTTCTGTAAAAAAAAGAAGAAAAAAAACAACACACATGAAGAACCTGGTACTTACAGATAGATATGGCCCATTGTCGTTCTGGTTAGTATCAGATCCTGTGAAACCACAGTCTGTCACTTGTCAAGTTACAGTGGCTTAGATATCTGTTATCTTTTCTAGAGGACTCTGAACTCATTCTCTGGCCTCGCACATGAAATATTAAGCTCAAAAACAGAAAGGTAAATAAATAAGAGGCGGCCAGCTGGGAGTGAGGAGTGGAGCTTCCGTGGGGGCGGGGCGGTAGGTGGCTTGCGGAGCCTCGAGGGCTAGCGGATTTCACTGCGGGTCTCGCACTTCTTGCAGCCCAGGTGGTTGCTGTGGCTAGGTACAGCTGTGTGAGAAGGGGTCCTCCGCAGCACGGGCGCGCAGGTGCGTGCTGTGCACAGAACAGAGCGCGGTAAATGTGCATCTGTCCTTGAACTCTGTTGTGTGGTCCCCTTGCAGGCCGGTCCAATGAAGAGGAAGACGCTTCGGATTCCTCGGTGGAAAAGCAGACCCGCTCCAAAATCTGCACCGAAACCTCGGGCATCCATGCTGACTCCTCCTGCGGTTCAGGTCTCATGGACACCCAGGCTCTGGAGTCCAAAGCTGAGAGAATCGCACGGTACAAAGCAGAAAGGAGACGGCAGCTGGCCGAGAAATACGGGATAGCGCTGGATTCCGAAGCGGACTCGGAATCGCCCTCCCGATACACCAAGTCCAGGAAGGATGCTGATGCTGCTGACAAGAGGGGAGGGAAGGGTGACCGACAGGCCGAGCCAGGCAAAGATTCGAGCTCTCTGTACTCCAGGCCCTGCGTGGTCGAAGCCAAGGACTATGCCCTCCCCGGGGGCGACGGTCTTTCCGACACCGAGGTGCTGCTCAACGTGGAAAACCAAAGACGGGGTCAGGAGCCCAGCGCCACCGGGCAGGCCCGTGACCTGGCCCCCACGGTGGAGAGTTCCTCATCCTTTCCGTTCCCCGGGCGAGACTGCACCTTCAGTGAAGTGCCAAGGTCCCCAAAGCAAATGCACAGCATGTCCCTCTCTTCGCCTCGGCCACCCGCCTCCCCGAGCCACTCAGCGGGCGACCTGCCGCTTCCGTCTGAGGCCCGAGCCAGGTAAGCGTTCAGCCCACGCTGGGCTGCGTTACCATCTTTGCTTTGCCTCCCCTGGTCAGGGTCTGGGTATCCTTGGCATTCTGTGGAGGGTTCCGCAGGTGGCAGAAAGAGGTGAGATAGGGTTTTTTAAATTTCTGCAATATCAAAACAGGTTCTGCCTAAGCAGGAAGCTTCAGCTTCTTCTTTTTAAAAAATGATAAGCTGAACAGGTGTCATGGGGACACTTCCATGGGAGCCTCACTTCAGGACCCTTCTTTTTACATGTTTCTTATATGCCTTTAATAATTGTCTTTCTCTTTATGTGTTTCTCTATAATTATACCCGACTTCTTAGTGATTGGTTTTGTTGCTGTCATTTAAAATCACAAAGCAGAAGGACCACCACTAACACAGTGGAAGGATCTCAGTTTAGGATATGAAGTATGACTGCAATATACCCTGAATATAACCTTAACATATAGCTATGCAAGTATATCAACATGCTGAGAAAACAGCTGTGTAGAAGAGCACCTCATTAAAAAGAATTGTCATACACAAAGACAACAGCTCTCATTTGGGAAAATCAGAAAAGGTATAAAATCAGAAACTCAAATGCCAGAAGAGAATATTTGTTCCTAAACTTAAATTTCTAAATTTAAATTTCTAAATTTAAATTAAATTTAAATTTCTAAATTGAAAATAAAATTATAAATTTCTTAATTTAAAATAATTTTTTTAAATTTCTAAATTTGAACTAAATTTTCATTTTAAATTAAATTTAAATATTTAAATTTAAGTAAGATTTAAATATTTAAATTCAGTAAATGTGATGACCATATTCAAAATGCACTTTACTTAAATATCCTACTTTAAAGTTTGGGGCAATTGTCTAGGTAGACTCCTAAGTATTTTCAGTCCAAATAGGCATTGGCTTCCCAGGTGAATTGAAGAGAGGTGAGGATCAAGCAAATTTATTCTGGGGGAAAAAAAAAAAGGAAAGAAGAAGTATTGGGAAATACTCCTATTTATTTCACACTAGGACAGAGCGGTAAATGTGGGCCTCTTTAGGTGGCAATAATATAAGTAAAACAGATCATTTTACTTATTCAAGTTTATTGAGTCAAAGACCTGTCCCTACTTAGTTGATTATTCACTCTAATATATTTAGAGATGTTAGCATCTTAGAGAATTAAGTACTATAAAACCTGATATGGGGTCCTGAAGGCTTTTGTTTAAGCCTTTGGACTCTGAAATTTTGGGACTGTGACCTGTTGTCTCTTATTTTGAAATGAAAGTCTGTTGTTTGGGAAACCTGTATTTCATAGTAGAAAAAGTGTTCTTGCCTTAGTCTCTATCAAAGCAAACTCTTCATGTGCTTTGTAAACAGGGTAAAGAAAGCTGACAGTCCAATTTAGAAAGGAAATTAGATATTTACAATTACATGTGTTTAAAGAAAATTCAGAGACTAATTTCTGATTACCATATTATGAAAACTTGAGTTGTTAACATGGCATCCAGGTTAGTCATCTAGATCACATATAATAGATCCTCAGTGAGATCCTGAATCAGTTTAATAATAACTAAAACTTGGTTGAATGCTCCAGGTAAAAAGATAGGATACTTAATAGTTTTGTGTGAATTAAAATCTTAATATTAAAAAACATCTATAATGTAAAATTTTAAGAGGTATTTCTTTCTCAATTATTTGAAGAAGCATATTACTTGGAAGTTTCCATAAGCCTAATCTCAGCCTCTTAGCACTTGACTTTCACAAAGAGAGGATTAAAAGAACTAAGAAATTGTAAAGGAATTCTTGAGGAGGCACATGCTTTATTTATGTATTTTTTTTAATTTAAAAAAGGCACGTGCTCTTTTTTAAAGCCATTCAAGGCATGCAATTCTATGATTTAGAGGCAGAGAAACACAAATCATTTCATATATATATTCAGAAAATACTGAGATATATTTACATTAAAAAGGATGGAACATAATGTATAACAAGTATGACATTAAAAGATAAATAAAGATAGAAGAAACAGCATGGAGGTTCTTCAAAAAGTTAAAAATACCCTACAGTCCAATAATTGCACTAGGTATTTACCCCAAAAATATAAAAACATTAACTCAAAGGGATTCATACACCCCTACATTTAGAGCAGCATTATTTACAATAGCCAGATTATGGAAACAGCCGAAGTGTCCACTGATAGGAGAATGGATAAAGAAAATGTGGTGTGTGTGTGTGTGTGTGTATATATGTATGTATATATATATATATGTGTGTGTGTGTGTATATATATATAATGGAATGCTATTCATCCATAAAAAAAGAATGAAATCTTACCATTTGTAACAACATGGATGGAGCTAGAGAGTATAATGCTAAGTGAAATAACTCAGAGAAAGACAAATACCATATGATCTCACACATATGTGGAACTTAAGAAACAAAACAAAAGAGCAAAGAAAAAAGAGGGGAGGGGCAAACCAAGAAACAGACTCTTAACTATAGAAACTATAGAGAACAAACTGATGTTTGGGTGGGGGGATGTGGGGGGGAATGGGTGAAACCAGTGATGGGGATTAAGAGTACACTCATCATGATGAGCACTGAGTAATGTATGGAATTGTTGAATCACTATATTGTATACCTGAAACTAATATAGCACTGTATTGTAAAAAAAAAAAAAAGGATTTATTTTGTAATGACTACAGCAATTCATCTTGCAAAGATGGATTTAAATGAATTAATATTCTGCATAGATATCCTTTCTCTAGAGCCAGGAAATTTGGGTGTCAGAAAGCCATTGTTGTCTGATTTCCATTTGGGAGGAAGAAAGACAAAACATACTTTGTGAATTATAACAATAACCAAAGAAATCTCAGTGTCTGAATAACCATAAATGAAAATGCAATGTCATCCAATATGGAAATAAGTAACAGAAAAGTTTAGGGAGATTAAGGAGTAACCAAAAAAACTGTCTACAGATAATGAAATTATTTTATACTACATGTATTTGTGGTGTACTATACTCTCTCATCACCTAGCTCTGCCAAGTATTGGGACTATTAATCTCTGAATTAACTCATTCCCATTTCATCATTTTATTTTGTGCTCACTAGCAAGAGGCTGTTTTTTTTTTTTTTCATTAATTATATATGAATGTGTCACTCACGAATACACCATCAAAGACTTCCTTGGGGCGCCTGGGTGGCTCAGATGGTTAAGCATCTGCCTTCAGCTCAGGTCATGATCCCAGGGGCCTGGGATCGAGCCCCACATCGGGCTCCCTGCTCAGTGCAGAGCCTCCTTCTCCCTCTCCCTCTGCCATTCTCTCCGCTTGTGCTCTCTGGCTCTACTCTCTGTCAGATAAATAAATAAAATCTTAAAAAAAAAAAAAAGACTTCCTATGGTATCCTAAAAATTCAACTATGAACCAGACATCACATGCATGGTTTTTGTATGTATTCATATACACTAACACATGTACAAACGGAATAGTCATTATACAGTTAAGAGCATTCTAAGCTCATAACAGTCTTGAAGGCTGAGCAGTAAGTTTAAATTTATTAGAATTATTTAATGTTCATTTGAACATTTATATGATTAAGGAAATACATATGTCACAGGGTCTTTAGCTCAGAAATCCTATAGCTGACAGGGAGTTCAGGTAAACACGTCATTCTGAAACAAATGGAGAATATGTATATTCACAGAATAGAGCCTAAGACACCTCCTAATCCCCATTCCCCAATCCTGCCAAGCCCCTTCAATTTTGAATTTCAGAATTGTGTTTTCTAGAGAGGGAGTTTTGCTGATAGGAACCATTCTTTGTTAATTCAGCCATTGTGAATTTTAGAATAAAATTCAAAGGGATCTGGGGCCTGTGGATTATTCAAAAATTTGTTTAAAGTCTTTCTTTCTTTCTTTCTTTCTTTCTTTCTTTCTTTCTTTCTTTCTTTCTTTCTTTCTTTCTCTCTCTCTCTCTCTCTCTCTCTCTCTCTCTCTCTTTCTTTCTTTCTTTCTTTCTTTCTTTCTTTCTTTCTTTCTTTCTTTCTTTGACAGCAAGACAGCGAGAGAGGGAACACAAGCAGGGGGAGTGGGAGAGGGAGAAGCAGGCTCCCCTTGAAGCAGGGAGCCCGATGTGGGGCTTGATTCCAGAACCCTGGGATCATGACCTGAGCCGAAGGCAGATGTTTAGGGACTGAGCCACCCAGGTGCCCGGATTACTCAAATTTTTAAAAATCTGAGCTCCTGTTACTAATAGAAATCCTGAATGCTGAATTTATATTTCTTAGTTAATAAAAATAAAAGAAATGCACCATATTTGTTACTTCTGTGAGTAACAGAAACTCACTACCTGAGCCCCACACCTGCTGTTTTCCTGTGACTCCCTGTTCTCAGTGACCTGTGTATTGGGCAAAGAAGAAAATTATACCTTGTTTCCCAGTGGTAATCCATTCTAGAAAACCCCGTTTGTTTCCTGACTCCACTTCTGTCCCTGCCCCTCCTTCTCCCACTTAGCAAATTGTATCATTAGAAAATGAATATGGTATGTAGAGCCGTCCCTGAAATTTGACCCCTGGAGAGCCGCCATTGGTCAGTGGTGCTTTGGACCGCGGTCTAGTGACATGAGACCTGTGGATCGGCTCAGGAAGATAGCCCGGGGCAGCCTCCACAGTGCCATTTTCCGAGACCTGCTGACAAGCAGAGTCAGCCAACTGAGAAGCAAAGGGGCTTAGGCTATGCCCTTGTAGTTTGTCACTGATTGTATTTGCTCAGCTCCCAGGGAGAGGTTCAGCCTAAAAACTGTCTTCAGAGCCTCAAGCTCATTGTTTTCCTTGTCAAACGTCTTTTAACCTGCCTGATAGAAATGTCCACAAGGGAGTGATAGGGAGGGAGAAAGCGGTCTCTGGCTGTAGGCATTCCTGTCTCAGCCCCTGTCCACCCCCCCCACCCCCCGCCACCCCCGTCCCCACCCCACCCCCCAGGGCAGGAGTGTTCCTAACACAGGATCCAGGTCAGGGCAGGTGTCCTGGAAAACCTAGGTCTCTAAGACCTAGGTCTCCAAAGAAGAGACCTCCAGGTACTCTCGCAGATCTCGAAATGGGTTGAAACTCTTTTCACCTTTTAGCCCCTCTACCCCAAACATCTTTTCACCCTGCTCTACTAGCTTTTGACTGTTAAAATATGGTTAACTCATTCCCATGTTTTTTTCTTTTTCTTCTGTTCTCACTGGCAAGTACCAATTTCTGTTCATTGAATTAAATATGAATAGATCACCCAGAACCCTAGCTAGCATGTCCTAAAATTCAGACGTCTGCCAGGTTGTAAGTGCAGAGCTGTGCCGTGTGTGTGTGCCCTTGCACATTTGCACGCCTGCGTGGACCCACAAAGCAGTCATTAGCTCTTCTTCCAAACAAGCAACTTGGAGTATATAAACTGTTCATTTTAATGAGATGCCTAAGTTAATAACCGTTCGTCTTCGTCGTCTTCGGCTGAATACTGTTTTATAATTCGAGCTGGACCCCCACAGGGTGAAGCTAATTCTGCTGGGCTGGATTAGACTTCACTGTAGCAGCAGGAAGCACTTTTTAGTATGTTGACTCTTAGGCGTTATAGGGAGTTAAAACCTGTCATTACAGACTTAGGGATACAAACCAAGAGCAACTCCCGACCTCTATGACAACTTAGGGTTGAGTTCTTGTTTCCTGGTAATATAATTCTCTGCTAGCCAGTTGCCACATCATAAGAAAGTTCTGTTATACCGAAGGTCAACCTCTCACTCTACTCTTGTCCCCAGTGACCCCGTAGCCCTCTCCCAGGGGAGTGGCCTCTGCCCTATGGGGAGCTGGCTCACCCCAAGCCCTCACAAGAATAGATACTCAATGTTAAAGAATTTTGAATTCTTAGAAACAAAAGTAATCCTGGAGATTATTTAAAAATCGATTTTATATGTGAAAAAACTAAAGAGTAAAGAATTGAATTAAGACCATATGGCTACTTTGACAACGTTGAGACCCTCGTCCATCACCCATTCATTCATTCAGTCAAGTTCCCTGCATCTGCCTGTTCTTCCCATTGTTCTCTGCTCCCCCCTTATTTATGTCCATTTTATTATCCAACACACTGGAGAAGAGAGTTTGCTGGTTTTGCCCTTTGAGGGTCAGAGATTTTTAGGAAAGACCAGAGGTATTAGAGAAACAGTTTATGTGGATTTATATAAGGTCCTTGAAAACTTGGCCCTTATTAGCAAAATGAAAACTTGTAATTTAGGAGAGGTCAAACACAGTGGGCATCCATGTATCTCTGCATACCTCATAGGTATTGATTTATGGATTAATTTTAGCTCTGAGATAGTTTAGCTAATCATTGAAGAAAATTATATTGGGTCTCCTGTGTGTAAGGCACTGTGCTCGTAGCTGGCTATATTTAAAAAAAAAAAAAGTGTAGGAAATAACTATAACATGATAGGATAAATAAGGTTCTAGAGATCAAGGTTGGATGCCAGGGGAATGCGAAGATAGAGTATTAACTTTTCCTCCGTGGAGAAATGGTCACAGTTGAACCAAGTCCTTAAGGATGTGGTTGGTGAGTTTGCTAGCCATGGAAGGGAGGCTGCTCCCAGCACAAAGGCACCCAATGCCCAGTGAAGACCTAGGAGGCGGGGGTGGGATGAGGCTGAGGGCCAGGTGGGGAGCAGTCATAGAGCACCTCAGATGACATAACAAAGGCATTTAGCCTTTGCCTTGTGGATAATGGGAAGCTTCTGAAGCATTTTAAAGCAAGGATGATTGATTCTGCGTTTTAGAAAGATGGCTTTGGAGGAGTATGGACCGTTGATCTGAAGGAGAGTTGCTTCCAGTCAGGAAGGCCACTGACATGTTGGTTGCAGCTACCCAGGCATGAGATAAGGAAGTCTGTGCCTCCAGGTTGGCCTTCGTCATTAACTTGGTCCTGTTTGGCATTTCATCAGATAATCTGGATATGATAGGCTGATCGGATTTCTGGAGGAGGGATTGTAAACAAGTTTGGTGATGGTGAGGAAGAGAGTGGAAGGAGGGATGGAGCAGGAAGGGAGATGAGAGGGAAGAGAGCACGTTACCTGTGCTTGGGTTGGAAACTAACAAGATGAAATTTAATAAAGTCTTGTACTTAGAGGGGGGGAGAATCAGTGTACAAGTTCAGGACTGGGGAAACCTGATTTAATAGCAGTTCATGAGAAAGAGACCTAAGAGTTTCAGTTGATAACAAATTCTTTATGTGGCTGCCAAAATGGCTGGTCCAATCTTGGGGTATAGTACTGAAAGGGAACCTGTTAATAGCACAAATAGTATTGGTCCACCATGTTCTGCAGTGCTCAGATTACATCTGGGTATCTCCTTCTAGTTGAGCTGTTGACAAATGAGAACATATCCAGAGAGTCTGCTTTCCTGTCTGCCCTGCTTTCTTGACCTTTCCAAGTTTTTATAAACTTCTCCCTGTCTTAAGAGAAACTAGAATCATTTTTGGAATCTCTTACGCATTCTCTGGCGCTTAGACTCTCAAACCAGTCTGTTCTTTCTGTTCTTCTCATTATCAGATGGTCATTTTCCCAGCACAGTTAGAAGGCTGAAGTTTGGCTTGGCATAGGGAGCCCTAAGGTTACCAACCTGGCTTCTCGTTGATGATGATTCTGCTTAAAGGGAAGAGGAGAAAGGGATCTTGAATTTCTGAGGTGTCTCACAAATGCAGCTTACCTGTACCTCTTGGAGGGACATTCAGTTGCCTTACTGCCTGCACACAAGGCTGACCTACCCAGATTTAGCAGTTCTGGTCAGGATGGCCCAAACATGGCAACATGAATTTGGTGTTATGCCAATCCGTAAGATTGGGAAGGATGATCTCAATGATAGCGTTACTTTAGTACAGGCCTTACACAAAGGGTACTTGCCCTGTCTTAGTCATTTTCGTGTTTCCTTCCCTGCTACTGCCAACATCTAGCACATACCGAGTGGCTCAGTCAATCATTTTTGAATGAATGTTCTGTTGTTTTCTGTATTTTCTTGGAAATGTCACCAAACTGTAACAGTGCTACTTGAAAGAGTCAATCTGCAAATGGTTTATCAGCCCATAACCTGTGAGGGTTGCAGCCGAATGTAAATCATGGGTCCTTTCCTTCATCAAGAACATCATGCTATGAGCAAAATGTCAGCTGAACTCAACAGTAAGCTTAGTGACGTTGTTCATCTCCACTCTGTTCCAGATCTTTGATACAATCATGGGCCAGGGACACCAATCAGCAGAACACACTCTGAGTAGCACTTACATATGACAAGGCTCTTTCCGCTTTGTCTGAGGTTAGAGTTCTTGGATATGATCTTGAGTCAGTGTGCTCATAAATATTGTTCAACTATGAGTGGGCATCATGATGTGGGGGAAAAAAAAAAAAAAAGGCTGCTTTTGGGGCCTTGTGAACTCAGTCTCCAGTTCTGAATGGCTGATTCTAGGTTAGTCTCACGACTAAGGGAGCCAAGTTCCTGGATCACTTCATTCTAGCAGGGGTGGTTAGAATCCAAGGGGGAGATGTGAAAATCCAAATCCAGCTGGAAACTAGAAGCTTGAGCCACTTTGGGAGGCCCCCATGGCACCTTCCTCAAACTCCAGTGCTTTTCTAGATAGTTCTACCTGTGTGCACATACCTTCTGTCATTGTGCTTTCTCATCGGAGGCTGTAGCATTTAGGCACTCGGTACTGAGATTGGTTCAGAGGGAACCTGGAAGAAATTGGTTATTTCACATGTTTATCATGCTTCTGCTCCAAGAAGACTCTGTATTTCTAGATTTTCATTACTCAAGAAGTCCTCACTATTTATGTGTTTCTTTCTTTCTTTTCTTTTTTTCTTTCTTTCTTTCTGGGGAGGGGCACAGGGAGAAGGAGAGAGAATCTAAGCAGGCTCCACATCCAGCATGTGAGCCCAACATAGGGCTTGATCTCACGACCCTGAGATCATGACCTGAGCTGAAATCAAAAGTCAAATGCTTAACCAGCTGAGCCACCCAGGCACCCCAGGAAATCCTTACTTTATAATCCAACAGTGGCATATTTGTTAATTGAGATATAATTCACATCAAAATGCACATATTTTAAGGATGCAGGTTGGTGAGTTTTGGGAAACATGTAACCATTACTCCAGTTGAGATAGAAAAGGTTTACATCGCCACTGTGCCTCTGTCCACCATTGATCGTTGACTCTCTTTGCAAGGACCTAAGTTAGCGGCCATAGCCTAATGGTATCGCACATGCTACTCGTTCTGTTGTACCAAGCCAACCCTTCCCACTTGGTTCATTTTTTTAAACTAAGTTTTAATTATTAAAAGTAGCTGAGCATAACATTAAGGCACACTGCATTAAATAACAACATCGATTTAATATTTAAAGAAAGAAAATGAACCTAAGGCCTTATGTGCCATTATTCAGATATGATCTCTTTTTTGTTATTATTTTTTAAAGCACACCTGATATTCTACTATTTCTCCAAAAACAATGGCCCCTCAGCCCCAGAAATAAATTTTGTACTCTTACGAAATGATAGACTTTTCAATCTGAGTTTGGACATCCCTTAGCCACCTGTCAGTCTGAGAGTCAGAGTGTATGGAAAACTTGGTCTACAACGTTCCATTATATTCCATAGTTTTGGAGTGCCTATGAATTGGCCAGCTCAGTTTTAGACCTTGATTCACCATTTTGGGAGCCATGCATTTAATTCAAAGGAAGAATTTGGATTCTCCACCAAGGTCAACACTTCAGAGTGACCACTCTGGGCTGTTTTCTGCTCTCCTCTCAGGTTTCTCAGCCTCTTTGGGCTTTGGGGAGAAAATTTGAAGGAGAGAAAGAAGAAGATCCAAAATAGATTTTGTGGAACTGTGTCTGGCCCACATTTTCATTTGTTATTTATTTATTTATATATAGTTTTTGCTTTTAACAGATGAAAAGAGATATTTGAATTTAAAAATTCCATTAACTGCGCTAAACATCTATGTCAAAGTAAATCCCTTAACTGTAACTGTTGTCTAAATAAATTATGAAGGGACACTGAATTACAATTTTTACAAGTCTTACGTTTTTAAGATATTTTTATTAAAGTATAATTTTATACAGTACAATTCACCCTTGTTAATGAAATTCTGTAAATTTTGACAAATATATAAGGTTGTATAACTATCACTACAGTCAAGATACAGAACTGTTCCATCAGCCCAAAGATTCCTTTGTGTGCCTTTGTGGTCAACCCTCGCCACCACCACCAGGTCCTGCAAACCAATAACCTGTCTTCTGTACTACAGTTTTAGATTTTTGAATATATAAAATCAAAGTCCTTGAGTATTTTGTTCTTGTCAATTCCGAAGAAGTCCTATAAGAATTTGATGAAATTATTATTATTTTTTTATTTTTTATTTTTTTTAAGACTTTATTTGCGAGAGAGACAATGAGAGACAGAGAGCATGAGAGGGAGGAGGGTCAGAGGGAGAAGCAGACCCCCTGCTGAGCAGGGAGCCCGACGTGGGACTCGATCCCGGGACTCCAGGATCATGACCTGAGCCGAAGGCAGTCGCTTAACCAACTGAGCCACCCAGGCGCCCCGAAATTATTATTTTTTTAATCATTGGAGAAATGTTAATGTCAACCATTTATAATATTGTCAGAGAAGAGATCCCTCTTAAGCGGTTGAGATTTAAACTTACAAGATAGTTCATACAGAGCTGATTTTAAATTTCAGATTTCCTAGTGAATACTCAGCGTGCAAGGAAGTCAGGTGTGCATGCTAAAATTATTTTCCCTGATGTGGGCATTGCCCCTGTGGCATAGCGAATACATGAATATTTATCAATGAATGTTTAGTGGATATTTAGCTATTGTGATGTTGAGCCTGAAAAGTGCCTGTGAAAGTGGGAATCAGGTTTTGTGAAGTAGGTGTCATGTCACGTTATCATTTTCTATGTGTGCCAGAGGATGAGGGACAGCCAAGAGACCCAGTCAAGCTACAATAGTCCCTTGGGCCTCAGAGTATTTCTGATTCCTCCCACTTAACACCCAGTATCACCTGCTCCCAGTTTCTCCCTCCCATGAATTTTCTCGTTTCCAGATGGTTGGTTCTTACACTTATCTTCTGCTACAGATTGTTTTGGTGGGGGAAGGAGACAAGGTCTCACGCACCTTGCCAAGTCTGGGCCCCTGCACCCCCCTCCCACCCCCTCCTCAGCAGTGAGTGCCCTCTGAGCCAAATTGCTCTTCACTGCCAGACTCCTTTGACTTCACATTGTGCATTTGTAGAAAAAAACAGGAAGAAGATAATTGGGTTTTGTAGGATTTACAGGAAATTTCTAGGCTCTCTGCTGAAGGTGGAACAGGCAGAGCTGAGAGACCACCATCCAGTCAGGGTTGTGGTTGTGGCCAGGACGCCCTTGGTGCCTTCCTTGCTTAGCCCCAGAACACGTGAACACTGGCACCCCAACTACATCATTTCTCACTCAAGCCAGGGAGGGGTTGCTCATTCATTATCCGTTCATTTTCCAGAATTGGAATCCAGTAGCGCTGGAGGAGAAGATAGAGACTCAGGGGTCTTACAACACTTGGGTTCAGGTCCCAGCCTTTCTTTACCAGCTTGTGATCTGGGCCAGTTAATGTGCATTTTTTTGTACCTTCCTTTCTTTATCTATAAAATGAGTATAAGAGTATCTCTGAGGGTTGTTGTGGAGATAATCATTCAACAGTTCATCCATCCCACAAATACTTATCGAGACCTGCTCTTTCCCACACACTGTTCTTGGTGCTGATGATGCAACAGTCTTTTGTCAAGAAGCTCATCTCCCCTAGTGAGAAAGACAGCAAACAAATAAACATGCATCATGACAGATGTAGTAAGTGCTATGAAGAAAATTCAAGCAATTCACTGAAGGGAGAGAGAAAAACGACTGGCAGTTGCTATTTTGATAGAGAGTGGTTAGGGAGGGCTCTCTGATAGGATCATAGTTGAGCAGAGACCTACATAAAGTGAGGCAGCCATGCAGCCGTTGGGGTGGAGGGCCCAGGCAGAAGTAGCATCTGCAGAGGCCTGAGTGGACTCCATGCATGGGCTTTTGAGGAGGCCCCAGTCACTGGTGAGGCAGGAGCATGGGGGGAGGGGAAGAGGAGGTGTGAGAGCTGTGGGGAGGAGGGGTGGGCAGATCAGGGAGGACCCATCACCAGGGCTTTGGGTTTTGCTCTAAATGATGTATAGAGCCATAGAAGGGATGGAAAAGAGGAATAACCAATCTGGCTGCTAAGCTAAAAATAGAGTGTTGGTGGGCAAGGTTGAAAACAAGTAGAATAATTAGGGAGTCATCTTAGTAATCTGGGTGAGAGATGGTGGTGGCTTGAACTAGAATGACAGCAGCAGAGGGGAGGAAAGAAGTTAGGTTTTGAAAGTCCCTAGTGGAATTGCCAATAGCTTAGATGTGGGGTGTAAAAGAAACCAAGGAATCAAAGGGGAATCTCGATTTTTTTGGCTGGGGCAACTTGAAGCAGGAGTTGCCATTTGCTGAACTAGAGAAAGTTCCCGTGCAAGTTGACTTTGGAGGGAAATCAAGAGTTCAGTTTTTGGACATATTGTACTTAACATGTCTACTGGATATCCAAATGGAAGAGTCAAGTGGCCAGTGGAGTCCAGGAGTCGGAATTGAAGTGAAGGTCAGCGTGGAAGTGAAAGCCAGATGGGAACATCAAGGCATTGAATGTCAGTGGAGGAGGAGAGGAGCCCATCTTGGGCACCCTGAGCTCTAGAGGTACACATGGTGGGGGGAGGAGGAGACCAAGAAGGCTGCTGAACCAGGTGAAGGGAGGGATCGCCTATAGCAGATGCTGCTCGTGGGTGACGAAGAAGGACCGAGGAGTGAGCACATGCTGCAAGTCAGTGGGTGAGGCGTGCCCAGAACAGCCTGCGGGCAGAAAGTGTCCAGTTCAGATTAGGTGTCTCCCCATCCCTTCTCCTTTTCTGGTTCTGATGGCAGAAAATATCACCCAAGTAAGTGCCTCAGCCAACATCAAGGATCCTAGTGCCTTACTTTGCGAAATACTGTTCTGTATCACTCCTGATGTAAATTTACTCAAGACAAACTTGACCTTCTGGTTGAGGCTGGACCCACGTTCCTTAAAATCACATGTCTTCTGAATTAAGACTCTGTATGACTCATCACTTTACAATATAAAAGTAGTAACTCAGAGACATACAGTAGGATATTGTCTATGAAAAAGGAAGGAGAGGAGGAGCATTTGAAAGGGCTTGCCACATTCTTGGCATGATGCCTTCACTACTTGCAGTTCTTTTTCATTACATTCATACGTACTATACATGAAATGTCAAAAATTCAGTATTTGCTACCATGCACATAGTTACTTGGTTTTTTGGCTAGTTTCTCACTGGTGGTGTAATGAATAAATGGAGCCCAGCAAGCCTCCCATGTCTGTGTATGAGTTTCACTTTTCAGATGCTGACCCAACATATTCTTAAACAAGCCCCTGATAATTTTTATTGTATGTATGTATGTATGTATTTTTTTTATCTATCTATTTATTTTGCAGTGCTGACCAAGTTCTAGTCTTATCAATGAAAGTCATGTTCGGGAAGTTGTGTAGCACTTCACAGTTTATAAAGCATCCTATTATACAAGACGCATTTGAGTCTTAAAATAATTTTGTGAGGTAGGCATATTAGTTATATTAACTTGGTGGTTTTCAATAGCAAATATATCTGCTGCTCCCTCTTCTCCCACTATATCCTGTGCTAGAGTAATCGCCTCCTTTCTTAGCTGCAAGTGGTAGGCTAACTATTCCTATGTTTAAATGAATGTTGAGAAATTAGACCTTTTATAGTTGGAAATAAAACAGCTTTCCATACATCTGAATTTTTTGCTCACTACAGACTGAATTGCTGTAATGCTGGGGATAGGGAGGTAGGCCGACAGGTTCGGGTGTAGAAAGACAGGGGGATATCCAAGCCTAGAATATGACAGATTTCAGTGGTCACAGCAAAAGATACAGTAGTGGTTATAGACTGATTCTTGCCTGTCAGCTTAAACTAAAACTTGAACTAAAATGATTTTTAGAAAATGAAGATTATTTTATTATAATTATTATTCTTATTTTTGGAAATTGCTTTGAGCTAAAATGTGTTTCTAGCATAGTATTTGAAAAACTCTTAACAAATAAGTTGGTATGGTCTTGAGCTGGTAAACATTCTGTCTACATCGTAAGATGATGCACATCAGTAGTTTGTTCCTCCTGTGTCCTGCTTTATGTGGTTATCACAGGATTTTTCTGGCCTGTTCTAAAATATCTTCAGCCTGGCATAAATTTCCTTCATCACATTCAGCTTTGTGTTATATCTGATCATGTGTCGAGGAATGAATGTGTAAATCTTATGTTATCTTGCCTGCCATAGTGTAACTTTTTTAATGGCTGGGTTGATGCCTGAGTCACCTTTGTTACTTCTAAGAGCCTAGTTCAGTGTTTCATACATAGTAGGAACTCAACATTTATCGAATTGACCTGAATTAGTATTGGTTATGTCATTGTTACGTTGGTTGCATTATTCAGTGACAAATGTAAAAGGAAAATGTATAAGAGCAATTAAAGATATGATCTCATTGAATTTCTTTTTATTGATTTCCTTTATTTAATATGTATTGTTTTGCACGGATACTATCTTTGTATTTGGCTATTTACCCATGTCCCTTGACAAAACTTATAGATGATGAGTTGACATTTAATCCAACTTCTTACAAGAAAATTGTCTGGTGTATGTGGGGCAAGTGTGACTATAACAGACTCCTAATACTTTCAGATTACTTGGAAAACACTTTATGTGGTGGCTTTGGATAGATTTATTTCTATCTCTTGAGTTTAGTAAGGAGCCACATGTCCTTGGGAGTTTCATGAAGTAAATGTGTAAACCCCATGACAAAATGTGCTTATACATTTTCAAAAGCCAGGATTAGTCTTAACAGAAACCAGCCTTCGGTTTTTAAATTATAATTGTCTGTACATGTGTTGACATTCGAATAGAAATCATCTGAAGTTTTGTCTTTTGTACATAATAGTACCGGGAAACCCAAACATGAGTGGTTTCTCCAGAAAGATTCCGAAGGGGACACACCTTCTCTTATCAACTGGCCTTCCAGGTATATCCCGAGCTGAACCTCTTGGCTTATGTGTAGTGAGTGCTTCTTCCCTGCTGACTTGCCTTGCTGTCCCACACGTTACCAAATGCTAACTCTCTTCTTGCCCTCTGTTAATGGCAGTGCATTTGAAAATGATGTGTTCACAAGGGGCTGCTGGAAGTTACTTTTTGAACCTTTGCTTTTCGCCTCCGATCGCCCTAATCCCTGCTAATAGTATTCCCCCCTCCTCTTTTTTCCTCTTTTTGGAAATCTTTTTGATGACGCTTCTTGCTTCTCTCCTTTCAAACCAACCTGCATACCGTCAAGTGGGGGCAGTTGTGAGGAGCCTCTTGGTTGCTCTCCTCTTGAGTCACACTAACTAACCAGCTAGTGTCCCATCTGGTCTACACCCCCTCCGCCCAGCGCTTCCACCTCCTCCTTGTCACGTCTCCTTGTCCCTAAACCAATAGTTAATTTTCACCAGTTGCACTTAGGGCATGTGGTTTTAAAGGCAGACAAAAAAAAAAAAAAAACTATCATTTCATTTTTAAGGTTGGGGGCAGGGAGAGGCGGAAGGAGTGAGAATGACTAAGTCTCTGGCAGGACAAAGCACCCATATACTGAGTTTCTAATAGTCACTTTGTTCTCAGCTGAGGACAACATTCAGATTGTCTCTGATTAGAAGGACACATTCCACAGGAGAACTTGAACCACATTTCAGTCTTCTTTTGATTAACAAAGCTTATAAATATGAAAACCTCCAACACTGGCTAGTCTCTGGGAAAAATAACAACTCAGAATGCTTTTTTTTTTCTCCTGAATTGTTCATGGTAACTGCCTTTTATGTGTGTCTTTGATTTTTTGTTAATGAAATATACATAGATATCCTGTATCTGATGTGGAAAAACACGTAGGAGTTTATATCAAATTTAGCAGGGTGCATTTGTCATTTAAGGAATTATTCTCTTCCAAAACTGTCATAAATAATTATTTTTGCTGACTAATCTTCAGTACATGAAGGTTTATATTCCCCCAAGAAATCACTTTTCCCACTCCAAAAATGTGTTTTACTTTTTAAGGATTATTGCCAATTAGTAATCCATTCTTGAACAGCTTCAATGGTTTCTCCTTTCTCACTATGTGGCATTTCAGAAAGCAAAGATAAGTACCAGCTAACACTATTAAATGGTTACTCTTTGCTAAGAGTACTTAGTACTAAGCCATCCAAGTGCTTTGCCAACATCACATTACATTTTGTCACTACGATTTCCATTTAAAAACAAGGCAACTGAGCCAGGTAAGTTGCCTGAGACCACACAGCTAGAACTGGGTGAGCCAGTTTTGAATCCAGGTCTCTGAGGTGCCCCTGGCCAGAGCTCTTGGCTACTTTGCTTCTGCAGTGATAGAAAAAGGGCTGTAGCTTTTAAACTGGATTTCAGTTTTGCTCTCAGATATTTAAATAGCCCTAGAAACGAGAGCAATCTCTCTTCACATGAGTTTTTAACTAAGGGTCCAATAGCGATTCCAAAGGGAAGAAAACGTTTAGTCTGTTAGTTCTTTCAACAAATATCTTTTCTCTAACAGTCTTCTTGGTGCGACAATGGTTAGTAGTAATGATGTCCAAACTGGTCACATGTCTTAGGAATGAATGAATACAGTCTGCGTTGCATGAAAAAGCTTGGGAATGTTTAGTTGAGTGCTTGAAAGGGGTGATTGTTTGCTGTATTTGGAGCTCAATTAAAAAAATTAAAAAATCACAAATGTTCTTACATTTCCAGGGGACAGTGAAATCACATTTGGTCAATAGGTGTGTGTGTACCTGGAAACTCCCCCCAGAGTCCACACGCAAGGCCTGTATGGGTGGAGGGTTTACGGATTCCCACCAACAGCCTTGGTGTGCCCTCATGCATGCTGTTGTTGTATATTAATGGATTTTTCCATGGCTTCTGGTCATTCAGTCAGAAGGCATCCATTCTCACCCAGGATGGCATCCGAGCCATCTCAGCTTTATGGAGGGCGGAGTGAGTTTGGCGCCACACTGACGTCTGTACGCACATTTGGAAACTCGAAATCGTTCATCCGGCAGGCAGTGGGTTTCTGACATTAACCACCAGAAATGCACTGTCACCAGTGCTTCTGCCTTTGGGTGGATTTCCATTCACGGGTAATCTATGGTCCACGCATGC
Organism: Mirounga leonina; assembly: GCF_011800145.1. Lineage (NCBI taxonomy): Eukaryota > Metazoa > Chordata > Mammalia > Carnivora > Phocidae > Mirounga > Mirounga leonina. Next base: position 1,550,405 of record NW_023270734.1, on the reverse strand, counting down.
TTTCTCCCCCTGAAGCAGTTACTGCACTTTGCAACTTAAATCCTTTTTCTTTCTTAAAGAGTTAAGGTTAGAGAAAAAATGGTGAAAGAGGAGAGTGCTCGAAGCAGCCCCGAGGTGGCCTCCGAGCCCTTCACTCAGAGGAGACATCAGCCAGTGCCCGTCCATTGCTCATCCTTTCAGTCAGAAAATTCGGCCTTCGATAGGGTCTCGAGCAAGGCAGCCAGCTCCACGGGACAGCCAATCCGAGGCTATGTCCAACCGGCAGACCCCATTCACACGGCCACGCTGGTGACCTCAGAGATCCCAGAAAATTTATCTGAATGCAGCTGGGGGGGGTCAGCCACCCAGCATGTCAGAAAGCCTCCCACCTTGAAGGTTCTAGAGAGTGAGAGAAGGGATACCCCAGTTCTCCATATTTGTGAATCGAAAGCAGAGGAAGATACGCTCTTCACTGAAGCTCTCGAGAAAAGCAGGAAATCACTTTTGGCTTTGGAGGATCATGGGCCTACGAGAAGCCACGAAGATCCCTCTGGAAACGAAGACTTCGGCAAGCCTGCTGTGAGCACAGTCACCTCAGAACATCAGAAGGAACCAGAGAGTCTGTCGCCCCCGCCTGCAGCTCAGCAACAACCCACGGAAAGGATCAGCAGACAAGAAGTGGTTTTATATGTTCAGAGCCAGCCCGTGTCCCAAGATGCCAGGGTGACAGGCCACAGAAAGGAAGGCCTGACGAAGAAACGCAAGGTCCTCACCCGCTCCCTGTCTGACTACACGGGCCCCCCTCAGCTGCAGGCCCTGAAGTGTAAGGACCCCACGTCCAGGCAAGAACCAGAGCCGCAGAGTTCCAAAGCTGAAGGGCCCCCCCCGGACGTCGGCATGCTGGACATGAAGGTGTCTGTCGCCCAGCTCCGAAATGCATTTCTGGAGTCTGTCAATGCCAACAAGAAACCCGAACTGTAGGTGATGTTCCAAACATCCTCCTGATGTGTCACTTGCACGTCCTTGGCAGAATTATTCACTTCTCAACTTGTGGTGTGTCCTGCATTGAGTCATGTTAGCTTAGCTCACCAGTGTGCAGGGCAGACCGTACAGGAAATGGCTCAAAAACTACCATTCTGCTTCTGCCTACTAATGGGGAGCTACAGTACTGGGTCGCTGGAATCTCCGCCTCCTTTAAGTGCATGGTCGGGGCATGCAGCGGGACTTGGCGGTGTCTGGGCCTTGCCTCACTGAGATGCATAAACCTTTGCTTTATTCTCTCTCTCTGTCTCTCCTTTCCCTTCTGTACACTCCCTCCTGATGACTCTAAAAGCCAATCCCGGGTGGAGAGGTCAACCGAAGGCGTTGGCTTGCCTACCGGTGTGGAACGGGAAAGAGGGTCCCGGAAACCAAGACGCTATTTTTCTCCTGGTGAAAGTAGGAAAACTTCCGAGAGATTTAGAACTCAACCTATAACCTCAGCAGAACGAAAGGAATCGGATAGGTAGGCATGCGTGATGTGTAGTTCTGTAGTCTAGGAACTTAAAAGCAGTCATATGGGATTTTCCCACAGTGATGGTCCTGGCGCTGTTTAAATGGGATGTGGCGATTTCATCATTCTTCCATCTAATCTATAAGAGATACTTATGTGGCTTGTATACATGTATTTTTAAAGAACACGGCCCGTGACAACAGTATCCCAATACAGTTTTACATTGCATTCAGATGGTAAGAAGTGAGACACATTATTTTTCTTCATTTACCCCTTTTCATTTCTTATGCCCTCGTTAAATTAGAATCCACAGTGAGTATTCACCAGATTTTCCAGTGCAAAGAACTAGGGATTTTATATTCGTTTTATAAATGTCTATTTGTCATATCTGAGTTTTATACGATCCTATGCTTATGCATAGAGATGATGAGGTTTGTCTACAAAGTGACCAGTCGTGTTTAATAAGTCACACTGGGTTCTGGTTTGTCTCCACGAGATGTGCACCTGGCTGGGTTGTGTGCCCACACACTCCACCGTGTCCATTAACACCTGTAACGAGAATTGCTAGCAGGATGATATTCTTTAAAAGATTTCAATTGAATTTTTACTTTTGTTTTTACTTTAACTTTTAATCTGATGTTTTATTTAGATCTTCTATTCCCACCGGCTAATTTTTTGTTATTATTATTTGCCTAATGTCTTTCCTAGGTCTGCTTCGCATTCAGAAATGCCAACTGCTGAGGGCAAGTATCTGTTTTCCTTTTGCCGCTTCTCTATCATCTCACCCAGATTAGGTTTCCGTAGGTTTTGCTCTTTGAGAGGATGAGATTATGGAGCATACCGATTTCTTTTCCACAGGTTTTTTTTTCTGTGAGTCTAATAAAACCTAGTTGAGATTCTCAGGTGAGCTTTTCCCTATTTTTGAGAGACTTAGAACTGTGGAATGAATAATATTAAAACAACTGATTGGCTAAAGCAGCAGCTTTTTGTTAATTTCTTGTTACTGTGTAACAATAAAGAAGAGAAATTCCTTGCATAAAATCTATTCTTAAACTTCAATTGTTCAAATATCGTCATAGAAAATTCCTGTCCAGACAGAGTTTTGTCTGGTTAATTGCAATGGAAATTAGCACCTTTTCACTGAGCAGAAGAATGGGATCCCTCCAAGGGGAAAATATTGCCAATTGTAATTTTTGGTACATCCGTTCTTATATTCAAAGGATTTCCAGGGCAGCCTTGGGAGACTTTTCAGAGACTTCACCTACATTTTTCTAATGATGTTCAGTTTTTATTTTGTGGCCTTTTACAGATGAAGAAAAGGTAGACGAACGAGCCAAGCTGAGTGTCGCTGCCAAGAGGCTGCTTTTCAGGGTAAGGTGTGCCGAAGTGCTTGAAGCGAAACCGTCCCCCTGTTCCCTGCACGGGGCCCCTCCGGCCCCCCTTGCCCCAGCCCACGTGCTTCTCTCTGAGCCCCTGGCTGGTGTGACCCCTGCTGACACCACACAGGTGCACACTTCTGAGAATGATGTGAGCCTCACGGGGGGGTCCCTCCCGGGGGCCCTGTTAGGGGAACAGAGCAGAGACACTGCGGCCCCAGTGTCCTTTCCTCATATGTATAAGGATTCCGCATTGTTTCTGATCCTAGGAAATGGAAAAATCATTTGATGAGAAAAACGCTCCAAAGCGACGCTCCAGAAATGCAGCCGTGGAACAAAGACTACGGCGGCTACAGGACAGATCCCACACCCAGCCCGTTACCACCGAGGAAGTGGCCATTGCAGCCACGTAAGTCCCCCCTCGTGACCTCGTGGCCTCAGCTGAAATGTCTTCTTGGGGAAAAAAAAAAAAAGATTTAAAGCCTTTTAAGTAACAATGAAGCGATCAGGAGATGGTTTGGTTAGACGCCACAGAGACCTTGGTTCTTTGGGATTTTCCTTACTGTGGTCTCTCTGAACTTTGTAATGGGGTGTTTTGCCTATTGTATCTCCTAGAAAAACCTCAAGAGGAATTTTAATTTTTTTGGTCTGTGCCTTTCTTAATCTTTTTTACAATGGAAAATGTAAACCATGAGATTAATATAATGAGCCCCCGTGTACTGACCACCCAGTTTCAACGGTCAGCAGCCTGGCCAGTCTTGCTCTTCCCACACCCCATCCACTTTCCCTGTCCTCTTGCTTTGTTTTCAGGTGAACCCCAGATAGCATTTCATCCATAAATACTTCAGCAGATACCTCAAAAAAGATAAGGGGTTTGAGGTTTTTTGTTTTGTTTTTGTTTTTGTTTTTAAATAATCACCAAAAAACTTAAAAATTTCCTTGGAAGTTTGATGACATTCCATACTTGAGCAGTCTGTTCCAGTATGTTCAGAATGAATTTCCCTAAGTAATTCATTCAGAGATAATTGCTTCAATCAAGTGAAGACTTTTTTTAACTGTTGTTTCCATGCCTCCGCTGGACACACCCACGGTCTTCCCAGAGAAAGCACGTTCGTCTCATTCAGGCCATGGACACCCCAAGAGGTGTCTGTGCCGCAGCCCACACCTGTGGCCCTGCTGTCCGAGCAACTCCCTCATGTCCTTACCCAGCTGCTCGTCAGCTTCGTGGTGTATTTTTGTTTTTTAAAGATTTTATTTATTTATTTGACAAAGACACTGCGAGAGAGGGAACACCAGCAGGGGGAGTGGGAGAGGGAGAAGCAGGCTCCCCGCGGAGCAGGGAGTCCGATGCGGGGCTCGATCCCAGGACCCTGAGCTGAAGGCAGACGCGTAACGACTGAGCCACCCAGTCGCCCCCCTGTTTATTTATTTTTTAAAGATTTTATTTATTTATTTGTCAGAGAGAGAGAGACAGAGACAGAGAGAGAGCACAAGCAGGGGGAGTGGGAGAGGGAGAAGCAGGCCTCCCACTGAGCAGGGAGCCCGATGCGGGGCTCGATCCCAGGACCCTGGGATCATGAGCTGAGCCGAAGGCAGACGCCCAACCGCTGAGGCATCCAGGCGCCCCAAGGGAGGACGTGTTTTGACCCATAGCCTCACTGGCCCCATATTTGTCTGGGGTGTGCCTGTGCTCTCGGGAGTTTAGTTAACACAGAAACACTTCTTTCATTTTTTTTTTTTTAAGACTTTATTTATTTATTTGACAGAGAGACACTGTGAGAGAGGGAACATAAGCAGGGGGAGTGGGAGAGGGAGAAGCAGGCTTCCCGCCGAGCAGGGAGCCCGATGTGGGGCTCGATCCCAGGACCCCGGGACCATGACCTGAGCCGAAGGCAGACGCTTAACGACTGAGCCACCCAGGCGCTCCGAGCTTCGTGGTGTATTTGTGGAGTAGCACTTCTTATGCTCATTAGGAACTCTGAGCAGGTCGGCTCTTTCGGTTTTTTAATGTTTGAGGGGCTGTTGTATACCAAGAAGCAACTACTCGTGGGAGCAAAACAGTAAATATAAACAAAAATTATCACCTTTGTAGGGCTCCCTGAAGCTACTTTGATGTGCATGTAGGTTATATGAGGATACTGATTTTTTTACAAAACAGATTGAGAACAACATTCTAAAACATGAGCGTAATCTACTGATTTTCTGGTGGTTGATACTAGCTTTTTCTTAAGTTATTTTTCAAAATCAGGACATTTATTCTGAAGTCAGGGTAAATCCTTTCCAAGCTTTAAAAACCTAATCTTACTCCATTCACTTTGCGTCACCTGTGTCTCTTATTTCCTAAGTTTGTAATTGCTTTTCAGGTTCTTTTGTAATTTCCCCCAGAATACTTAGTAAATAATTTTGTTAAAATATTTATTTACTGTTTCTGAATTAAAACTATGTTTTCCTTTAACGCTTCTTTTCTTCTCTCTCCTCATGAATGTTCCTTCTTTGGCAATTGTCTTTAAAGTGAACCTATCCCTGCTTCGCGCTCTGTGGCCTCCCAGCCTGTAATGGCAAGACTTCCTAGTCCCAGTGTAGCTAAGAGCACTGTACAGCCTGCCAGGTACCGGACAGAAGTAGCTGCATGTGGCCCTCAGGGCAAAGGTCCGAGATAGCAGATGCATCTCATAATCCTGAATGCCTTTCGTGTGTTTGAGAAACGAGTCAGTGCAACGAGTTGCCGTGGGGATGGGTGCCATTTTGCTTTGTCGTAGTAAGAGAGAGAGACACTGCTAACTTCATGTAGGCCTGCATGAGGAAACCTTTCATCTCCCTGCTCACATCATGTACTGGAACTAGGATCGCACTAACTCACTCGTCCATTTGTTTTGTTTCTGTTTTTCATAATCACGGTCATCTCTAAGAAATTTCATCCTCCATCTAAACTACTAGCACTTAATAAAGGTTAATAGGAAAATGAGGATTCGACATGAATGTTGGAATTCCAGTAATACCCCGGTTTTTGTAAGCACTTGTAGTCATAAATACACGCTAGAAACAACCTTATCTGTTTCTAACATATAGAGAGACGAGGCCATGACTTTTTGGGATTGAGACAATAATCGTTTATGGTGTCTGAACTTAGATGTTTTACTACTAAGCTTTGAACTGCGGTGTTTTGAAAGTATGGCCTTACGGCATGTAGGTATCCCCTGTTTCACCGCGAGGGGCCAAAACACAAAGGCCAAAAATAAGATTAAAAGAAATCAAACGGCAGTGCAGAAATAGATCTGGCCCCACCCAGAAGCAGGGTTCTGTCCAGGAAAGTAGGTGGCCGTTACTCTCCTCTCTCCACACTACACCTCGGAAACATGTGAGACTCAGGTTCCCTTTGTTACTATCTTCATGATGCCCTGGAACGCTGACACTGCTCTTTAGTCTGGGGCAACTTGTGAATTGGTGATTACTTGGAGTTAAAACAGAATGTACTGTCCGCTGGGTTTGAGAACTGGATTTACCAGTGGCCTCAATCCACGTTGTCATAAATCTTCCAAGATCAACCGTGACCAGGTAACAGGAGGCCTTCTCCTCCACCCGGAATCTGGAGGGATTTAACAGCACCTGAAATGTCCTTCACTTTTCAAGGTGCTGGGAGTTACAGGTCTAAGTACTTTTTAGAAAACTGGTAGAAAGCTATGAGAGAAAATGCTGCACTGAAGGAGGGAAGGAATCTTTAAAATCGATCCATTTGTGTTTAGCAAGTGAAAATCCAAACTCCTTATTACAGATATGTTGTTGACAGAATGACTATATTATTTCCTAGTTCTATAAAATGAAAAGAATACCTCTGAACTACATGTTTATTTTTTTTAAAGATTGATTTATTTGCGAGGGAGAGAGAGCGGGAGTGGGTGATGGAGGCAGAGAGAGAGGGAGAAAGAGAATCTCAAGCAGACCCTGTGCTGAATGCAGATCCTGACAGGGGGGCGGGGGGGAGGGGAGTCGATCTCATGACCCTGAGATCATGACCTGAGCCGAAACCAAGAGTCGGATGCTCCACCGACTGAGCCACCTAGGCGCCCCTGAACCACATATTTAGATAATATCTAGACATGCCATAGATAATGTCTTGGGATTCCCTAGGCCTGATTTGTGGTTGATACCACTGATACACTGTCTCTCTAAGATAAAGTATATCCAAGCTGACTTCAGTTCCTTCAAGAAGAAATTCACTTTTTGGAAATAATTCAGAGATAAAGTTCTGCTCTTCGTGAAATTGGTAATGCCTGTGTCCCCACCCTCCCCTGCTACTCATAGGCTTGTTAATAGCTAAACAGTGCCTACACCTGTCTTAAATTTCTGTAGGGAGAAACCAGTCCTTTTCAGAATTAAGTGATGCTTGGAAGAGAGTTAATATTCAAAATTTAGCAGCGGGCTTTTGTTTGTGTTTATCTGTGTCACTGATTTTTTTTTTTTTTATCCCTTTCAGATTACAGGCATCTGCTCACCACAAAGCTTTAGCCAGAGACCAGGCAAATGAGGGTAAAGATTCTGCTGAACAAGGTGAACCTGACTCCTCCACTCTGAGCTTAGCAGAGAAGTTGGCCTTGTTTAACAAATTGTCCCAGCCAGTCTCAAAAGCTATTTCTACCCGAAACAGAATAGACATGAGACAGAGGAGAATGAATGCTCGCTATCAAACTCAGCCGGTCACGCTTGGAGAGGTGGAACAGGTGGGTAGGCTGTGATCTAATCCAGGTTGCGGGTATGTGCTTAAAATACAGGACCACAGTGTTGGCTCCTAGATAGAATTAAGGTGATAAACTGTGTTACCTGTTGGGAATTTGGTAATAACTTCTTTCCTAAGAAATATAGCCATACCAAGTACCTTTTTCTTGTTTTCATAATTTGCTTGCTGAAATCATCTGGAATGGGTCCTTTATGGAGAGAAAAATAGGCTGCACAATCTGCTTTTCACCCAGATGATTTTGATTAGTGAGATGCATTATATAAAATACGTCTTCCCTCTAAGATAAGCAGTGAAACCGCATCATATGTAATAGTTCATTCTATGTCATTCTCTAAACTGAGATTCATGTAGATAGTATTTTTGAGTCAGCTTTTTGTACTTTAACTATGTCCTCCCAGGTGCAAAGTGGAAAGCTCATACCTTTTTCACCTACTGTTAACACATCTGTGTCCACCATGACACCTACAGTCATGCCAATGTATGCAGGGGATCTCCGGACAAAGCGGTCTGTGGACGACAACATGAGTGCCACTGACTATAAGTTTCCTTCTTCGATCGAAAATTCAGATTCTCCGGTTAGAAGCATCCTGAAGTCCCAAGCCTGGCAGCCTTCAGCAGAGAGTAGTGGGAGCAGAGGAATGTTGAGAGAGTTTGCAGAGACAGAAAGCAAGAGAATCCTGACAGGTGGAGATGGTGGTAAAAAGTACGGGTCCTTTGAGGAAGCAGAGCCATCCTGCCCTACCTTTAACAGAGTCCGGGAAGGAGACAGCCTTAAGGAACCCAAATACGCTGTTCCAAGAAAGGGCAGCCTGGAACTAGCCCATCCTCCCATCGCCCACCTTGGTGATGAACTGAAGGAATTCTCCATGGGTAAAAGCATCACACAGGGGAGCCCGGACTTGAAGGACAGGCAGCCCTTTGAAGAGAAGGTCGACATGGAGAATGTCCCAAGAAGGAAGTTTTCGCTAAGAGGTAGGTTACTGCTCTGAAAGTTTTAGAAACCACCTGGGTTTTTGGTGTCTGCTTGATTGGTTGTGTGTGTCTGTGATTATTTTTAATTAAAGTAGGAGGACAGTTTATAACTCATATCGATTACAAATCACAGGTGAATCCTACTCTTCCCCTTGAATCTGACCTGAACTGTTCAGTGGATTAATCAGTTTTTCGATAATAAAAATAACTGGAGCTCTCTCACACATCCTGACAAGGATTCTTGATGACTTTGGGCACATTAACTCACATAAGGGTCTTGTGAGCTGCTAGCCCTGTCGGCCCCTCTTATGAGTTGGTGACCCCAAAGGACTGAGTAAGCACAGGGAATGAGGACTTGAACCCAGTACTGCAGAGTTCCAGACTCCTTCCATGGTCCTGGTATGCAGACTAGTAAGCTATACTGCTTGGGGCTTTCATTCTCTTTCTGCATTTACAGAAAATGATCGCATGTAACTTACCATGGTGGTTTTAGCATGTGATTCCGGCCATTTGAAATGTAAAAAGGATTGTTTGGGAGGAGCAGAAATGTTCTGTAGTGTGTAGTGAAAGCTCTCTTCCTGTGCCTTGCACGCAGGAAAAGACCAGTTGTCACAAAACCATCTGCTGTGTGCAGTAACCTCCTGGGCAGATTGGTTTCCTCGCAGAGTATAACACGCTACAGATTGGCATGAATCCATGTAGATTGGGTGACACCCCCCCGCACCCCCAGATTGCACTCCGTGTGCGGGACCGCTGGGGGTGAATAGCTGGAGGAATGTCTGCCTGGAGGAGGGAATGCTGACATGGCTCTTCTCCTTCCCAGCGGCAGAGTTCGGGGAGCCCGCTTCTGAGCAGACGGGCACAGCTGCTGGGAAGACTGTGGCCCCGACCGCAGCCCCCGTGTCCTGGAGGCAGCACGATCCTGCAGAACCGGGGCAAGAGAAGTACTGCAGGAATCCATGTGCGATGTTCGCTGCCGGAGACATCAAAGTGCCCGTGGTGGAGGGCATCCTTGATTCAGCTAGCAAAACCATGTCCATTAAAGAAAGGTAACACGATCGAATGATTGGAAAGTAATTCTGTTGGGGATGGAGCTTGCAAGTTGCTCGTAGAGAAAGCTGTGAGTAATGGGCAGAGATGATGTCGTGAGCACACGGGGTGGTGACCACTGGAGGAGTGCCAGTTTCAGCCTCAGACGCGGGTGTGAACAGACGCAGACTTGTGCTTGCTTCATTTGTTTGGGGTTCCGTTTTCTTTTTTACTTATGAAATTCTTGGACTGTCCCATGATGGGAGCAGAGATCTTGGCTCTTTCCCCATCAGACACGTGGCTTCAGACTGAATGCACGCACAGCTTTGTGACAAACTGTTTGACTATGTAAAGTGTATGTAGACGGAATGAAGATAAACCCATATTTGGGACAGACATCTTTGGGATTCGAATCTAAGTTTAGTTTATCCTACAGAAAGTGAAAGGGAGAACTCTTCTGAACATTTTATATCAGATAATAGCTATGAGAGATTACACTGGAGTATCGAGTAACACTGTAACCTCATTTCATTCAAAAAAAAAAAAAACCCAACCAAAAAACTAATGGAGGATTGAAAGGGTATATTTAAATGCGACAGGTACAAGGAGCCGGAGCTAAATATTTCAGGTTGTATTTTCCTTGTTAACCTTTAGCCACCATGGAATTAAGCAGCAAAAGATGTCATAGCGATAAAAATACTAGATGCGGAAAGATCTCTGTACTTTTCCAGTGTGACCAGCTCAGCTACACCCACCATCCGCTCTGCCCACCTGGACCCTTCCTTAGCACCTCCCATCATTCGGAAGCTTTCTTGCTCTGCCAGGCAGTGGTCACTCTGATTTCTCCAGATACATTTTGCATTACCTAAGACTATGTATCAAACCACGATCAAAATTCTTTATTCTGTTTTTCAAGCCAAGTTTTTTTAAGCATGATGCATAGAAGGTTAGATAGATGGAGCCTTTCTCAACTGACAAATTAGTAAGATTGTTGAATCTTACTTACTTTTGCCTGTTTAAAATTCACAGTAGATGAGACTGCTGGACCGGGGCTTAGATGAAGGGGCTGATGTTACCCCATCAGCTAAATGAGAGTAAGGTCTTGAGTCAGAGAAGCTGTCTGGCCTGTGCTGGCTTGAATTCCTTCTCCACCAAAACCTGGCCCAGAGAGTTTGATCCCAGAGATCCTACTCCTGATAATCGGTTGCATGAGAAGGAAGAGACATCTATTAGCATAATTTATAAGGAGTATAGCCGCTAATAAAGGACGGGAGACACTTCTCTTAGAAAATATATCGCCAGTGATCTTTCCCCCCTTATCTTGATAGTATTTTTATTTGTACTTTGCTGAAAAAACAAAACTCTGTATCTTTACAGCCCATCTGTGATCCTTTTTCCTGAAGTGGGGCTCTGATCCCTCCCTTTTGGTCAGAAAGAAAGAATGAAGCTTGACCTATTTCAAATAAGAATGCTCTTCATATAGTATCTGGGCTTTCCTATTTCTTTCGTGAGGTGACATATAACATAGAACTTTCAAACCTTATTTTAACTTCTTCTGACTGCCCCGTTTTACCAAAGGAGGGGTTTGGTTCCAAGGGCCACTAAGGCCCACAGGGGGCAATGGGACCAACCCCAGGTGCTGGTCTCCAGCTTCCCCTTGGTAGCTGGGGTGAGCTTGCCACATGCTCACGGCCGGTGTGTTAGCAGCTCACCTGTGTCCCAACTAGGACACTGAGCGGAGGACAGAAATGTCAACGAGGCAGCAGTGGTAGAAAGATTCGCCCTTGTCCTGTGTGAATTTTCTCGATTCACATGTTCTTTGCATGGCTTACTTCCAATTCCATGTTCACATCAGACTCTTAGTAAGATGTAGAGCCTGGACTTTGCAGATTTCCTTCATCATTTTTAGAAAGCTGTAGCTCTCACTTCCTCACCCTCGTGTATCCGCATCTCTTTTCTGCTCTGGAGGTGGGCGTGCTGAGTCCTCCATCCTGAGGGGCACCAGGGGTCATCTCCTGCCCTTGGAATTTCTCACGGACTTAGTGCTGAAGGCAGCCCTTACAGGGAGGCAATGCTATCCCCGTTTTGTACTTGATAACTGGGACTTAGAAGTGTGTAACACCTAAGAAATTACAGGAAATCCTCAGTATGCTTCTCTTTTAGGGTAGGCCAGAGGTTCAAGGAAACATCCCTAAAGGTTCCTTTTCTTTCTTCCTCTTTTCTGACATCCAGAATGTCAAGTTTGAACCATAACTAGCACAACATGTAGGCTTCCATTGGCTTTTTCCACTGGATTAGTAAAATCAACTGTTTCATAACTGCCTAAAGGATTTGGGTTTAAATTGCCCCTGTTTGGATACTTCTTTGAAAAATATTATAAGTCAAATGAATTGTGTGTTCTTTAGGGGTAAGACCTTTGAAACCTCTTTTAAAGTATACTAGGCTATCAGAAATCTTATCCACAGTGACCGAAGCAACTGTATCTGTGCTTTCGTATTCAGGAGAAGATCCCTAAAAAAAAGGCAACAAAGCCAATCTCTCACTGGGAAATTGAACTCCCAGAATGGCAAAGAATGCGCCCGTTGGCCTTCGCCAGCCTGTAGCGGTCTGCCCCGCAGAGGCCCGCTCTGGCCCCTGTGTCCCTGGCACCCCCCTCCTCCCACCCTCCCTTGCTCTCCACCAGCCAGAGGCTGTGTCCCTGCTTCTCCCACAGGGACTGGAGGCTCTTGCTCAAGATTTCAGCCACCAGATGGCCCCCAGATTGTCATAAGAATTAGGGATAGAGGAGTCTTTCCCCTTTGCAGCCTCCTTCTCTGATCTTTGGTGTGTCCTCATTTAAAAGACACATGAGCTCACTCCTGTGGCCTGCAAACTAGCCAAGACCAAGATCTGATACGAGTACTGATCAGTGCTGGTCCATCCTGTCTGAAATCTGTGTGGTGCCAGTGATTCTCTGAAACGCAGGGGCATTTTTAAAGGGGGAAGGAAAAAAAAAAACCCACCAGACTTAAGATTAAGGGGCACGCGGTTTGCCTGTTCCACATTTGACCGGGCCCTGACTGCCGTGAGCCTGCAGAACCTGTTCTGATCAGGCCGGCCTCTTAGACCAGGCTGAACACAGCCGTGTCAGGCCTGCGTTCCCCGCTGAGAAAGTGTGGGCTGTGGAGGGGAGAGGCGGACACTTCCCCTGGTGGCCTTGGAAGCACACAGCGCTGTGGCCCCGGGCCAGGCCTTGGGGTTAATAGGCTAACCCAGTGCCGCTGACGGGGTTCCCCGCCTCAGACTAAGCAGATGCCCAGGCTCTCAACATCACAGCCCTGCACATAGCACTTGGACTTGGTGGATGTTAAAAGCGTTGACAGTTGTTTGAATTGCATCGGCAGTAATTTATGTCGTGTGTAGGAGCAGACGTTTGCTCCTCGGCCCCCACCGGCGCACAGTGGTCTCCTTGACTCAGGAGGGTCGTGGAATCGCAGGAGGAGAGAACATGTTAGGAAAGGTCTCCCGCCCTCCCCGGCTTGTTGAACACCAAGTAGGAAATCTGAAGCACAGGAATAATGCATTTAGGTTTCAGCACATGTTATTTTTAAGTTAGCCGTCATTTGCACTCGGTAAGCTAGGGCAGGGTCCAAGCACCGTGTGGGCTAAGTTGAGACACCGGTTCTTCCATGTTATTCTGCTTGCTCTGTAGTCTTTGGAAGTGCCTGATGATGACCCTGCCAACACATCCAGAAGCAAGATTTCAGGTTTTTGGAATGGAGGAATTCTTTGAAGGCCATCCCAGGGGGAAAATACAACATTATAAGAAAGCCAGAACACTATGCAGTTTCTAAAACATTTGGACACAAATGTGTCTAGTCAGCTAACACACTAATGTAGGGAGACAAGCCACTCTCTGGGAGGCAGGGCACCCCTGCCCGGGGACCGCAACTCCCTGTCCCCCTGACACGCAGTGTGACCTCGGTCAGTGAAATCCTTGGCCTCTGTGTGCACTCGTGCCTCATCTGTCACGTTGGGAATAATCTCCAGTTTCTTTGAGACCAGTAGAGCATGAGGTGGACCATAAAGTAATTGTAGATTCCACAATTTGTTTTTTTCTAAGTCAGGTTGGCATTCCTCAGAGCAGCCACCAAGGAAACCAGATGGTTATTTGGGTTATGTTTTCATTGCTCCAGACACCCGGGAGCTTTATTTTGAGAACATCCTCAAAGACTGTAGCACAGGATTTTCCATAAGCCCAACTCATGAGGATGAATTTGACTTTTTAGATTCTCTCAGCTCACTTGGGATCAAATCTGATTAAAAAGGTAGATGGCCGGCCAAGATGAAGAGCTACTGGTCTGTGTCAAAGGTGAAGTAGGAGACAGAAGCTGGCTCTGAGACCAGTTTGCAAGGAGAATATCACGGAGATGAACGTCTCTCCTCACAAGATGGTGCATTGGAAATACTTCTTCATTTGGGTGTAAAAATACTGGCATGCTCACTTTTTAAAAATCTCACTTATAGATACTTTGAAACCTTTGAAAGCTCTATGCAAATACTAATTATTTTTTCACGATTTGATTTTATCTGGTTATTTTTTCTTATTAGAATAAAACTGACTCAGAATTATTAGAGAAAAGAGAAATCATTATATAGTCTGATGAAAACACCTGCAGGCACTGAGAATTTGTTTTCAAGTACGTGAACTAGCCCTGGTAGCATGTAGAGTACTGGCAAACATCACAGACCATAGAATGTAGGGCTAAATGGAACCTTTAGCCAAATGGGGCCTGTCTTAGGATTCTGACTCTAACTGCCAACGTGGGTTTTTTCCCTCCACCACCAAACATGTCTCTGACACCAGCTGGGAGTCCTGCAATTCAACCCAGTTTTGATATTGTCAACTTGGAGATGGCATCAGATCCCACAGGTTAAAGGCTCCATCTCCTAAGAACGCCCCCTAACACACATACACATACACACACACACGCACACACACACACACACAGTAGATGCCAGAAGCAGGTCCAGGTTGTCTCCTGGACTTTTGACCCTATAGGCTATAGATTGGAGATTCCAATGATCCCCTCCTTGGGTTTGATTTACTAGAGCATCCTCCAGAACTCAAATGTTTTGCTTCCTAGATCTCAAGCTTATTATAGAAGGATATAACACAGGAACAGCTGTGTTATGGAAGAGATGCATAGGGTAAGGTATGGGGAAAGGGTGTGGAGCTTCCTGCTCTCTGAGCCCCATCCTTTTGGTATTTATGGAGACCTCATTACATAGGCAAGGTTGATTGGATCCCTGGCCATTGGTGATTGATTCAACTGCCAGCCATTCTTCCCTCTCAAGAAGTCAGGGGACAGGACTGAAAGTCCCGCCCCCCTAATCACATACCGTGGGCTTGGTTCTCCTGGCAACCACTCCCCATCCTTAAGTGCTTCCCCAAAGTCACCTGATTAATATAAAGACACCTCTGTTATTCTTATCACTTAGGAAATTCCAAGGGTGTAGGCCAGGAAAGGTGATGAAAACCAAGTATATATTTCTTATTATAAATCAAAATATCACAGATCGATGAGGTGGCATTGTATAGAATGGTCATGCGAGGTCTTATCTGCTGTCACATAGTAGAAAGGAAGGAAAGGGAAGGGAAGAGAAGAGAAGGGGATAGATCCAGGGTGTGAAGCTCCTGCCCCTTTGGGGGGAGTTCTTTTCTTCGTTGCTTATTTTCCATTATTTGACTGAATGAATAAACAAGTGAAGGTATGATTATGTCTAAATTTGTAGATGGAAGTAGATACTTATTTAAGTACTGCAAGGTTTGGTTTTTTATTTGCTTAGAAAAGCTTTCATTAGCGGAGTCAGGAAAATTAGTAGAAGGGACCTAAGAGACCATTGAGTCCAGTTCCCAGTATGACCAACAAGGAAAGGATGCCAGGCTACCGGACCAGAGTTCAGGGCCAAGCTAGAACTGATACAGTATGCTGTTTACGGACATGCGCTAGGATGTTCAAAAGACCTGGCCTGGCAGGCTCGGCAGAGAGGAAAGGGGGTCTAATCCCAAGAGCCCAATCTTTACATCGTTTAAACAGCAGCTCAAATGACTGCAGTGGTCACTCTTTTTCCTTTTATCTTTCCTACGTTTGTCCGACTTCAGTGCCTGAGACTGCCCCATTCATCATAGGAGAGCAAGCTGGAGCAGCCTCACGCTCACAAAAACAGCCTTTCACTGGTCGTACTGGCTGTAGCATCCAGGCAGCTTGGTATCAAGTCACACCAGAGTTGAGCTAAAGTAGGTTAGGTAAAAATCTCAATTAATTAGATTCTTTTTTTGTATGTGGCTTTCCCCAGGAGGAAAGTTGGAGTAATCATTTTAAAAACGGGTTTGTAGAGAACAGTTTCTGTATTAAGATAGATTGGAGAGACCAAGTGCCTTCGGAGGAAAAGAACAGGGCTGAGGGTACAAAGAGATGAAAATCTTAAACATCTTTTGCCTTTTCTTGAAAGGTCTGATACTAAGCGATTGTCAGTTTTTTTTATAGCTTTAAGGTTTTAAACCCATTTCTGCTAAATTTTCTGCAAAGGAGTACTGTCCATCCAGCTGTAGTCATTAAATGTTATTTCAGGAAGTGACCAGAAGGGGTCATTAGAAGACATTTTTCTCTGGGGATGGTTTACCTTTACCTCCTTGTTCTCAGCTCAAGGGCAAGGGAAAAAACAGAGCTATTCCTCTGGTGGAATGATGATGCATCTTTATCTCGCAAGTCCGATTTCGGCTTTGCATTGCAATCAGCTTTAAGATTTGGGGGAGGGGGCATCTTAGAAAAGGGGATGCTTATATTAATTTTCCAGACATGGCATTATTCAGAATAAATGAAAATGAAACTCAAAAAGATTAAAATTAGGTAGCTGTGGTCACGTTTTGGCCAAAGACTAATTTACCCAAACTATACTTCTGTTATAAGGAAGGGTTTGGTGCTGAACCCCTTTTGCTTCGCCTGTTTTCCCCCCCAGGTTAGCGCTATTGAAGAAGAGTGGTGAAGAAGATTGGAAGAACAGACTTATCAGAAAGCAGGAGTATGGCAAGGCGTCTGTCACCGGCAGCCTGCACATACAAGAAGCAGAACAGTCCCTCAAGAAGAAGGTAATGTTTTCCGTGTTAGGAAAAAGCATTCCACTAACATCACGCTTGGAAGTGCATCAGGTAGGCAAGCATGCCCTAACTAATGCCCACTCTGTGAAGCACTGTCCTGCCGTGGGTACACACTGCACATCGGTCTCACAGTGGCCGAAACCAATCAAAAGGTAGAGTCTTGAGATGCTATCAAAGTGTTAGCAGCACTGCTTACATAATGCGTCACGCAAGCAAGTTCCTACATTTTGAAGTGTGTGCTTTGGTTTAAAACCTTCCAAAATGAAGTCTGACATTAGTGTTATTAAAACCCTTATAGTGAAAATCTTCAATTGACCACAAGCAGTTTATAAGATGCATATAAAATGTGGACTTGAATGTCTTATGCTGAGACTTAAAACTGAAACATACAAAACAAGGACGTGCGTGTGGTCAGTGAGTACTTATTTTCGTGATTGTGAGCGTGTTTTACAATGAGGAGGCGTGCCTTTTGTTGAGAATGTACAGCAAAATATGTTACAAATTGAAATAAAATCAAGTAATGCATTGTTATCGATACTGGCAAGCATTTCATCTGCAAAAGTCCTGACGAATTGTTAAATTACTAGTGTAATGATGACCAGCTTTGAACCAGTCAGTGCACACTCTCAAAGCTGATGGTGAATTTCCCGTTGCTTGGCCCTAGGCTTGCAAATGCATGTGCTGGCTGGGGACAAGGTCACACGTCCACTGGCCAACTTCTAGGGTCATAAGTCTTTAAACAGAAATGAAGAAAAAAAACCCAACAATTCCATCAGGGTGATCACCTGTACCCCTTTTAGTTCTAAAGCAGCTTAGCATCTGTGGAAGAGAGGAATTGTGAATGTGGCCTTTTGATGCATTCAGGAACTTCCATGAAAGGGAGGTGCCCATGTAGGATGCTAAGGCGGGAACGCCGATGCTATTTGATATGGTACTTGTGTGTCCTCTTAGGTTAAACTGGGACAACAATTTGAATTTTCTCTTTTGAGACATATAGGATATTAAAGATAATGACCGAAGACATTTAATTGCAGCCATTTGTAAGGTTCTCCAATAGAGCTGGATATTTAAAAGCATGTGGGTGAAGTCTGGATTTCAAGAACGAGATCTTGAAGTGAAAAAACAACCAACCCTGGGTCCCTCAATGTATCCCTGTTGCCCACACACTTTATTTAAAAGGGTCTTGAAATCATCGGTTTGACAATAACTTTAACACTCACCTCTTGTTGGTCGTTTTGGAAGATGCAGAGAAGCTATGGGAGCTGACAGTCCCACATGGCCAGGTGAAAGGAAAGATACAGCTGTCATGCATAAAGCCGGCTAGGTTCCTCGGGAACAGTGAATGACATAGGCGCCCTACCCCTGAGAAGACGGGGGGGGGGGTATCATTTGAGCTGTGGTAGAGGATCAGATCTGAAGTGCCTCCCACTTGACGAAGGTTTTCAGAAGGCAGGAGGGATGAGGTGGGGACTGTAGTTGCCCGTGGGGGCGGGGAGCACAGCCCACAGAAGCGCCAGAGCTCAAAGTGTGCCCAGGGCCCGAGTGTGCAGACGTGTCTCTGGGCTCCTGGACGCTGCAGATGACGCAGCCTTCGTGAACTCACTTTTCCTCCTCCCCCTCCTCCTCCTCCTCCTCCTCCTCCTCCTCCTCCTCCTCCTCAGTGACCTAGTTCACCACGGCCTGAGACAGTAAGCTCTTTGAAGTTAAAATAAGCCGATCTATTCTAGGCTTTTGTAACAGACATTTGGAAATCTCAAGTTCTGTTGAGGTCAAGTGGTTTTCACATGGCCCCTGATAAGCCCTTGGCTTCTTTTCTTCCCGAGGGCTGGCAGTATAGTTCAGTCACACCTTCGCTGGGCTCAGATGTGAGGTGCCTTAAACCTAATCTGTCTTCAGAGGGTCCCCCGACAGCCAGGGAGGGCTCGAGAGACGCCACTGCTTGCTGGGCGTCTGAATGCTGCCCCAGAGAAAGACATTCATGCCATATGGTGCATGCAGATGGGATCTTGCCACATGGGCTGGATCCAGACTTGCTGATGGAGAGCTCTGCTAAGGGGAGCAAGCTCTAGAACCTTCCATCTTTTCCACCAAGAGAAGAAGAGAGCTGGTTATGCAGTCAGGGCATCACTTCCAGCAGTTTGTGAATTCATCAAAGGCACGTAACTGGTGGCCAAACATTTTCCAGTTTGCCCTCCTCCGGCTTTTGTGTGTTGTAAGCACAGCCCCATGAGTTGCAACCTGGGGAAATGCAGAGGAGGCAGGAAATAGAGACAGGACTCTATATAAATCACGTCCATGGCCCTTATGAAAATCCTTGCTGTCCAGTAAAAATAGAATGTGAGCAGCATAAGTAATTTTAGATTGTCTAGTAGCCACATTAAAAACAAATGTCAAAGGTTGCCTCGAAAAACCTGTAAGGGTCTTGTTTCTGTCAGTTTGCCCCCAAACAAAACAAATTTGTGGTGCTCTAACCAGCACGTCATTCTGGATCCTCCCTGGGAAGAAAATACCTCTTGGCCCATGAATAGATTTGGGGAACTAAGTTAGAGCTTCTCATTCCCTACAAAAAGACTAGCCATGTCTCAGAGAATACCTCACTTAAGCAGCAGTTCCCTGTTTTCCAAATGTATTCCCCCCCAAATTGGGATGAATGATTTGGAGATTCCGAGCGCAAATCATTTATGTAGCTGACTCTCCCATTTCTCTTAACAACCGGTCTGGGTTCTTCCTCTCTCCTCTTTCTCTCCCTTCCTCTCCCCTTGCCACTCTTCTTTTCTTCTCTCTTCTTTCTCCTGTTCTTGGTTTAGTCCAGGGAAGGGCTAACCTGACTTCAGCATTTTTGCTTTTGTAGCATATATAATTAGTTCTGAAGATGGGAAAGCCATGTGGTTTGTAGATTTGGCCAGGTCCACACTGTCTGGAATGTATGCACTTGAGCATGATCTGTAGACCGTTCCCTCCAGGCTAACTCATTACGTCCAAAGAGCGAAAAAAATGAAGCAAAGTTTTCAAAGCGGGAGTCTCTCTGTTACAACTCAATTGCATTTATTTATTTTTACCAAGTAATTATTTTAAATTTCAACCTCATTTTGGCATGTTTGACATCAAGGCATGTCGTGACTCATGACAGTTTTAAGATAATCATCCAATATATCAGACTTTTTTTCCAGGAAATAAAATCCCTTTATAGAGTTTTTGCCATTACAATCCAGCTCTATGTCTGAGTCACAGATGTGGGTTTACTATCCAGCTGTGCTCAGTAGTATCAGGTCAGTGAATCAAGCTAAGATCTATGATGTCCGCAGAGCATGTTCTTGAAAATTCGACGAAGGTAAATCTGCCACATTCACGTTCTAATCATCTGCTGACATTGAAATTCCAAATTACAACTCAGGAGAAAGAAGTCCACTCAAAGAGCTAGGGGAGGAGGGGGAGAAAGGCTGATGGTATGACCTCCAAATGAAAGATTATTATCCCACTGATGGGATATGAGTTTACCTGGTGTTTGTACCACCTGAGTGTGTGCTCGAGCATGTGCATGCGTCTGATTGAGCCCAGGCACTAAATCCTTGAAAATGATTGTGACACCCTAACCCAACCGTATTCTCCAGCACTCTGCAATGTTTCCTATTTGTTTTAACCTGTAGGAAGAAGGAGGATTTGCAGATGATAGTGCCATTTCTAATCTGCTTTGGGTAAGCCTGACTCTAACATAGATGTCCTCTAGATTATAGCCACAGTTCGACCTCGCCATGTGTAATCTTCATCACTGGTGTTTCCCTTTTAAGCCCTCGCTGTTTGGTTCCTTACCCCCAGACAAGATGCCACCTCTATCCAGAGAAGGGAGCTATCCTGTTTCCTTAATTTTTTTTTAATCATATAATGACAAACTTTAAAGACTTTAAGTAAGAGATTTTACATTAAATGCTGAAACTGTCAATGAAAGTCACGGTTCCCTCTCAGTAACTGAATATCATAGAGATTGCAGTAATCTTGTCATTACCTCATGTAATTACTGCACAGAACTGACTTGGGTATATTTACTGTGCTTGTGTGGATTTCTGTTAGCACTCTAAGAAAACAAACAAATAGGAAGGACTCTCTTGAAAAGAGAACTGAAATTGCAATGAGTAAATTAACATCCTGGTAGAGAAATCTTGTTTTTATCTCTACTCCTCCCCTCCCAGCTCTGATACACCTTTTCTTTTCACCTCTAATCCTCTTGCTTTGCTCTATAGGAACCTGTATATGCTTCTACTTATTCTCCTGCTATACCTGCTGCTCATAAACACCTGTCTTTTGTATCTATTAATCAGGTGAGGAAAAGCCTACACATTTTAAGCCTCATTGCAATTTCTGAGCAGTAGGGAAGAACTTGTTTCATTTGGGGAAGTAACTCCTTTGCTGCATTTCAGTGCGTGTTGTGTTTGTGTGTGTGTGTGTGTGTGTGTAATCCATTCTCATAAATTTAGAGCTAGTCACATCACATCCATGGGTCAGACTTTTAGATAGACTTGATGGCATTCATTCACTGAATGAATCGTGAAATGGGTTTAAGAGGAAAATTTCCCCCTTTTAATGTCCAATCTTCATATCCTAAGGTAAGTCAGGAGCCCAAGGAATACGCCAGAGTGTTCCTGCTCCCGCTTGGGAACAGTGCTATCTTTCTAAGCTTGATAAAGGAAGATGTGGAGATGTGGTGGAGGCAGTTGGGTGTGGATGGGCCGGAGTGGAAGATACAGAAAAGAAGAGGCTATTCAGACAGGAGCTGCTTGCAGTGATTTACTGAGATGAGAAACCACAGACCTCCTGCCCTTTATGCTCTGTCTTCACTGTACCTCATCTGAACCCCACTCCAGAAAGGAGATCTGGCTTGGGCAGAATCATTCCGTTGGTGCATAACACATGATCCTTGTTAAAACTCAGAGTACCAGTGATTGTTTTTTATTACCCTTGGAATGTCCCTGGGGTCAAAATAGCTATGAGAAGTGCCTGCATCCACTTTGTCATGAATCCCAGATGCTAGCCTCTTTCCTTCTGAGGGAACTTAACCTAGTCATTTCCCTCTGAGGGCGTTTGTCTCCTCATCAGAACTGGGACTTTCTTACCTCTAAGATGTCCTCTAACTAAAAATTTCATGACTATACTGTTCCTTTAGGATGAGTGGTGACAAAACAGGTCTTTGAGGAAGACACTGAGACCTTATTTCAAATATGAAACTGACAGAGTCCTATCAGAGCGAGGTGTCTGCTGGGCCCTCCTACCTCACCTTATATCTTCACAGTGGAAACCCCCCTCTTCCTCACTCTCCTGCATTCCTCTGAAGTTAGGAATGCTGATGTGTGAGAGCCCAGCCCCACACAGACATCAGGGTCAGCCCCCAAAAACAGGCTGAAATCTGGAGCAAACCTGCTGTTCTATCACCGAGGGGGTGGGGATAGGTTGTTTCTTCTAAATAGGTCATATTAAACTTGAAAAGAAAAAATATATTATTGAACTGTTTAAATATAAATTATATTTATTATATATATATGCACATACATACATTTTTTAATAAACTTTATTTTTTTAAAGGAGTTTTAGGTTCACAGCAAAATTGAGCCAAAAGTATAGAGATTTCCTGTATATCTTCTGCCCTCCCGCCCACCCCACCCCCACATACACACACACATAGTCTTCCCCACTATCAACATCCCACACCAGAGTGGTACATTTGTTAAACGTGTTGAACCTGCATTGACACATCATTAGTGCCCAATGTCCATATTTACATTTGGGTTCACTCTTGGTGCATAGTCTCTGGATTTTGACAAATGTATAATGACATGTATCCATCATTATAGTATCATATAGACTAGTTTCACTGCCCTAAAAACCCCCTGCACTCCATCTATTTATACCTCCCTCCCTCGAATCCTTGGCAGTTTCTTTATTGTCTCCATGGTTTTGTCTCTTCCAGAAGGTCATATAGTTGGGATCATGCAGCATGTAGCCTTTTCAGATGAGCTTCTTTCACTGTGTCATATGCATTTAAGATGCCTCCCTGTCTTTTCATGGCTCGATAGCTTCTTTCTTTTTAGTGCTGAATAATATTCTCTCTGGTTATACCACAGTTTGTTTGTTTGTTTGTTTGTTTGTTTGTTCGTTTTAAAAATATGGAACACTTCATGAATCTGCATGTCATTCTTGTGCAAGGGGCCATGCTGATCTTCTCCGTATCATTCCAGTTTTAGTATACGTGCTGCCAAAGGAAGCACGTACCACAGCTGATTTATCCATTTGCTTACCGAAGGGCAACTTGGTTGCTTCCAATTTTTGGCAATTACAAATAAAGTTGCTATAAATATCCATCTGCAGGTTTTTGTGTAGACATTTTCGACTCATTTGGGTATCAAGCAGCACAGTTGCTGGATCATATGTTAAGACTCCTCTTAGTTTTGTAAGAAACTGCCAAACTGTCTTGCAAAGTGGCTGTACCAAAGTTTGCATTCCCACCAGCAAAAAATAAGAGTGCCTGTTGCTGCATATCCTCACCAACATTTGGTGGTGTCAGTGTTCTGGACTTTGGCTGTTCTAATGGGTGTATAGTGGTATCTCATTGTTGTCTGAATTTGCAGTTCTCTAATGACTTTTGAGGTGGAGCACCTGTTCATATGCTTGTTTGCCACACATATATCTTCTTTGTTGAGATGTCTGTTCAGATCTTTGCCCATTTTTCAGTTGGTTGGTTGTTTTCTTATTGATGAGTTTTAAGAGTTCTTTGTATATTTTGGATAACATTTCTCTATCAGATGTGTCCTTTGCAAATATTTTCTCAGTCTGTGTCTTGTCTTCTCATTCTCTTGACAGTGCTTTCACAGAGCAAAGGCTTTTTTATTTCAATGAATTTCAGTTTACCAGTTCTTTCTTTCATTAGTGTTGTACCTAAAAAGTCATCATTGAATTCACAGTAATCTAGATTTTTCTTCTATGCTATCTTCTATAAATTTTATAGTTTGACATTTTACATTTAGACTTATGATCCATCTTGAGTTAATTTTTGTGGAGGGTGTAAATTCTGTATCTAGATTTTCTTTTTCCCTCAGGAAGTGGATATCTAGTTGTTCCAGCACCATTTCTTGAAAAGACGTTTTAAGTTCACTGTATTGCTTTGGACCTTTCAAAGTTAGTTGAGTATATTTGTATGAGTGTATTTCTAGGGTCTCTATTCTGTTCTATTGATCTACTGATCTGTTTTTGTTTTTTTTTTCCTCAGTAATACCACACTGTCTTGATTATTATAGCTTTATAGTAAGTCTTAAAGTCGGATAGTGTCAGTCCTCCAATTTCGTTCTTCTCCTTTGTTATTGTGTTGGCTGTTCTGAGTCTTTCCCCCTCTCCATATAAACTTTAGAATTAGTTCATCAGTATCCACAAAGTAATTTGCTGAGATTTTGATTGAAATTGCACCAGATCTGTAGATCAAGTTGGAAAGAACTGGCATCTTGACAATACTGTAGCTTCTAGTCCATGAACATGGAATATCTCTCCATGCATTTTTAAGTTTAAAGAAAAATACCACGTACAGTAAGAGGTAGTTTATGTTTCATCACTTCAGAATTAAAATAGCCTTAAAATTCTGTATTTTTATATCTTGACAACTTTCTCAGATAAACATTTTATATACCAGACTTTGTAGCACTACCTCATCAGTGTCCTTGGAGACTTCTTACCTCCCACAGACCTGGTATCTGTGTTCACTAATGCAGAGGCTCAGAAAAGAAAACAGAGCGTTACAACAGCATACATGTTCTGTCTAAATGGACCGTTTGTCCCTTTGTTGGGCTTTCACGTGCATTTCCTTCTTCCTCACATGCCTCACAACTGTACCAGAAGAAGATTTCCCTGTATCCCTCTCCCTTCATCTGAGTTGCTGGTAGATGGTGGCAAGACCATGGTTAGTTGGAGGTCTAAGCCTAGTTGGGATCTTTCTCCATGTTTTGTTCAAGCCATTGAAGGCTGTGTGTGCTGACAAGGGACTGAAATCACTGAAGGAGGGGGCGAAGCCACAATTCTTTAACAGTACACAGAATTCTAAAAAAAAAAAAAAAAAGTAAGTAGTACTGATTTGTCACTTTATTTCTACTACTTAATCTGTGTTCTTATAATTTCTTTAGTTTAACTAGATGTGAATAAGATAAAAATTTAAAAACCAGATCACAGTATTTTCTATCCATGAAGCTCTCCAGTTGTGGAAGAATTTTACCCTTAAATCTGTACTAATCCTAGGAAAACATGTTAGATTTGCTCACTCTTCTTGTATCACCTCTCTGTGTCAGCAACATGTGGGAAGAGTTGCAGTATGCATTCTCAGTAGGTATACAGAAGCAAACCCATCAGTAATGATGCAGTGACATGAAAACATTCTTGCAGATTGATCCTTTGCCTAACTTCAAACTGTGTCCTACCAAGTCCCTGCCATCCCTAAGACCTGCCTTCCTTCCCAGCTGTCCAGCTGTTTTCACTTGTTTCACTGCCTCACTGCCTTCTACACACACACACACACACGCACATGCACACACACGCACACAGGTACACGCAGATGCTTATTCCTTCCCCTCACTGTTTCCATCTCTCTGTACCACATTCATGGGATCTGCATTTGAAAGAATGGAGGACAGATGGAGTAGGGCCTCTATTCATATTCTGTCCCAACTCTCTTACCATTCCAGTCAATCCTAAATATCATCAGCTAAACCTAGACAAGCCTGGAAAATGGCACAATACTTATTATAATATATACCACGTCCTTCTCTAAACAAGGAAAGAAAAACTTAGAAGGGAAAAACAAGACAAGACAATAATGAAATGGAAAGCTAAAAAAAAAGTCAATGGACAAAGATGTGTGTCTTGTTCTCACATTTTGAGTTCAAAAGTTTAATAGCAGCTTGTGAGAAATTGTATTAATCTTCTCAGGGGATATATAAGCTGTATATTTCTTACCCCACTAGAGAGCCATCTGAAGTCAGATGACAAAGATTGGGCAAACTACTGGAAGCTTCTAATAGCTGTATCATTCCTGGGCTCGTAGCTTCCATGTTCCTGCAGGAGCTCCCGGGGAATCTGAGTGCTTTGGGAAATGGAGTTGTGGATTCGGGGATGCCATTTTTTTGAGTCATGAACCACACCCCGCCACCACACCTGGGACTTTGGAGATGTGTTACCAAGTTCGGCAGAACTAATGATGTCTGGATCTTTGGAGAAGAAAACTTTCTTGGCACTTCAGATATTTTTTCAAAATGTTTTAAGCCAAGTGCTACACTGATTTGATTAAAATTCACTCCCGAAACTTCATTTTCAAAGAAAATGTATTATCTTTTTTTGAATTTTGATGAGGTCTTCCTGGCAAGTCAACCTCAGAGTTTATTTAATAAGAGTATTTGATTCAGAGAATTACTTGGAATTAGGGTCATCTCACCAGTCGTAAGTGGAAAAGTGAAGGAAAAGGGTTTTTAACTTTGGGATAATATTTTATTTTGATAAAATTTAAAACTCACCAAAAAAGGACCAATGATAGGGCTCTCTCATATACCCTTTACCAAAGCCACCAACTGTTAGCATTCGCTCGCCGCCCCCACCCCGTCTCCTCTCTTCCCTCCAACGCGTCCCCTGCCACTGCTGCTGACTTCCCTCTTCCCCTTCTGTCTTGTATACACATACATGATATACATGGTTGGGGCTACCCTAACAGAACGCCATAGACTGAGTGGCTTATAAACAACAGAAATTGATTTCTCACAGTTCCGGAGGCTGAAAGTTCAAGATCAGGGTGCCAGTATATTCTGTGTCTGGTGAGAGCCTGCTTGCTCTTTGTTGATGCTCCCTGCATCCTCACATGGTGACTGTCCTCACATGGTGGGACGAGCAGGGGAGCCTTCTGGGGTGTCCTTTATAAGGGTGTTACTCCTCTTCAGGAGGGCTCCACCTTCCTGACCTAACACCTCCCAAAGGCCTCACCTCGGGCACCTGGGTGGCTCAGTTGGTTAAGCGACTGCCTTCGGCTCAGGTCATGATCCTGGAGTCCCAGGATCGAGTCCCGCATCGGGCTCCCTGCTCGGCGGGGAGTCTGCTTCTCCCTCTAACCCTACCCCCTCTTGCGCTCTCTCTCTCACTCTCTCTCTCTCAAATAAATAAATAAAATCTTTAAAAAAAAAAAAAAAGGCCTCACCTCCTGAGACATCACACTGGGGATGAGGTTTCAACGTACGTAATTTGGGGCACACAAACATTTGGTCAAGCTCACTTCCGTAACCACGATACAGTGATGAAGATGAGGCAATGTAACACTGATGCAGTGTTTAGTCCATAGCCCATTTCCAGCTGTGTCTGTTCCCCTCCAGTCCCTTCTAGCCCCCACTGTCCCTTCAGGAAAAGAGTTTTTAACCTAATTTAAATTACCAAACATCTCAAAGGATTCATGCACTAGATGATGGAGAAGTCCATGTTCATGGCTTAACCCAAATGTGGCCCATGCAGATATGTTTTATGCCCATCTCTCCGGGAAAGGAAAGAAAAAGCCCTCTCCTGTATCACCTTCCATCATTCCAGTGCTTTAGGAAGATGAACTCTGCCAATCTCTACTTTCTTGCTGAATGAATCTAGAAGAGTTTTCTTCTGTTGGTCAGTTAAGGGAAGTCAGTTGGACGGACTTCCCCTCAGGGCTCTCCTGGTTTTCTGACTTTGGTCAGTGGAAGGTCTATGATTACGTGGACCTTTGTTGCTTCTTATCCAAGGAAAAACTCCTAACAAGGGAAGAAGAGCTGGGGAACCTGCCACAAGAGGTTAAGGCAAGCCCCAGCAGGAACGGCCCACCTCAGGTCTGAGAAGGGGCTGAGGTTAAAGCCAAAGCACAGAGCCAGGAGGCCACACCAGCTTTAGGGCCCCTGTCATAGAAGCAACCTTGCGGTGGGCAGCGGAGCGAGCGAGGGAAGTTCCTTCTGCTCTGGGGAGGAGGCTTTTCCTCTCTTCCTTCTTCAGCGCTCGCCCCCATAGCACCTGGCCCTGCCTCTCTTCCTGTTCCATGCTCCCTGCCACTTGATAAATTTTAAATTTTATCAAAATAAAAAATTATCAAAAAATTAAAAAGCCCCTTTCTTTCATTTCCCCCTCATGATTTGTGCCTAATTTGACCCTAATTCCAAGGAACTCTGAGAGGGGTTGGTAATGAGAGGAGGGACAGCATGGAGGAGGAGGGAAAGCAAACTCTGTCCTACCAGCATTGAGGGCCTCCCGCCCTGGTGTCACCCACCACGTCATCCACACTCTGTCCCTGGCACGCCCCTTCCCCTCCACTGCACTCCATCCTCCACCTCTTCCTGCACCTCCTCCTCTCACCTCAGCCCAGTCCCGTCCTCCATCCTCCCCTCTCCTCCCCTCACTCAGTCCCCAAAGCCTCTTCCTCCCAGGCCAAATGAGTTCACCAAGGCCTTGGAAACTGAAGAGGCAGGTATCTCCAGAACCCCTTTAGAAGCTTCTGAAAGCAGTTTTTAGGTAGAGATGTTAGTCTGTATGTAGGTTACGTCCATAGCACGATTCATCCTCAGTGTCAGACACACTGTGACCCAGACGCCCCTTTCGGGGGCTGACCTGCTTCCCTAACTGCCCACGTAACAGAGTTGTCTGGGAGAAAGCATGCTGATTTCCAGAAAACCTTCTTGTAGCACACTTTATTCCTATACTCAGCTTTCTGTCTTTTATACTTGACCGTGGTCCTCGTGAACGGATGTGGATAAGATTTTCTGGATTGACCATGTCTTTTGTGAGAATAGATGGATAAAATTTCCTAATCAGCTGAGTTTAGCTATCTCAGTAAATTGAGCAACTTTTAAATTGATGGCATGAAGAGAGTCTCTATTTTTGTTTATTTGTACAAGGTATCATTTTGGTGTTCCAGTATTCCAAACGAATGAGTGAAAAAAAAAATCAAAGTTTTAACCTAAAGTTTCAGTGTTGTTGATGGTGATCTCTCACCCAAGCTGGAAGTTAGGATGCCAAACCTATCTCAGCTAGAACGGTTACGGACATTTTTGGACAGTGTAGCGCTCCTGTTTGTTTGCCTGCTCTTTGGCTCACAGAATGCTGCATGCTGAAATTCACAGCTCTGTCCTTTCCCTGTCCCGTTTTCTCCTTGGCACACTTCGTAAACAGCGGGTCACAGAAAGTCGAGAGAGCCAGATGACTATTGAAGAGAGGAAGCACCTCATCACTGTAAGAGAAGAAGCCTGGAAGACAAAAGGCAAAGGAGCGGCCAACGACTCCACCCAGTTTACAGTGGCTGGCAGAATGGTGAAGAAAGGTCAGAATGTGTGTGTGTGCATGCATGGGTGCGTGGGAACAGGTGTGCGTGCGGGGGGGTGGGGGGCACACGCTCTGTTGCCCATGGAGGGGAGGGTGGCACATGATAACTCAATTTAAAAAATCAAGCCATGGTCTTTTTTAGTTTTTACTCTTATTGAAGTTGTGTAAACGTTTTCTGGCTAGATTTTGTGAGCTATTCCTACTGAAAACCTTTTCTTCCTATTAGTATCATCTTTATGTAGGAAGTATAATTCAGTTAGTCACATTTCAAAATTTAGCCATTTGAAAGTTGAGCGCAGGTTTCAAAAAGCAATTGCAAATCATCTAACAAATCTTAGTCCTTTCCCATAATTGCTTTTAAATTATTTTCATTTTCTTGCCATCTGGCAATCAGTTAACCCAAATAAGCCTTTGTCAATGAAGAATGAGTTTATGTCTTCTCTTTTTTAGAGTAATTTCTAGGTCCCTTTCCATCAAACCAGAGTTCGCCGGCTTGCAAAGCCCTAGTTTCTGATCTGTTTTAATAGGTGTTTAAAAGATGTATGCCATTCTGAGGAAGTGGGATTCCCTGCAGACCATCACTTCTTTGCCGCTGAGCTCTTAGAATTGATTTGAAACCAGTATTGAAAGATTTATGAAATTGACCGATGCCTCACATGGTCAGTGAAGTCACTTTATACCTCACGTGGTCAGTAAATCTGTGAGGCTCCCTATCTGGTGGGAAATGGTTAAAATCTGGGGTCCCTTCATCACCTATCTGCACATACCTTCATTTTCTAAGGTATTGTTTAAAAACGAATTTCCTGACTTGGTGATAAAAGCGCTCACACGCACTTAGAGCTAACGTACGTTGTCATCAGCTTTCTCAGTTCATGCTTCTCTTTTCTGGAAACCTTTCAGAATCCTCACTTATAAATAGTGCCTAACTCATTGTAGGTGCATAATAAATATTTGCAGAAGGAAGGGCAGGGAAACCCTGAATTGTGATTAACTCAAATCTTGGAAGAAAACAGAAGACAGTTTGCTCCTACCGAACGAGGTAGTCATTGCGTATTTTCTTCATCAGATCACAGACCTGTATACTCATGTTAGACGACTTTGGCCTGAGCCCCATCCCTGTGTTAACAAAAGCAGACCCTGAGGCCCATGCTGGTTAAGAACTCAAGCTGGGAACTTGAACCAGAGTTCTGATCTTCCAACTTTTAGCCTGGACTTTCATCCCGATAACTTTTTACTTTGGTTTCTTTCTTCCTCTTCCAACTTAAAAATTACCATTTATTTGTAAGCAGGCCCTTATTACCAAATACACTGCCCTTGTGCATAGTGATGTCAGAGGAAGTGGATTTGCTCTCATGCCAGTTTGGAGAACAAGGTTAGAGAAGTTCTTATCCCTTAGCGTAGGAGTTTGCTTTCACATTTCTTTTTTTTTTTTTAAGATTTTATTTATTTATTTGACAGAGAGAGATAGCGAGAGAAGGAACACAAGCAGGGGGAGTGGGAGAGGGAGAAGCAGGCCTCCCACGGAGCAGGGAGCCCGATGCGGGGCTCGATCCCAGGACCCTGGGATCATGACCTGAGCCGAAGGCAGACACTTAATGACTGAGCTACCCAGGCGCCCCTGCTTTCACATTTCTTGAACAAATCCAGGATCTTTATTTAACAGGTGCTCTATGGCTTGCTCAGGAAATAATTTTCTTGTACTTTTAATCTAATGAAAAAGCTGTATCCTGTTTTTCTAATATTTTTTACCACTTGCTGAGTTACATGTTTCACTGGAATCGTCAGCTCCTTCTGATTTGCAGTCATTTGGCATCCAGGTGCTACACTCACAAACTGCAGAATCAAGTAGCCCCTTCGCCACAGCCACAGAGACTTCTCAGCTCAGCGGGTTGTGACATATCAGTGAGTTGCTGAGAGGTGTGCTGTACCCTGATTTTCATTCCCTCACTCCAGAAGACTCTATTCTCCCCTCGCTTCGTTAAGACGTTTTGATGTTCCTAGACTGTACCTAACAATTGGTACTCTAGTTCCTGTGGTATCCTATGATTCTCTGAAAGGAAAGTGCTCAAAATACGCCTTTGAATAAGGGAGCTATGAAAATGTCTCTGAAGAGACATAACCAGGTGACTGGTTATTGCAGGTAGAATCACTGAGAAGAGGTATGGGGAGTGCTTTGTTTAACAGTGTCCCGTCATTTAAATTTATATGCCCTCCCCCATTAGGGAGAAACCCTTGCCTATAGTTGGGAAAGGGATGTCCCACCTGCGGGAGCTCTTGCGGGTGTTGCCGCCTGAAGGGGCAGCAGGGGGCGCCCCGACGGTCCGGAGGGCCGGTTCCCTGAGCTCTACCTCCTTTTAGTAGGTGATGATTTATGGTACCTGTACTGCCTGTGATACCAAATTTTACTTTATTATCTTCCAAGAAAGTTTGCTTTCTCACCGATAGAAACCTTTTGTGGGTTGGTAACTGAAATAAATGCTTTAATTTTTATAGACATCATCAGGCAAATATATGTACCTATTAAGAAATACTTCCAGAATATCACCTAAAACTGAAGTTTTAAACCACATTTCAATATTTTTCTTTAAAAGTTTTATGCTATTATACATCCCTCTCCAGCTAACGGAAGGAGCAGAGCGATTCATTCATTTATTTTTCCTAGTGAGCGATAGTGAGTTACATGTTCTGCAAA
The DNA here is from genome assembly GCF_011800145.1 of Mirounga leonina. Taxonomy (NCBI): domain Eukaryota; kingdom Metazoa; phylum Chordata; class Mammalia; order Carnivora; family Phocidae; genus Mirounga; species Mirounga leonina. The sequence continues at coordinate 1,518,653 of NW_023270734.1, read as the reverse complement.
TGCTGTTCTTTGAGGGATATGCTTAAAGTGGCAATGTCATCTAATGATTTCACATCTATTACAAATGAATACAAAGAACATTAACATCTCATCTTGTTCTTTGTAAATGCACTAAACACTTTTCTTTGCAATCCCTTCTACGTAGGTGAGGGAAAAAGTACTCATCTTTGTCTTTATTAAGGTTTCTTGTTCCAACCAGATATCCTCTCTATGCTGGAATGCCTTTCTTTCATGTGTCCCTAACCTTTATACTTTTAAAAGATTCCCCCCCACACACCCCCCCCGCTTCTTGTTAAATGTATGTGAAAGCATATTGCTAGTTCCCAGCCACACCTGAGATGGATACAACCCTTCAGCAATCATAGATCAATTTAACTATATCCTCTTTTTTGTCTTTCTTCTAAAAGGTTAGTACTCCTTAGGCTGTTACTCAATAAAATCACACTCTGCTTGGGGCACCTGGGTGGTTCAGTCATTAAGCATCTGCCTTTGGCTCGGGTCATGATCCCAGGGTCCTGGGATCGAGCTCCGCATCGGGCTCCCTGCTCAGCGGGAAACCTGCTACTCCCTCTTCCACTCCCCCTGCTTCTGTTCCCTCTCTCGCTGTCTCTCTCTGTCAAATAAATAAATAAAATCTTAAAAATGATCACACTCTGCTTGATGTCCCCAAAGGCCAAACTGCCCCTACCTTGTCTCAGCCTGCAGGAGGACCCCAATGCCAGGGGCCACTTGGCAGCTGGTGTGACACGGCCCATTCTCCACTTCCTCTGTGGGATGTGGTGCAAAATACTTTCTCTTGACCTGCCTCCACCACCCTAAAGGGCCTTCAGGACTCACAACTCCATGTGTTTAAGTATATTCTGATGCCTTACACACTCTTCTATTCCATTTACGTGTTATGGGCACGTTTCCTCACCTGTCTTCATTGTTCATTTTGGAGTGGCAGCTTCACTGCCATTTCAGCTACTGTAGTCCTTAGAAACTACAAAACTGTGTCTACATCTGCAGTTGTCCTACCTAGCCACAATACCTGCCGGATGTACGTCATGTGCACACGCATGCATGTGTGTAAAGTCTATACGTTGTAAGGTCTACGTTGGGACTGATGGAGATCCAGCAGGGTCCTGGGAATTTCCAGAAATGATCCTGAGATACTAACTAGCTTCTTTGATGTTCTGCAGGTTTGGCATCACCCACAGCCATAACTCCAGTAGCGTCTCCTATTTGCAGTAAAACAAGGGGCACTACACCAGTTTCTAAACCCTTGGAAGGTAAGTCACCGAGGCACCTGATATGCCCGTGGGTCTAAGACCAGAAGAGTCCCCGTGACACCCTCTCATGGATGGTTCCCGCTTGCCTAGATATTGAAGCCAGACCAGACATGCAGCTGGAATCGGACCTGAAGCTGGACAGGCTGGAAACCTTCCTAAGAAGGCTGAATAACAAAGGTACATACCAGAAGCCAGAGGGAAGCTTCGGTCCTTGTGCTTGTAGCTCACTGGGATTCGTATTTCAATGAGGAGCTAAAGAAACCTAAAAAGAAAACCCTGCTTCTCTCGCAAAAGTCTCTAAATCACAATTCTGATTGCTTTTTCTCCACTAAATTGTCTTCTTTCTCTTTGACTTCACTGATTTATAGTGAAAGCATTACCTTTGTTATCATTTTTAAAAGGAAGTCAGGAATGATTGGATTACCCAGGTCTGATTCACTTCATACTGTACTAGACTGGGGACCTCCAGTAAGGTTGGTTCTTGAGTCTCAGTCCCTGGGATGTCACCCAATCAGGACTGAGAACCCAGTAATTTTGCTTTTATACTTGAAAGCAGGTATTACACAAAATCGATGTGATCTCGCGCCCGATGAAATTTAAAATTGTATATGTCAGTTTCTTTTTCTTTTAAGATTTTTTTTATTTATTTGTTTGAGATAGAGAGTGAGAGAGAGAGCATGAGCCAGGGGGCAGAGGGAGAGGGAGAAGCAGGGTCCCCACTGAGCAGGGAGCCCGACGCAGGGCTCAATCCCAGGACCCCAAGATCAAGACCTGAGCCACCCAGGCACCCCTATCTGTCAGTTTCTAATAAGGTAGCAGATGATGTATTGCAAGTGATTTCTGAATAAATGTTGAAATAAACATTTCAGTACAAAAGTCCATGAAGTATACAAAGTAAAGGAATAATATGCAGAACTAGTGTCATCTCTTAATAAAAATGTCCAGTACTTGAGGGGTGCCTGGGTGGCTCAGACTCTTGATTTTGGCTCAGGTCATGATCTTATGGTCATGAGATTGAGCCCTGACAACAGGCTTCGTGCTCAGTGCAGAGTCTGCTTGAGGATTCTCTCCCTCTCTCTCTGCCCTTACCCCCCACTTGCATGCATGCTCGCTCTTTCTCTCTCAAAATAAATAAATAAATCTTTAAAAAAAAATGTCCAGTACTTGAAACCAATCGAATACTAAGCACTGGGAGTCGCTACTGTTGACAGTGACCTCCTAATAGCTTGGGGATAATGTAGACGACCACTTTATACCAGGAACATGAAAGTGTAATATAATAACGAAACTGGCAAGGCAAGGAATTCAAACAACTCGAAGCTCATTGCATATATGGAACGGTGATCTAGCTCAGCAGGTCAGGAAACTAATCCAGCTCTCTACCTGTTTTCGTTAATGAAGTTTGTTTGGAACGAGGTCATGCTCACTTGTTAATGTGTTGCGAAGAGTCACTTCTGCACAGTAGCAGGGGTGAGTGCTTGCCACACAGGCCATATAGCCTCCCAAGCACAGCCTATGGTGTTTACTATGTGACCCTTTCTAGAAAAAGTTTTTACCGATTTCTGATCTAGAATGAGGCTGAGGCCATTTCCACCTCCAGTAGTTCAGAAATGCTCGGTGGGCTTTCATGGCCTCCTTCTCTCCTACCACCTGCGTGGTGCAAGCTTTTTGAAGATGGGCAGTCCTTCCGGGAGAAGTCAAGGAAGGCCCAGGAAGCATCCGTGGGACCCTGGGCCTCACTGTCATGTTCTCTCCACTTCTGGAATGTAGGGGGAAATAAATTTGAAGATATTGTGTAGTTGGTGTCGTGTTTGGACACAAATCCGATGTCATGTATTCTCTTCATCTGTTGGTAGTTGGTGGGATGCAGGAGACCGTACTCACGGTCACTGGTAAATCTGTGAAAGAGGTGATGAAGCTGGACGATGACGAGACCTTTGCCAGATTTTACCGCAGCATGGATGACACTGTGCCTCGAAGCCCCGTGGAGCTGGACGAGGATTTCGATGTCATTTTCGATCCTTATGCCCCTAAGTGAGTTATTTCAGTTTCCATCTTTCACCACTGAGAATGGCTGGTTCCTTCGTCAGCCTTCACACGGTACCTCTATGAGGATCTTCTCTCGCTGTCACCGCCTTCTGCCGTAGACCTTCCTTACAGACACATGATTATTCTCTAGAGCCAGACACATGAGGTAGATGAAACACATGCGCTCCAGAACAGATGTGCGCTTGGGCAGAAGGTCGGTGAACACAGCGTGTGCCACGGATGTTTGCCCTGGTCCATAAAAGTAATGTCACTGGATTGTTCACATAACTGAATATTGTCTTGCAGATTTTTAGATGAACATAAATTTAGCGAGAGGTCTCTATACTGTCTTTCATTTGACATGTTGAACTCTTACTCGTAACTTTGAAAAATATTTGGATCACATGGGCTCAAACTCCTACAACGAGCTAGAAAATCAATACAGCGTGTTACTTAACTTACAATAATTCATGAAATGAATAGATCTGAGAGCCTTCTCAGTGATGACCAAGGGTCGCTCTTCACCCAGGGTCATGACTAAACCACCTCAGGAAAGCAATTATGGTTTTAGGATTCCTTCAGTTGCAGGTGCCAGAAAGAAATCCAAGTCAAACGGACTTCGGCAAACGAGAGGTGTGGAGCGATTTATAGGTTCACTCACTGAAAGGTGAAGGTGTGAACTAGGTTCCAGGGGCTCCTCAGAATGAGTTCTCTTCTCTTGCCGCTTTTCCTTCGGGCTGCTTTGCTGCAGCCAAGCTGTAACCATGTGGTGGACAGTGGCCACCCCAGCTGTGGATGTTTCAGCTACCTACTCTGCCGTTCCAGCACAGACAGCTTCTCTTCTCACAGTTCCCGCCAGCCCAAGTTCCAGGCTTGATTTTCTAGGGCCCGAGCCCAGCCCTAAAGCAATCACTGTAGCCAAGGGGATAGAAGGTGCTGATTGGCCAGAGCTGGTCTCTGGATGCCCCAGAGCCAGTGTCAAGGTTTTCCTACCAGAAGCCAGGGAGAGTATACACTGGGCAGGCTACGCCTACAGCCATGGACCACATTTGTCTCTTCCAGAAGACTGTGGGGTCACCATACATTTTCCTGCATTTTTTGCATATTTCCCATTTTTTTCAGTTTTTCTCAATTTTCTATCTTAAAAAATGAACAGTTTGCCATTTCCTGCCTTTAAGTGAAATTTTGTGTATTTGCATACACAGGCATTTTACCATTTCTCATCTTCTCCCAACCCAAATGTCATTGCTTAAATCGTTATATCTATAGAGCTATATCTATGTTTATAAACACACTCTCACACGGAGGACCATATTATATATAATAGCACAGAGGCCATGCAGTTGGAAATTGAGAGCAGGAGTGGAATCTGTCAGGAAACCATGTGAATGGATCGCTTACCTCCCCATGTCTGGTCTGCCCCCAGAGAGTTGTGTCAGTGTATGAAGTTATAGCTGGCTTCTTGGACCTATTTTATTTCAATATATTCTTCAAAGCAGTGGTTACTTTTCAGAAAGGTGCAAAGGGTTGAGAGGAGGCTAGTTGTGGGGGAGTTCCTAAGGAAACTGAAAACCAGTTGTGTAAAAAGAACCTTTAGTCTGGAGGAAAGAGAAATCGAGAAGCAATAACTGGCTGTAAATTCTTGAAGGGCTCCCCAGGGACAGAAGAAGTAGACGTGTGTAATATTCCAACAGGAGAAGTAGGAGGAGTTCATGGGTGTGATAAGGGTGAGGAAGAACTTCCTACCCTGCAGAGCTATCCAGTAGTAGAATGAGCTGTCCCATGTAGCACCAGATGCCCCTCCAAGCAGAAACCACAGGGTGTGGTGTGGGCGGTGGGGAGCCTCTGGGATCTTAGACTAAATGGGCCTGAATCCCCCATCTCCAAGATTCTTTGTCTCCATGTCAGGAAGTGGCAGGCAGGAGAAGGAACTGTACAACTTACAACGAAATCAGGAAATAAAATGGTAGAGACTGTTATTTCAGGTCAGAGACCCCCAAATAAAGCAGGCGTGGAGGCTATGCAGACCAAGGCTACAACTCCACTTTGCTCCCCAGGTTGACCTCCTCTGTGGCCGAGCACAAGCGCGCAGTGAGGCCCAAGCGTCGGGTTCAGGCTTCCAAAAATCCCTTGAAAATGCTGGCAGCCAGAGAAGATCTCCTTCAAGAATACACGGAGCAGAGATTAAACGTTGCCTTCATGGAGTCGAAGCGGATGAAAGTAGAAAAGAGTGAGTATATGAAACCACCACCACCCCGCCTCTGTGTTGGGGTCTGGTGATTAGGTGATTTTAATCATCTTTTCTGTCTTGCTAAGGCCAATCATGTGTTCAAAAGACACCCATCAAATAAAAATGAGTAAGTTTGCACACACACGTGCACACCCGCCTGGAATGGAAAGGATTTTCACAGAAATTCTTAGAGTGTGGAGCGTCTGTTCACTTTGTTAATTTAAATTATCCTGTTTTGCTGAGTTTTCTTTCAAGAGATTGGAGGAGAAGGATGCTTCTCAGCTTTGTAGTTCAACCCATTTTCAGCTCTGTAGAGCCCAAACACAGTAATTCCCCACTTAATCTTGTTCGAGAGCAAATCATGTGATCGCTCATGAGAAAATGTCCCAAATTACTGCTTTTCCTAACCCTAGATTTTCATATTATTAGTTAATGCATAAACCAATGTTTTCCAAATTGCATTTAACAGGAGCCTCAGGAGCCTCGGAACTGAGGATGTGGACTGGGTAGCGTTGGGGCCTTGGGGTAGAGGTGGTGAATAGGAGTGAGGAGGTAGCTCTGTGCTCTGTGTCCCATTTCAGGCTAAGCTGCTCTGCTCTCCTCAACCTGATAAGGTGGGGTTCCCTTGTTCTGAAACAGTGGTTTTCTTGATGAAGGTAATTAGGGCATACACCATTTGCCAGCTTGAATAGTCTTGCTATAATTTGTATTTTCCTTTAGCACTCAGAAACCTACTTCCAAAAGTTTTTCTTAGAAATATAGCATTTACATGAAGTAGTTGAGTCTTTTCATTATAACTGATTGACTAAGAAAATATATTTCAAAACTTCTGTGCCATATGAATTGTCAAGTAGTGTAAGACCCTAATCCCAGCAAAATAATTTTCTGAATTCCTCTCTAGCACAGACATTTTTTAAAAACAATCAGTTGAAGAAATAAAGGCTTCTTGGCACAAATTTTAGGTATTTTTCCTCTGCCTCCGCTTTTGGGGGCCTGGGGATGGCTTTGTGATGATTGACATGTACACATTTGTTGGTGTACATGGAAAACCCAGCATCTTGTTACAACAGTCTTAATTCTGAGAGCGGAAGACCTCAAGATTATCTAGTTGATCACTTTGCCTCCAGGAAAAAGATTAGGACTAACCACATCCCTACAAGAGTGCCTGCTTTTCTACGTATAAAGACTTTTATTGAAAGACCTCTCATAGTCTTCCTTGTGAGTGCATTTGCATTAACAGCTAAACGTTGTTAGGAATCATATCAGCTTTCAGTGGAATTGCAACACGTGTGTCCAGCTCTTGATTTTATACCAAAATAGCTGGTCCACACTGTCCCTCGATTCTTGTCCCCCTGCAACGTGAGGTGTGACATGTGTCCACAAGCAGCTGATACTTTCAGTACAGAGTTAAATCCTGAGCTCAGCATTGGGATGCATCGTCAACCAAACCTGAGCATGTTCTCCCCCTCGGGATTGACTTTCTGAGAAAAAGCTAGTCGATGATGAATCTCTGATTGTAAACATTGTCATTTCACCTGCCCATCTTGCCCCCCACCATTGTTTCTTTATTCAACCCTCCCAGTGTCCTCCAACTCCAACTTCTCAGAAGTCACTCTGGCAGGTTTAGCCAGTAAAGAAAACTTCAGCAACATCAGCCTGCGGAGCGTCAACCTGACCGAACAGAATTCCAACAATAGCGCGGTGCCCTACAAGAAGCTGATGCTGTTACAGATTAAAGGTACTTAGGAGCCACGGAGAGGAATCACATGTGGATCAGGGGTTTGAATCTGGTAACACCAGGAGGTCTGACTATAAGGGGGAGAGAACCTACTGTGGGCTGGGCGCTGCGCCACCTCCTGTCACGTAAGCTTCACAAATCCCATGAGGTGGGAGATGTGACGCCCAGTGAGGCTTGGAGAGCTTAGTGACGTGCCTGAGGTCACAGCGGCTGTTGAGTGGCAGAGCTGGATTTTCATCCAGGTCTTCCCCATTCCAGAAGCTCAGCTTCTGCTGCCACCTCCCCTTGCCCCCTGAGCCCCGCCACCATGCTGTCATGCAGTTCCAGATGCCCCCGAAGTCTTCGTGGAGGCTTCTCCACTCGCTCCTCGCTGAGGTGAGCAAGGTCATTGTGGGCCAGAGGCAGAGATGCAAGTTCTTGGAGAAGGAATCCAGGGAAAGCAGAGGCAAGTGAAGCTGACCTAGATTTCCACTCTAGCACCCCCTCTGTCAATAGCAAGGGAGACGACCAAAGAGGCCGTGAGCTATGAGGAAAGACTTAGCTGCCTCTAGAGTACTCAGCAAGAGGAGGCTGCATGGAATATCCTTCACGGAGGGTGTCCCGTGTGTTTCTGCATGACCACTGGCCTTTTTAGTGCATTCGGACTAGTGACGAGCATAGACACCCAACGTCTATTCCCGAGTTCTGACCCCGAGATGACACTATCGGTGTGACTGTATCAACAGTCATTTAGGAGAAGGTGTGGAAAGCAGCACAAAGCAGTGCTTCCCTCCAAGCTGACTCCAAGACTGCCCTGGATTTAGCGTGCAAACCCCCAGGAAGAAGATGCTGTGGGAAGGCATGCCCTCACCTGCGGTGTGGCTAGCAGGGGCTATGGAATGCAGGAGGTGGGCTGAGCGCAGAGAAAGGGACCAGGAGAGGAGCTGAAAGGGGGAAAGGAGCACGTCTGCTAACTTACCTGGAGGAGGGAACCTAATTAATCCACACATGTGCTGTGGTGGTCCTAAGACTCATGGTGACATTTAGGAAAGCACTAACAAGGGAGACTAATCTAGAAGGCTGTCACCAGAAACCCCCTTCTACCACTCTGCATCATGGAGCCGGTATCGGCAGACGAGAATCTTTAGAATTGCAGGAGTCTGGAGCAGGGCTGCTTCCTGGTCCTTCCTGTGGCTTGGAGAGTTCCCCTCTCTGGGAAGGTGGTGACGCTTTGCCTCCTGCCTTACAGGAAGAAGACACGTGCAGACCAGACTGGTTGAACCTCGAGCTTCGTCACTCAACAGTGGGGACTGCTTCCTCCTGCTCTCTCCCCATTACTGCTTCGTGTGGGTAGGAGAGTTTGCAAATGTCATAGAAAAGGCGAAGGTTGGTATCTGAAAAATAAAAATTGTTCCGTTAAGCATCTCCTTTACACAGCAAAGAAAGTTCTACCAGTTGCTAGATCTTTACAAGGCTTCTCAGACGCCAAATGTTTGATTCAAGTGAGGAGGGAGAGGCAGTATGTCTTTTGCTGAATGTCTCTCAAACAAGCATTCATTAGGTGCGTGCGTGCGTGGGATGTTTTAGAAGGATTATGACCTATCTCATCAGTTTTTAAGTCCTATTCTCACCCCTGTGTGAAAAAGGAACTGGCACATCACTTCAAAGCCATTTATCTCAGGTACCCATGAAATGCTGCTGTAGGCTTATTGAATGAGAATCTCATGGGCAGAAGCCCAGAGAATGGGTATTTCTCCAAAACTTCACAAGTGGTCTATTGAATTTGAAAATAAAGAGCTGTTGCTGTAGAGAATTGTACCCGTGGTCCTTGAGTTCCATTCTTCTGACCTTGCTGAAAATACCCAAGAACTAGGGCCTGCAGCCCCTGTGGTCACATGGTCTCCCTTGCAGACCTGCCATTTTTCCCCTCCAACTTCAGTATGTGCCACTCTGCCTCACCACAGGCTTGTCTGCCTAGCTAACTGTGCTCCTCCTCCCTTTCTCCAGGCCTCAGAACTTGCAAGTTTAATTCAGACAAAGAGGGAACTTGGTTGTAGAGCTACTTATGTCCAAACTCTTGAAGAAGGAATTAATACACACACTCATGCGGCCAAAGACTTCTGGAAGCTTCTGGGCGGCCAAAACAGCTACCAGTGTAAGAGTTATTTCAGAGAATCTTGAGACTTTTCTTATTCCCTACTTCATTCTTCTAAACCGGCCACCTTTCAGGGTAAAATGTCATACTGTCTTGTTGTTCTCATCCCAAAGCTGCTGGAGACCCAAAAGAAGACGAACTTTACGAAGCTGCCATAATTGAAACAAACTGCATTTATCGTCTGGTGGATGACAAACTTGTCCCTGATGATGAGTACTGGGGGAAGACTCCCAAGTGCTCCCTTCTGCAGTCAAAAGAGGTACAGTGTGTGGGGGCCACCCTCGCCAAGAGAGCACTTTGCACAGGGCTGCCCAATAAAATTGGTCTGAAGTGCCCGAGAAATGCTGGCCAGTGGTCCTGCCTGGTCTTGAACAGTGACCTATTTTTAAAGTATATTTACTTGTGAATTCAAACCATCACTCCATCTTAAATACAAGGATAGAATTCAGAATATTGCTCAGAGGAGGCATGTGTCAGGCTTTTCTGTTTTAGGCAAAATGTAATTTTTTCTTTTTTTTTGTATTTTTGTTGTATTTTTTTTTCTTTTCATATCTGTATGAGGTGATGGATGTCAACTAAATTGTAGTAATCATTTTGCAATATATATATATAAATCAAGTCATTATGCCTTATACCTTAAACTTATGCTGTGCTATGTGTCAGGTATATGTCAGTATAACCAGAGAATAAAATGTAAATAGTCCTTAGCCCTATCTCTTGATTTTTCTATAAACATTAAATGAAGTTTTTTCAGTCCTTAAGTTGCAGGAATAATAGATGCATGTTTATATAATTTGGGTTTGCCAAATTTGCTTTTTTCTCTCACACCGGTAAATGATTACTAAATACATACATTGTCATTACCATTCTGTATTTTATATGTGTTGCGAAAAAGTGGAAAAGAACAAACGAACCTTAAATTTCATTGAATAGAGGAGTATTAGAAAGAATGCGATCCAAAGCAAGGTGGATTATATGACATGCATGGGCAATTAAATGGAAAAATGAAATCACAGAAAAGAAATAATCAGGAGTAATTTTAAAGACAAGGTGCAATTGAGCCTAGTTGGGAGTTGAGTAGGATTTGGATTGCTGGACATGAAGGAAGAAATTAGTCTAAGAGGAAAGAGTCGAATAAACCACAGGCATGGAAATAAGAAATAGCATTACATTCACGTATCCACTCAGCAAACCCATAGTAAAGTCCTGTAAATGCAAGTACGGTATGGTCTGTGCCCTGGAGGGTGCTGGAACTGTACGGAGGGGTGACCACCTCCCTGGCCCTCAGGGCCTGGCATTTAAGAAGTGGCCTCTATATATGCTCAGTGAATGAAAGAACAAAGGAGGGAGACAGAGAGAAAGAAAGGAAAGAAGGCAGGTAGGAAGACAGAGTTAAACAACTCGCCACGGAGTTTGCGAGTTCAGGACAATAGGGAAATGAGGGCCACAGGGCAGAGGGTAGTGTGACAGGGCCTCGCCAGCGGTCACACCCATCCCACTCGATCAGTACACACCCTCATTCAACCGGAGCAGGACCTTGACGTTGACCTGTTCTTCTCTGCCGTCTTCCCAGGTACTGGTGTTTGACTTTGGTAGTGAAGTGTACGTGTGGCATGGAAAAGAAGTCACATTGGCACAACGGAAAATAGCCTTTCAGCTGGCAAAGCACTTATGGAACGGAACCTTTGACTACGAGAACTGTGACATCAACCCGTTGGATCCGGGAGAATGCAATCCGCTTATTCCCAGGTATTCCCGTCACGTGCTGATGGTGTGGAAGAGTGCCTGCAGGTTCCCTCAGGGGGCCCGAGTCCCCACCACGCTCCCCTACTGTCACTCCTTGTAGGGTTTCCTTTTCATCACTGACTGCAGGCAGTAGCCTGAATGTTCACAGAAAGAACACTCCCTTAGCTTTTGCCTAACTGATGCAGGACTATGGATGCTGTCATCTTCTGGACGCTGTGTTCAGTCTCCTTCCTTGAGGTGAACAAATTGTTCCCACCTACGGCATTCCAGGTGCTGTCCTGGCAGATGAGTAGCAATTGTTGAAACAAATTACATGCTGATCTGAGAAGCTTCCCAGGACCTGGAATTCCGCCATTGATCTGAAGGTGCAAAAGCAACATATTTCCTTCTAATTTCACACCTTCTCAGTATAGCTTTTGAATTCCAGGATTTGCCATTTATTTGGCAGTAGGTGATGTCTGTGCCTTTCGGGGGGCAGGGAGTGAGAGGGAGGATACTGTATTGAAATAATGATTGTAATTTTAGTATTTCCTACTGGGAGTAGATGAGTGAGCGCCTAATCTGTTGGTTCTCACCATGTTGCAGATCAGAATTACCTGAGAAGCTTTAAAAAAAAATGCACATACCAGGCCCAGGCCCAGCGCCAGCCCCAGCAATGTAGTCTCGATTCGTGTGGGGTGGGGGTTATGTGTTGGGGGTCTTAAGAGCCTCCTCAGGGCTCCTCCTAAGGGGCAGCCAAGATTAAGCCCTGAGCCTTTCCTACCAGATGAGGGGCTGAAGCACTGAGGTGTCCAGACTTAGCCCAGTTCAAACATGGAAGTCATCCTGAAGGAAGACGTTCGCCAGCTCACCCCACAACCCACTGCCTCTCATGCTTGCTTGGCTCCCACCATAAAAGATCATTGTCTAAAGCTGAAAGCAAGTCTCCTCCGATAGGCATCCTAGCAAGTCTGCAGAGTAAAATTTATATAAAAAATGGTCATTCAGACATTTGCCGTGAAAGACCCCAGCCTTGCAAGGGAGTCCTGAATTCCCCAGAGTGGCTGGTACTTGGTTCCCAGAGTCCTGGAAGAGTACGAGGTGGAAGTGTTTGTATACTGTACTTCACCCCGGCAGTCTCCCCAGGAACAGGCAGCCCCCTTGATGTGCCCTAGCTGTGACGTCAGAACCATAGTCCTGACGAAACAGGAAGTGATGGAGCACAGAACACAGCAGGGCCCAGTGAGCGCGGCTCAGCATCCCAGGCTCCATTCACAACCAAAGATTGATTTGGAAGGATGAGCAATACCCGCACGAACCCTCTTCAGCCACCATTTCCTCGACTCTGCCTGTTTCTGAGTTACCAGTGTTAGGAACAGTTTCAAGTTCTGAGATCCTGAGGCGGGACCAGGCCTCCAGGTTGGGCTGTGCCACTTACCTTTCTGTGCCTTTGTGCTCCCCCTCCCCCAGCCCACTGTCATGTCTGGTGGCCTGGAAATAAATATGCAGATATTCTCTTTATGATCTATGGAAGTATGCTCATTTTAGTAACAGGAGAATTTCATCTGTTCCTGGACACCGGAGAGCTTTGTTGTAACAGGACTTAATAGAGAATTCAGGATGAGCTCTGCCTCCCTCCCATTGACCCATTAAAGTGACAGACACGTGGTGAGCACCTGCAGGGGACTCTGAGTGCGTGGAGCAGGCGAGGACGATGTACATGTGGCTCCTGCCTTTCCTAGCTCCCGGTCTAGTATACCACCGCCAGAGGATCCCAGATACAAGAATTTGCTAGAAAGAACGAAAAGTCCAGTCCAGATGGGATTCACATCCCATTCAGGCACATCAACTCCATGCACACAAAGCCTTGCTAGGCATCAGGCTGAAATACTAAAATATCACTCATCTGACAACACGAACCACTCATTCTCTATACCACTAATGTATTCTGAGTTGTTTTCAGTAGCCACGGGTGTCTGTTTTCGATTCCTTTCCTTTGTTTTCGCATGGCTTAATCTCGGTTCTTTTCCTGTCTCCTCCCCCACCCACTCACCCTTTCAGAAAAGGACAGGGGCGACCTGATTGGGCAATATTCGGGAGACTTACAGAACACAATGAGACTATTTTGTTCAAAGAGAAATTTCTTGATTGGACTGAGCTGAAGAGACCTAATGACAAGAGCGCCAGCGAACTTGCCCAGCAAAAGGTATTTTTGGGAATCAAGTCTTAAACCTCAGGCCTTGGTTGAGGTCCCGACAACAGAGGCCTTGAAGCTTAAAAGCCTTCCCGGGGTTTACTGGGAGACAGCAAACGGGTTTCCAGTTATATTCTACCTTCCCAAGGTGAAGTAGGCCTGCCCGTGCCTCCGGGTTTACAGGCGACCCATTCGCTGTCACGGGGGGCTATTCAGGCCTCCGTAGTCTTTCCCCGAAATGCAGTGAAATGCCGGGACAGAGCTGGAAAGCCTGACTTTCTGAAACAGCAGTGAGTATGACAAGAAATGGCTGTAGGAACAGGCCCCTGAACCAACACTCTACGTTCCCTCGTAGGATGATCCTAGGGCCGAAGCCAAGCCGTACGATGTGGCGCGGATGGTGGTGGTGCCCCAGGTGACAACAGGCACCGTGCTGGACGGGGTGAACGTGGGTCGTGGCTACGGCCTGGTGGAAGGGGACGACAGGAGGCAGTTTGAGGTTGCCAGTGTCTCGGTGGATGTCTGGCACATCCTCGAATTTGACTACAGCAGGCTCCCCAAACAGAGCATCGGGCAGTTCCACGAGGGAGACGCCTATGTAGTCAAGTGGAAGTACATGGTGAGCACCGCAGGTCAGTGAGCACTTCCGTTTCCTTCACGCAGACGCGGGCCCGGGAGGGAGCACTTCTTAGAGCCCCTTCCCCGTGCGCGCTGCCTTACCGTCAGCCGTGGGGACAGTGCGCCAATCTGGTCCTTCGCTTGAGAACCACTTAGTCAACCTTAAAGATGGATCCTGATGAGCTAGCATTGCTAACGAATGTCATGTTTCCTTAGAGAAGTTAAGGTTTCTCTGCTCCCCCCACTCCCTCCCCTGCCCCGTCCCCAGAGGTTCTCTGGGAAAGTGATGATTTGCCTCCAAATGATATTTGCCATGTGGCTGTCTACTGCTTAAATGAAAGTCTTAAGTGAAGCCTATCTGGATGACTTAGAACTGCAACCAAATGGTGTGGTAATGCACAAAAGATTTATGAAAAATAAAAGAAGCTATTTCCTCTGAGGCTGGGAGCATTAACACGCTCTGTGGATCAGGTAGAATAAATACATAGTCAAACTGCTCGTGGTTCCTGTCGGTGAAATACTCAAGCAAAACACTCAGTTGTGTGCTTTGCACGAGAGGTAGTGAGGGAGGAGAGCCAGTGGACTTTGGAGGGAGAACCCCTTTTCCCTGCCCAGAAGTAGCCAGTTCTCGGCAGCGTCCCTCAGCCCCGCCATTTAGGAGTTTGTCGCAACCTTGTGATTTCGAGATTCAGCCCCCGGGAGTTTATTCACCTCTCAGACAGCCTCTTTGCTGACCAGCTGTGGCTGCCCCGGGGCCCCAGGCAGTGGAGGCCGTGGTCTGCTGATGAGACGTCCGCAGACTCAAAACCAGTTGATTTCTTTCCTAATTGATCAAAAGTAAGTCTGTTAATCACCTGGTGGCATTTACTGAGCACCGCATCTGTCTTCTGGGCATAAGACACTTATTTTAGGGAGTAGGTAAATCCATCCGGCCCTGCCTTCAGGAAGCATATAGCATAAATGCCAATAAGGCAGGTGTGGGTGAAGCAGCGACGTCATGCTGGGTTCCCCAAGGCGGGCTCTGCTGGCGGCCAGTGAATCGGAGGCTGCACCCAGGGCTGTCGGGGGGTGCCCCCGGCCTGGAGGCCCACCCGGCCCACGGCACACGAGGCACAGCACTGGGGGCTTTGCTGCACACTGTCCTTGAGTGCCTCCCCAAGGCGCCCCGGGATGTACCGTGTCGTTCTGCTGATTTCTCAGTAGGGCCCCCACCCAAAGTCACACGGGGAGTAGAGAGCAGATTAGGATACTGAAAGCCCCCTTCCCATTCATAGGGAGGCCCTAGGACTTGGAGGAAAGGCCACAGGTCCTGGGGCCATACAGCCTGCATCTTCTCTCAGGCCCTACATACCAGCTCTGCAAGGTGGGTAAAGTGAATTAGCCTGTCTGAGCTTCGGTGTTCTCATCTAGAAAACAGAGATGATACCCAGCTCACAGATTATTATAATCTTTTTTTTAATTTTATTTTATTACGTTATGTTAGTCACCACACATTACATCATTAGTTTTTGATGCAGTGTTCCATGATTCATTGTTTTCGTATAACACCCAGTGCTCCATGCAGAATGTGCCCTCTTTAATACCCATCACCAGGCTAACCCATCCTCCCACCTCCCTCCCCTCTAAAACTCTGTTTGTTTTTCAGAGTCCATCGTCTCTCATGTTTACAATTATAATCTAATACGTATAATGTTTAGCATGTGCCTGACACAGAAATAATCGTCACTGATGTCCTAAGCAACACAAGCAAAATCACTGTGAATCACATGAATCCAAGATTTCTGAGGCCTTCAGAGACTATTCTCTTGGAGGCCCCTAAGAAATAATGATTTCACCCAGGCAAATACTTTCTGTAAACACAATGCACATCTCACAGCCAGCTCCAGCAGCTTCTTTATGAGCTAAGTTACAACTCTGAAGAAGTCCAGTTGCAGAGCATTAAGTTAGAGCAGGGAGCATTCAGATCTCCAGACAGTCCCTCTGGGAGCAGAGAAGCATAGCCCAGTGGCATGAACAGTGGCCCCTTGGCCACTGCGGTCCAGCCCCTCATCACTCGTACCCCTCAAGGGCCGCACCTGCAAACAGGACTGAACTCGGAGCTCGGGAAGCTCTTCCGGGACAGGGTCAGCAGAAACCATTGGCTGTAGAGACAGGACAGTCATCCTCCTGGCAGACACCAGGCAGCCTGCACAGGCACACAGAGAAACTCCTTGGGGAGTGAACCGTGCACTCCAGGGAAGGGAGATGGAAGGCCTTGGCAGGTTGGGTCCTGCCCCAGTAACAGAGCCAGGCAGCTCCGGAGCATGATACATGCTCGAGCTGCCGTGAGTCGGTGAGCAGTAAATGGGATTCTGCTGCAAGACCACCTGACCAGGAGCAGTTCTTTATGTTCTCCGTGTCTTCTGTTACTCCTAAACACAGCTACTGGTCACAAACTGACTCCGGAAAGTATTTTGAGGCACGAGACATCAACACTTTAAATTAGCCATCTGATCAAGTCTATAAAGGTTACAGTCTGTAATGTCTTACTGATGAAAGCTGAATCTTTACTTTGCTAAAATTAAAAATAAATGGAATGAGAATTAAGTTGTGTGTAGGATTAAATTTGGGTATACTGACGAAAATTCCAAGGAAAAATACTGAAAACTATTTTAAGAAAATATTTCTATTTTAGATGTAGATACTGAAGTCCACATGAGGATGGTAGGTGGTAAAACATTGGTTATTATTGAAACCTGAATATATACTTACACAATGTATTTAAGTGCTAACAAATTTCAAGCTATGTATCAACTTCTGTGACCTGTTTTAAGCATATCTCTCCCCAGCTGACAGGACTAATTTTCACTACTTTGAAGAGTGGGATTTGCTAATCAAAGGCAAACTTTTGTTCCTATCTAAAGTAGCAGAAATTTCAAAGGAGTGGCTTCCAAACTAATTGTGAATATACCTGACCTATTCATTGATGGTTTGTTTCTCTTTCATCTCATCCACTTAAAAATACATGAACTTGACCAGTTCAGGTCCACAAAAGACGGCACTGAAGGTTGTGCTTAGGCAAAGTGCTGTAAGAAGTATTATAATCGTTTATGGAAACTGTTTATAGAGTGCTTTGCTAAACGGCCAAAAAAATCAAATAAATATGGCCCTGGCCTCCTAAGAACTTAAAATAAATGAGCTTTCTTCTTACCTTCAAACCTCAAGACAGCTGTGATGTTGTAAATGGGATTGGAGCTGAGAAAAACTGAGTTCATATAGAACCAGAGAATCCAGTTATCATCTTTAACTTTCAATAAGTGGGGGGGAGGGGGGTTGGGGTTTATAACCGCCTGTTTTCTCCCCTTGTTGACCACCACTTTCTGGGACCACGCAGGCAGGCATCTGAGGTAACAGCTTAGTCTCCTGACCTCATTCATTCCAGAAGGGTCTGCCTGCACGTCCTGTCCTCTTGTCATCGGTCACCTCCTCAGAGAGGCATTCCCTCAACAGGGAATCCCATCGGTACTCACCCTGCCCCAGGTCACGTCCCCCCGTCTGTCTTTCTCAGAGCACTTGGGACTATCTGAGACTGTCTTGCTCATCTGTTGGTTGAATGAGAGCAGGGGAGCAGTCCGTCTGGCTTAGCCTGATATCGGGAAGAGTCCCCAGCACACTGTAGGTGCTCGGGGACTATCTGCTGAATGAATGAATGAATGAGCGGAGTCTGGAGTGCGGTATATACCCTAAAAGTAGCGAGGCGAGGTCTAAAATACGGCCTTTTAAAGATGGCCCCTTGACCAGTGAACTTTCCGCGCCTGCTCTTCAGTGAGATCTGTGTCCTGGGTGCTGCTAAGGTTGACCGAGTCCCTCCAACCTGGCTGCCGTCCTGGGGACAGATAGGATTGAAATCCCAGATTCGTTTGTGAAAGTGATATGTCAGCAATAGATCTCTTCCATTTCTGACAGAATTTGGAAACTTCAGAGTGGTGTTTTGTTTTGTTTTGTTTTGATTAGAATCGTTTTCACAGACTAAACTTTTCCCTTTGTGCTTAAAGCTGGCCCAGCTGTTGTTCTCAATATCTTTTCTCTACCAGCTAATCTTTTGCCCAAAAAAATGGCGTGATACGGAAAATGCATTTGTGTCTTTGGGAGTCCTGCTCCGGCAGCCACCGTTTTTCTCTGTCACATACTTGGAGATCTGCCGCCTTCCTGTAGGATGACAGGTGTTTTTCTCAGGGTATCAAGAAGGCGAGATCATTTTTTCTCCAATTTGGAGGCTCGGGATCAGTTAACGGGAAGGAAGATGGTTTTTCTCCTCAGCCCCAGGCCCAAAAGCTATTTCTTCTGATTATTCCGCCCTTGTGGGTTCTTTGTGTTTGCAGTGGGAAGTCGACAAAAGGGAGAGCACTCGGTACGGGTGGCTGGCAAAGAGAAGTGTGTCTACTTCTTCTGGCAAGGCCGGCAGTCAACCGTGAGCGAGAAGGGCACGTCGGCTCTGATGACAGTGGAGCTGGATGAGGAGAGGGGTGCCCAGGTAAGTCCTGGGAAGTGGCTGTCCCAGGGGAGGAGAGACTTGGCCTTCCTGCGGAGCCCCCGGGGTTGGGGCCGGGTCCCCTGAAGAGCCAGTCCAGTGAACAAAGACCGCATCATGCAAGGGACGCTTAGTCCTGGCTGGCTTCCCCAGATTCCAGGCTGGGCCTCCACTCCCACCTCCCCACTGCCTGGCCGGGAGTCATGTGCTCTTAAAGGAGATGTTGCATCTGCAAATAGTAAATCCACAAATCAAGTACCAAGTGCCAGTGAGTGGTTTGTTTTTTTTTCTTTTTTTTAAGTTTCCACTTGACTAATACGCAAGGAATGGTAAATGAAACAAAGAGATGCTGTTTTCCACTTCTAAAACTGCTGGAGGTTTTATAAAGAATGGGTCTGAGGCTGGTGAGGATTTTTAGCAGGATGCTTCCAGTGGGAAGGATAGCCTGAAACAGCCATCCTGGAAAGCAGTTTGGCTCAAGAACCTTAAAAATCCTCATAAACTCTGATCACTTTTTCCACTTACACAAATCTGTCCTAGGGAAGTATCAGAGATTAACATAAAAATTAGGATTCCCATCATCTGCATCCCTCACAGCAACCTGAGTGCTTTTTTTCTGGATCCTGTCAGATCATGTCATTCCCTTGTTCTCCAGCACACTTGGACCGCAGTCCCAGCGTTTTCCTGGTGGTGCGCCTCCACCTTCGTGGCAGGCCACTGCACCCCCCCTCCCTCTGTCTTGCACCATGGCCGGGGCGAGTCTAGGCTTCTTTGCCACTGCTCAGACCTCTTTCCCTCTACCCCAGGGCCTTTGCACAATTTCCCATTCCCAAAGTTCCTCTGTATCCACAGTAACTTTCAACCTCAAGATTCAGATAGCTGTTCAAATGTCACCTATTTTATCCAAATCCCTTCCTATTCTCTGTCCTGTTACTCTGTTTTCTAGCACTTACCATTCTTACCACTACTTAAAACTACATAATCAAGTTGTCATTTTGTTTACACTTTGAATACGTTGTGTTTACTCATTTATTTTCTGTCTTTCCCTGCAAGCATGAAAGAGACAGTGCGTGCTGGTCTTCCCCACCACTGTAACCGCAGGGCCTGTTTAATGCCAATGCCAAAGCTTTGTAAACAGTACTTTTTGATGTTCGGATTATCTTTGCCTCGGGTCCCACCCTTTAGTAATTAAGAGTTGACTGTGGGGTTTTGGGGAGAACATGATATCATGTGCAAATATCTTCAGGACCTCAGATGAGTAGTTCACAATAGCACCAGGGAAGAGAACAGGTGAATTTTCTCCAGAACAGATCAGCACTCACTTTTAGCCTTCTAAGAGCTGCTCCTCTTCCCTAAAAAGTATATATTTCCTACTGTAGACCATATAATAATTGTAAATAATTGTTAGAGACCACTGCATTTTAATTTTTTCTTAATTGTGGGTCATTTCAACTGCCTTTTTAATTTTTGTAAAGGCCATGTTTTAATCATGCCTTCAAAATCCGCCTTAGAATTTTTGAGTCTTAACCTCTCTAGTTTGAGCATTGCATTTTTTTTTTTTTGTCAAGCCAACAGATGTAAGAACACTCCAGACCTATAAAACACTGCCACAAAATGGCACTTAATTATGCAGAACGGGCCCTGAGCTTGGTTAACACTTGGTGGGAAATGCTTCCTACCTTTTGGTGTGCCTGGACTGCCGGGCTCAGTCAACAGTTTCCTTGTTAAAGGAAAATGTCTAGCCGGAGTGAGAGTGAGGGGAGTCAACCCACACAGTTTATGAGCAGCTACCACCTGCTGGAACACAGTGGTTCACAGGCGAGGGCGAGGCCGTGGTCGGCAGGCCCACGGCACTGTGAGTGGACTCTGGGCATGGTTGCAAAAGAGACTGTTCTTTCCCCCAGAATTACTAAGTGATCAGCCGTTCTCCTTGCCGAGAGGCAGACTTTGTTGAAAATGTGTTTAAATCAGTCATGTTACATCTGTACCATGGAATGCCATTGAAATGTCAAAATTCATGTTTCAAGAGCCTTTGGTGACCGAAATACATCACGTGAAGAAAATCAGTATAAAGTAACATAAAACAGCAATCCTATTTTTGCCTGGGAAAGACATATACCTGAAAAATACTTGGAAAGGAAAGCTAGGCCCTGGAATTTTTATGGTGGTTATCTTGAGATAATAGTATTATCACTGGCTTTTGTGTGTATTTCTTGATAGTTTCCAGATTTTTTTTTACCATAGACATGTATTATTTTGAAGACTCTGGAAACCCAGTACATGTTACTTATTTGAATGTGTTTACGTTGAAAGGTCCAGGTTCTGCAGGGAAAGGAGCCCCCCTGCTTTCTGCAGTGTTTCCAGGGGGGCATGGTGGTGCACTCTGGGAGACGGGAAGAGGAAGAAGAAAATGCACAAAGTAAGTCACTTTACTATTGGAATTTGGTTTTTTCCCCTCTCCTGGAAGATATTTTTATACACAAGAGGGGTTAAAGTAAATCTCCTTTTATATAGGTGTGTCTTTACCCCTGAAAGCCTCCTAACGTTTGCCTTACAAATCAGCTGTATGGGGAGCTCATAGCGCCCCATCCCAACCCCAGTCCTGTGGAGTTTACTTCAGGATAGGACTTTGCATGCAGGAGGCTGACAGATGACTCCACCTTAAACTGAATCCTCTCAGTGACTCAGTCTCTTCTTAAGAGGGAAACAATTCAGTGGGTCGTCCATGATAAATTATGAGATTTTGGGGGGCCAGCATCCAAAAAAAAAAAAGGGCTTAGCATCAGAGCCTCTTAAAATATGCCTGTTACAGGATTTACCTGGGTATTTATAAATTTGTAAAAATGGTCTTTCTACATCATGAACCTGCTTCTAACTTCAAAAGGATGTGCTTTCTGGGCCTGCAGTAAGCTAGCTGCTGCCCGCCCCAGGCTGGGCCGGGCTGGGTGGTGGTGCTGGCTGGTGACTGCCGATGGAGGGCAGCTCTGGGGGCAGCACCGGGCCTAACTCTGTGCCGCTGGTGCCCCCTGCAGGCGAGTGGAGGCTGTACTGTGTGCGAGGAGAAGTGCCCGTGGAAGGAAATTTGCTGGAAGTGGCCTGTCACTGTAGTAGCCTGAGGTCCAGGACTTCCATGGTTGTCCTCAACGTAAATAAAGCCCTCATTTACTTGTGGCACGGATGCAAAGCCCAAGCCCACACGAAGGAGGTTGGAAGGACTGCAGCAAATAAAATCAAAGAACAGTGAGTATTGTGCGTGGGCGCCTCTCCAGAAGGGGCTTCCCTGTGGGACACAGGCTAAGGTGGGAAGGATACCCAGTAGAAGCCCATAGAAACCCTGGTGTACTTAAAGTGACTTCAGCAGGGGGTAGTTATGAACCTCGTCAGCACCTCTCACGTTCCAAGCGGGTGTGACACACATCTCCCGTAAAACTGCTGATGTGAGGGCTTCCCCCACTTTCTGAGGATTTACCTGCCTCCATAAAAGGTGGAGTGAGGAGCAAGGGAAATGACCCCAACAAGTGCTTTAGTTTCTTTGTAGGTACAGTTCATCTTTTGAACGAAAAGCCTGGAGTCCTTAGTCATTTAAAGAGAGCAAATTTCAAATATCTTTCAGGGGTCAGAGTTTTAGTTCTGCCAGAGCCATGGAAAGTTAGAAAGCATTGAGCTGAAGAAGAGCTGGGGAGACTACCAACCAACCGTGTCCGACTAGGAGATGCCCCCTTTTCAGAGGACGACCGTGTTTCCGCATTCTCCAAGGCAGCCACCTGCCAGGGAGTGGTCGGCCTGCCTGGGCCAGTTCTGGGGCGCAGCACAGCAGGGGCTGGGGTTGGTTCCCGTCCCAGGCAGGCCCCCACACTCGGGCAGCTCCCCAAGGAAGCACCCAGTGCCGGGGCAGTACTCAAGGGCCACAGGGGGAGAGGGAAAACTGAAGCAGGAAGAGAAAGCCTGCAAGGGAGTGGGTTGTCCTGCACAGTCACCGTCTAGAAGGGGCTGCAGCCCAAGCCCAGCAGGCCCCGTAGACAACCAGCTAGAGCCCAGTGTCACCCCGGCTTTCGGGGGATGCCTAGTGCTTCCTCAGGCTGAGACCCCCGGAGGACGGTGGTAACGTCTGAACAGTAAAAGTGTAAAGTTTCCAGGGCCACAATATGCCACCGAAGTATCATTTGGTCCAATCCGTCCTCTGGGCCCCAGGGCAGTGCGGTGGGGACAGAGTTCCCTCGGGACCGTTTGCATAGCCAGCGCTAAGGAGAGCGCGCAGGCCAGGGCCCTTGCCACGGGCAGCCAGCTGGGAAGCCAAGCGTCTCCTCTCCAGACCCTGTTCTGTGCGCTAGGGAGCGGGGAGGAGTGATAACTGACCTTCACTGAGCTAGTCAAAGGCATCCCTGGTCCATCAGCTTTTCCCCTTGGACCACTGAGAAAAAACAATGAACTCATTCACTCATTCACTCAGCAGGTATGATTGAGCACGTACTTGGTGCCAAGCCCAGATTTAGGGACCAGGGACTTGGCTAGTGAACAAACCCAAGTCTCCGTCCCCGTGAAGCTTATGTTCTAGCAGGAGAGGACAAGGAATAGTAAGTATGTATGTTATATATAAAAATGTATATCACTTTCATTACATTTTATATGTAATCGTACATTCTTCTCTAAGGGCCAAGCCAGTCCCTCTCATTGCCCCGCCCCCCCACACACACACACTCATAAACCACAGAGCACGTTTTCATTCATTAGTGAGAACTGTTTTAGTTAGAAAGTAGAAGAGAGATGGTGAACCGGTCCGTAGATTTAGTCTTGAATAATTTTGTACTGCCAACATGTCCGGGGCTTATGAAAAAAAAAACCTACTGGATTTTCTCCGTGCAGATGTCCCCTGGAAGCAGGACTGCATAGTAGCAGCAAAGTGACAATACACGAGTGTGACGAAGGATCCGAGCCCCTGGGCTTCTGGGACGCTTTAGGAAGGAGAGATAGGAAAGCCTACGACTGCATGCTTCAAGGTAATAGAACATTCCGTAGCCTTCCATCACTACTTTAGTCGATACATATTTATTGAGCCTGTATTGTGTACAACACCCAATGAATCAGACTGAGGCTAGGTCCTCACAGGCCTACAACCCAATAAGGATGCTAAATAATATGCAAGACGGGTATAAGGCCAAATAAAACTTTAGTGTGTCATAAAAGAGGTACAAATGAAGGGGGCTGAGAGTTAAAAAGAAAAAGATGAGTTCCACCAGGAAAATCATGCGTGGCCCCACAGAAGACAGGGCATTTAAACAGAGCCTTGAAGGTAAGCATGACTTGAAGAGAGGGAAGACGAAAATTCCAGGAAACCAGATGAGCAGTGACACACTGTGATCCTATGGAACAGGATGCTTTCGGTTTAGCCAGCTTCCTGGGTGCAGGGACACAATGGAGTTCAGATTAGAGAATAAGTCAGTTTTGTATTTAAATACACAAAATGCAGATCAACTCCAATACAGATGAACATAAGGAGAGCTAACAAGTATTAAGCAGTTCAGGATGAGCCAGGCACCACCTAAGCACCTGATACACATCAACCCAGCACTCACAACCTAATGCCACCAGGTTTCTACCGATGAGGAAACTGAGGCACGGGGAAGTTCATCAACCTGCCCAGGGTTGAACCACAGTGAGATGTACTCAGAACCACCACTCCATTCAACCACCTCTCAATTTTCATGAACTTTGATTTTTATTTATTTATTTTTTTGAGAGCGCCTTTGCACGCACACACGCAACAGGGGTTAGGAGGGGGGAGGAGCAGAGGGAGAGGGAGAGAGAATCTTAAGCAGGGGCTCCATCTGATGATCCTGAGATCATAACCTGAGCTGAAATCAAGAGTTGGATACTTATATGGCTGAGCCACCCAGGCGCCCCTATATGGTTTTTCTTAATAATGCATGTTGATGATGGAAAATGTTTGAAAGCATAAGTCCCTTATAATCATCTCTCTCAAAGGTAACTAGAGTTAACATTTCTCTATGTGATCCATACATATCTATATTTAAGAAAATTTTGGATTGCAGTATACAGTTTTGTAACCTGATTTTTCCCTTTATTATGAACAGTTTCTCAAGTTGTTCATATTTAGACTTTTGTGGCTGCAGGGTATTCCATGAAGATGCTATATGCCATTTTCTACTTAACCTGTCTTTTTTAGTTTAATTTTAGTTTAGAGAGCTGTTTCCAATTTTTCCTCATTATACAATAGAATTGTGGATAAATTTAAAATAAGTATCTGCATTTATTTCTAGTTAAAGTCCTAGATACAGAACTGCTATGGTAAAGGTAGAAAAGATTTAGAGTACATATCAACAAGGGTGCCCCAGGACATTGGCACCAAGTTTCATTCTCACCAGCAATATACATCCGAGAGGGTACATTTTCAGCACAGAGACTCGGTAGGTTACCTTTTCCTCTTGGCCAAAATTAGTGGGGCAAACTGATATCTAAGCACTGTTCTAACTTAATGTTTTAAATTGGAAGTACTGTTAAACACGATGTATTTTTTTTTTTTTTTTAGTCGTTTGTATTTCTACTTTGGTGAATGTTTTATTTTTGCCTTTTACACATTTTCACTGAGATATTTATCTTTATTATATTTCTTTATATACTAAAGATATTAACAAGTTTCCATATTTCTCATTGTGTCACTTGCCTTTTCACTTTGGGGTTTTTCTGCAGTGAAATTTTTCATTTTTATACTGTCAACACATAAATCCATTCTCCTTTCATTACTTATTTTATAATTATGATTAAAAAGGCCTTCCCCACATCCAAGCTCAGGTAAATCTTACCCATCTTCACACTCATTTTGGATTATTTTATGTTAACCTTAATTCTCTAATCTATCTGGGATGTACTTTGGTGCCCGTTTTGTCTTCAGCTTTGTTCTCTTTTCTTTCCAAGATCCTGGAAATTTTAACTTCACACCCCGCCTGTTCATCCTCAGCAGTTCCTCCGGGGATTTCTCAGCCACGGAATTCATGTACCCCGCCCGAGACCCCTCTGTGGTCAATTCCATGCCCTTCCTGCAGGAAGATCTTTATAGTGCACCGCAGCCAGGTACGGCCGGCGGAAGGGGGCGTCGGGCCGGGCCGCAGAAGATACACCCTCCAAAGAGCCCTTTTATTTGACGTTCATATTTAGGAAACAGTTTTTATTTGCCCAGTACACTGGCAAGTAACGTTCTTATGTTACCTAATTTCATCCTCACACCTACTCCAAAAGGAAGGGGACATCAACCGTATGTTACAGTCTAAGAAACTGAGGCCCAGTGACTTGACTCACCCAAATATGTCCGTTAAGAATAGGCTGAGCACAGTTATGTCAGGCCTGGAACCTCTGCTGTTCTCGCAGCCTCCCCTCAGTCTTGTTGCTTCATGGTCCACAGTTGGCTGCCCCTGCTCCTGCCATCATGTTTTCCTTCAAGACAGGAAGAAGAGGTAGGGACAGGGACGGCCATGTCTCTCCCTTTTATCAGATGAAGCAAAAGCTCTCCCAGAAGCCCCCGCTGACTTCTGATTACATCCCATTGGCCAGAGCTCTGTCACATGACCACCTCTGCTGCAAGGGAGCCTGGGAAAGCAAGGGGCCAGGGAGCAAGGGGGTGGGAGCATCTGCTGAGTCAGCCAGAGAATGGTGTCTGCTGAGCCAAGGCCGGAGGGCAGGGCTGAGGCTCCCACCCTTGTCTTCTGATCCCAAGGTCAGGGCTATTTCCACTCGACCTCCACCTCCAGACAGAACCTCTGTGCTCTTGTTCCGGTTGGGACAGTCAGTCACCAGAGACTGGGCTGCATGGACCCTCCTGCCCTCCTGCAGTCGAGTCTGAGCCCTTGCGCCTTCTCCCCTCAGCCAGGAATCTCGCAGGACCCTGGCCGCCTAGGTCCCCACCTTAAAAGCTCATCTGGTGCCCTTGCCACTGTGGGAAGCATTAGCAACTTCCTTAAGAGTGGCTGCTGCCCGCCCCCCCCTTCCTGCTATGGCCCAGGATAGGTTCTTATCAACCTCCACTGGGCTTTCCAGGTGTGTGCACAGCATCCCTGAAATGCGTGTTAGGAAAGGACTCAGGGCAGGAGGACCTAGTAAGTGTGAGAGCCCCTTAGCCACATGGAGTAAGAGTCAGGGTGACCGTTGGATGAGAAGAAGAGGGCAGGAAGCGGTGGAACACATCTACTTCTTAAAGCTTGTTTTTCTCGCAAAGAACCCTGAACTGAGTCACCTACGAAGCAGTCCCACATGGGGCATGAACATCAGTGACCTGTAGGGCAAGGGAGATGCACTCTCCAGTGTTTAATCCGCTCCTGGGAGATACACGGTGCTCACAAGCCCTGGAGTGGCACATGCACTATCCCTCCACCCAGCTCGCTGCAGTTCCCAGAAGGGCCACCAGCAGGCCTGCGCTGAGGAGGGGCCGGGGGAGACAGGAGGTGGGGAGAGGGAAGGGAAGAGGCCGGCGTCACAGATACCACCCCTCTCTGCCCAGAGGCTTTTTCTGATTGAATGTTCAGAGGGCTGAGGCGTCATGGACACCCTCCCCTGGCCCCTGCCAAGGGGATTCTGCCCGGCCCCCGCCCCCAACAAAAGCAACAGGGCGGGAAGGCCTCCTGTAGGTTTGGGGAAGAGTGAGCTGGTAGCATCCACGGAGGACCCCTGATCGTCTGGTCTGTCCTTGCCCTCACAGCTCTTTTCCTTGTTGACAATCACCATGAGGTGTACCTCTGGCAAGGCTGGTGGCCCATCGAGAACAAGATCACCGGTTCGGCCCGCATTCGCTGGGCCTCCGACCGGAAGAGCGCCATGGAGACCGTGCTCCAGTATTGCAAAGGTGAGGGCCACGGCCACAAGCTTCGCCCACCGGGTGGGGGCCGCAGAGCGGCCTTCCTCTTCCTGCGTGGGCCAGCCAGCCTTGATAAAGCCTGCCAGACAGTGATGAAGCCAAGCTTTTTCCCCCCCTTTAATTTTTTAAGGCTTCTTAATTTTGAGATTAGTGTGTTCTTGGCTGTCAGCATGAATGAGAATTCATTTTTCTCTTTTATATAACTGGGCCACCTAAGTCTCTACCCTCAAGGTCAAAGACTATATTGTGGAATACCCTGGACTGATGAAAACCCTTTTGCACTGGGAATGAGTCATGCTGGGGACACGCGGGCCTCCACCCACACGTAGTGCCACACTGTCTGAGAGTGGGAAGCTCCCCCACACGGCCTGGAGAGCCGATGGCAACCTTTTTATTATTATTATTTTTAGCGTTATATATAAAAAAAAAATACCTATAGTGAACTCATGGCTTTTTACTATACTGTCAACCTAAAATTTATAGTATTCTTTATAAAGTGAAAATGCCATTAATTTCTATCTTAATTTTTAAGGTTTCATGGATTAGTTCCACTGAGTTTGTATAGTCGATTTTCTCTTGAAAAGCTCATCAGTGATAAGTAACAAATTTCCACCAAATGTTTAAGTTAGAGTGGCTTATAAAATGCTGTCATTAGCTGTTTAACTGACACTGAACCTAATGCTGCATTAGGAAGGTATTCTCCACACGTGAGCACAAGAGAAAATGTCTTACCCCGACGCCACGGAGAGAGGCTTTCTCCCATTCAGAGTTCTAGAAGCATTTTGTCAGACTCAGGTCAATTCCATGCAGTTTTATGCATTGTTATATCATAAAATTGACAGTTTGTATAAACATCATCCATGTGTTGTTATGAGCTACTCAAAACTTGCATTTTAACCATAAGGGATCCAAACAAGAAAAGATTTCAAGGGAAATCAGAGAAAGCCCAGTTCTTCAGACCCAACCCCTGGGTGTACTGACATCGCCTTCTGTGTACCTACAGGAAAAAATATCAAGAGGCCTCCCCCCAAGTCTTACCTTATCCACGCTGGTCTGGAGCCCCTGACGTTCACCAACATGTTCCCCAGCTGGGAGCACAGAGAGGACATCGCTGAAATCACAGAAATGGTGAGCGCGCTTTCCCTCCCTGTGAAGATAGCTCCCCGCCTTTCAGATTGTGCGTGGACTTTCCCTTGGGGAGGGGCATCCAACTGCATCTTCAAAGTGAGAAAACGTGTTTTTCTTTTACAACACGTTAACAAGCCTACGTAGGATTAGCTCAGCAATAGAAGAAATCATCTGAACTCTTTTGGTTAATTTTCTACACCTGGTGCTCAAGTTAAACGAACTTAAAAGCAAAGGTGAACTTAATTACTCTGAAGACTTTACATAAATAAAAGCTGCCATCTCTTCCTTCTGTTAGCTAAAAATCTATTGCTTCTCAAGGGCCATGTAAGGCACAACAAAATCCTCTTGTTTCAGACATTAACCTCGTGTTAGAGGGCACACAGAATAAACCTGTGATGGATTAACCTGCTCAGATTACTGGGTGAATGAATGTGTCCCTCCTGATAAGCAGTGTTAATAGCTCATTAATAGTTTTTTATGAGACCAGCTGGTGTCAGCACAGGAAGCATTTGTCATAACCTTTATTTACTAAAACATACTATTAACCAGAACGTTATAATTACCAACCACATAAAAAAAAAAAAAAGCTTAGTACAGCTATGTCAAATTTCTTAAGTTACGAGTTTTTGACATTGCTAGCAGTAGCAATTCCAAGGGGTTTTTTTTCGTTTTGTTCCGTTTTGTTGTTCCAGGGGAGAGGACGTGGGTATTTTACGGGAGGTCTGAACAGGTGTAAAGAAAAAGAGTTCACCGCTGCTTAACAATGGATGTTCAGTGCACTGCTGAGCCTCACCTCTCTCTGGAACCGGGTGGACTCGGTCCACACGGGGAGGAGCCCGCCAGTCCTAGCAGAGGGCTCCGTTTACCATAGACGTGCAATCCACACTAGGCACGGTGTGGACCATCACCGCCTCCTGCAGTCTGAGCTGGAGGCTGTCACTGCCCTGGTGCCCTGCTTCCGCTGTAGGTCCCGGGGCGGCAGTGGGCTTGGAGCATCGTGTGCACGGACTTCGGGCTTCCTACACCAGCCTGTAGTAGCAACACAATCGCCAGGTGCTTGCTGGGCACCAGGCACGGCTCCAAGCGCTTGGCGTGTATTTTCTCCTTTATTTTCACAGTAGTCTCTTAAGATGCGTCTTCGTGTTATCCGCGTTTTTCTAGGGAAGGAGCGGAGGCACAGAGACCTGCCATAGCTTGTCCCGGGTCTCGGGTGCAGGCCTGCTCCAGAACCCACTCTGTGAGCGCTAGTCTGTACCATCACTGATGAATTTGGCAACACCGTTAGTTGTTCATTCCCGCCACTCAAAAGGAGGGCAGCCAATCTGGGATTCCGGGTTTAACAGAGGAAGATCATTTACCTGGAATAACCTGTTCAGATTAAATGCACAGTGGTTTTTTAAAAAAATCTAGATTCAACAGCATCTTCTAGACGCATTTTCTTACCTTTCTCTATTCCAGATTAAGAAATGGGGCTGATAAGAAAGGATGTGATTTCTCTTAAGGTTATTTTTAAATGCTTTTAAACAAATTCCATTATTTGAACGCTTCCAGTGTTTAGAGTTCAAATTTAATAATCGTATGCCATAATTCACTCATGTGATGGTCCCTAAACATTTTTCTGAGGCAGCCCCAAGCCAGGATTTATTTGGTGGGGTGGGAAGACATGTAAAAGTCAGAACTGTGAGGCTTTGGGCAATTCCTTTCCATTTCAGAGCCTGCTTCTGCCTGAGCGAGCCTCTCCAGCTGGGGCGCAGAGTGGACAGTAGGGCTGTGTTTGCGCCCGTGCGCGGTAAAGCATTTGTGCAGATGCAGGGCATGAAGTTCTCTCTGCTCCCTCCTCTTCTCTAGGATACGGAAGTTTCCAACCAGATCACCCTTGTGGAAGATGTCTTAGCCAAGCTCTGTAAAACCATTTACCCACTGGCCGATCTGCTAGCCAGGCCACTGCCCGAGGGAGTTGATCCTCTGAAGCTTGAGCTTTATCTCACTGATGAAGACTTTGAGGTAAGCACGTCTTCATGTGCAATAGCGTTTAAGCAAGACGCTTGGCTGGGATGGGGGTCCTTGTACTCACCCGCTGGGCGTTTCTCCCGATTTTGCAGTTTGCACTAGACATGACGAGGGACGAATACAATGCACTGCCCGCCTGGAAGCAAGTGAACCTGAAGAAAGCAAAAGGTCTGTTCTGAGCGGGAGAGATGCTGGAGGAACCTCTGTCGTCACTTTCAATACCATTGGACCAGGGAAATGGGTATTTTTTTTTTTTTTTGGCCGGGTTTTTAAAAAAAAAAAAAAAAAAAGATTTTTTAATCAGTTTTCCAAAACCTAAAGTTATTAGCTCTACTGCTTGTCCCAGATTTGTGTATTTTGT
The DNA here is from genome assembly GCF_011800145.1 of Mirounga leonina. Lineage (NCBI taxonomy): Eukaryota > Metazoa > Chordata > Mammalia > Carnivora > Phocidae > Mirounga > Mirounga leonina. The sequence continues at coordinate 1,487,843 of NW_023270734.1, read as the reverse complement.
AAATGTTTAAGCGGACCCTTTGGAAACTCTCTTTCCACGATTCAGCAGGTAATGTCAATAAAGGCGTCCCTATGTGCACGTGTGCGGCAACTCCCGCACTTGCCCACCTTTTTTGGAAGCAATTCTCTTTATAAAGTGTTATTTTGATAGTTTGTGGGTTCTAAAATATATATATTTATATAAACACCATATAAGTCAAATATGTATTTAACAAAGCAATATGTATTCATTCACTCTTAAGATTGTTTTTCTTTTGGTGTCAAAATAATACTGAACGGTAGATGGAATTGCTTCTGTGAAATTAGCTCTGGCACCCCTGCGTATCTTCACACACGTTCAGAAACGTCTCCTTCAGCATTAAGTCTGACTTGTTCTGAGTGCTGCTTCCGGTGCTAAAACGAACAAATGGATTTGTACTTCCTGGCATGGGCTCTGAAGAATCTGTGCGCATCCACCTTTCTACCTTAATATCGCCCCGAAATGTATAGTGCCTTGTTTTTATGTACAGTTTATATACAGAAAAGTTTGCTCTGCATTTTTTTTTTTTGATGGTTTGGAACATTATCTCCAATTTTACTCTAAAATAGTAGAAATTTTAAAAAAATCTCAAGTTTCTAATACCTGTTGTAAACACAAAACATGTCATTTTGCGACACAGGACTCCAAAATAAAAGCTTCGAGAATAAACACAATAATTAATTGTTTCACATTGGATCCCAAGCATGTTCCTTTCCGAAAAATGTGGGTGTTTTTGTAAATGTTAACCTAATATCAGTATTTTGCCATTTAATATTAACTGCTATAACTTTTATTTTAGTTTAGGGCAAGATTTTATAATAGGGTCATATAACTGAACAGACTTTGGACCCATAACATTCGTTCTGAGTACTATATTGAAGACGTATTTTTGCAAATCATCACTCAACAGAAGCTTTTTACCCTAAAACTATTTCTGCATTTCACATTTAGGATCTCAGTGTCTTTTTAAGAATATTGAATATATAAGCATTTAGAAAACCTAAAAATGAGAAAACTCCTCACAGGCTCCTATATTCATAAAATCCCACATCCGGGGTTTTGAATTCCATAGACCTGCTATGAGTTGTCACTGCATCTGTCCCACCCACCCACCCCCGTTTTGGTCTCAGTTTACCACATCAGATAAGAGCACATTGGCTTTAGACATTATCACTTAATGTTGCCTGTGTGCCCCAAGCCTGGGCCTGCACCTGTCAGCGGCCTGTCAGCCACTCCTGGGCCCAGCGCTCTGCGACTCTGGGATATTGGGCAGTCACTGAACTTTACCACCTCGATTGCCTCAGTTTGAAAGAAAAGGAGTCAATACTAGCTATCCTGCCCACATCCTAGGATTGATTCTCGGTGAGGATCAAGCAGAAGCTCTTTGGATATTGTCAAGTGCTGATATCTGCTGGTGTTGATGTTACCGTTACAGTAGCTGAAATAGGAAAGTATTGGTGTTGAAGTAAAGCAGTGCAGTCCCGCACCTCGGAATTACAGATTAAACCAGAACGAGTAGAACCTGCCAAAGAAATAAATGTAGAGGGGAAAGGAGACAGGGGCATTCAGAGCACGTGCCCATAGGCAGAATGCAGAGGAACGGAGGGGCTCAGAGCCCGTAGGGCAACCAGGGGAGTGTCCAAAGGATGGAGGCGGGGCAGCCGACAGTTCAAAGTCACCCAGATCCCTGCCTACACAGATAGGAGCTTGGGTTGTGGGAAGAGCTTCCGTGGACAGCTTGCTGAGGCAGCAGCTAAGATCGGTGTCATCGGAGTGTAGATAAGGTGCCGGCAGTCGGCTTCCTGCCTCTTCTCTGTAAAGCGGGTGCCCATGTCCTATATCTACCGACTTCCTGTTTGCCTCTTGTCCTCCGAGTCATTTCCTGCATCTCTTTCCTGCTTACAGACCTGGATCCTCTCTTCCTTGGTTTTTCTGATGCTTTTCCCTTCCCAGCTGCAACTTTTGAACTTTGCACACGGGGGAAAGGACCCAGCCTAAAACCTAGAATTGCTGAGTCTGAGCCACTCAGCCAGTTAGTTTGCGCCAGTGTTCCAGGCCTTTCTCCACAGCCGCTGCAAAAGCAAACCACCCTGGGGAAACGGGCATTACACCCAGCAGAGTCACGTAGCTGCCTTAATTTGCTGCTTTTGAACCACAGGACTTCAGAAGAGAGGAAGGCCATTTGGGTTGGGATTGAAGTCAGAGCTGCCGTGGGACTCATGGCATGCCACACACGTTCGGAGGCAATGAGGGGCCTGTGTGAATACCATCAGTTTCCAGAGGAGAGAAGCCATTGTCCCTGCTCCTCTTGGGCCGTGCACAGGTCAGGGTCAGGGAAATCTGGCTCAGGGACCCACCCACGTCTTTCCCTCCTTATTTTAAAACTTTGGCCCCACTTACAGAGCTCCCGTTTTGCTAAAAGAAGACGCATTCCAGAAACAGCTTGAAAATCCGCATCCATATTGGTCTCTACTTTTGTCATTTTCCTTTTTTTCTGATTATAAAAGTAACACTTTATCCACACGGAGACTTGCAACGAATGTTCATAGCAGCACTATTCATAATAGCACAAACCCGCAAACGACCCACTTGTCCACTGACTAGAAATGGATAAGCAAAATGCAGTGCATCCGTACAATGGAACACTTCCAACAATGTGGAGAGCAAACTGCTGATACACACTATCACGTGGGTAAACCTCCAAAACATCATCACGCCAAAGAAGCCGGTACAAAAGGCCACCTGTATATGAAATTTCAGAAAATCCATTCAGAAAGGAGATCTCTGATGGCTGGGGATGGAGATGAGAGTGAAGGGTGCCTTCACTCAGGAACTTTTGGGGGTGATGGAAATTGTTCTCAAACTGACTGTGGCGATGGTCACACAACTCTATAAAAGTCCTAAGACTTTTCGTATACCTTACATAGGCAGGTTTCATGCCATATATAGCTCGAGAAAGCTGTTTTAAAAAATACTAACACTGGATTTATGTGAAAAATGCCAACACAATAATATGATACAAATAACAGGAAGCAAACATAATACATAATTTCAGAATTGAAAATCATGATGTTCCCACTGCTAAATAATTACTCATGCCACTTGTTAAGGCAGTAAGACCGATTATTCGGGACTCTCACAATAGAGATAGCAGTGATAAGGTATAGGGCAGAGAGACTGGGCTCAACTCCAAATACAAGGAAGAGTGGGAATTTCTAGCCAAAGTCAGTGGAGAGAAAATTACTACGAGGACACATGAGGGGAAGAGGGAGTCCTGGCTACACTGACCTAACAGGATTCTTGCTGAGGCCAGGCCAGGGTGACCAGACATCACCAGGGGATGGTGCAGAATGACAAACCCCATCAGACACCGGGGCTGATGGGGTAACGAGAGGGTAGGGGATCTGACTAAACCCACCTGACAGGATTTGTGCTAAAATTGTGCTCTTGGGGGACATGCCCAGGGACAGGGCCTAGTTGGGCTCAGAGAAGCCTGACTAAAGTTTGGTCAAGGAGAGTGTCTTCGTCACCACTTCTCAAATCCAAGAACTTCAATAATTTGGTTTATATTCTTCTAGATTTTTCTTTGCATCTATTAACAAAGATGTATGCTCATACTTTTTTTTTTTTTAAGAAAAAAGTTGCATTTGTTCTTCGCCATCATAATTTTCTGTTAACAATAGGGCTCCCATGCTGCCTCTTCGATATTTATCTGAGCGTGTGTGAGTCTGAGGCCACCTGGGCCACAGTGTAAAGGTCTAAGCAGTTGTGGGGGCCCAGCCCCACCAGTCCTCCACCCCACAAGCATTCCCCCATTCCTTGCCGAGGGTGGGCAGCATAAAACTAGGTCCCAGAGAAAGGATCTAGAGATTTGTTTTCACGGGACTTCCTTGATCTCCAGTCTAGAGTAAGGGCCAGAAGTGTCCAAACAGGCCTCTGTACAAAGCCTTGCTGAACAACAATGACTAGTGAGTGACTAGGAAGGGTCAAGCGGACAATAGCAAATCACAGATCAAGGTAATGATTCAAAAGCAAATAATGGAAAATTGAATATATTGGTATGGCATTTGACCCAAAGAAAAATCCCTACCTTACTTCTAAAGGATAAATGCATTGCAAATCCTTGCTTTCTGCACCAGAGAAAGAAGGTCGGGCTGTTTCAGACTATGCAATTGAGGTACCCCAAGAGTTGGATCAGAAAGATGGATTTGCAAGGGGAGAACATTGGAGGCTTTCAGTTCCCATAAGCACCACCACGGATGGGCTGTCCAGTGGGGAGCTTGTGTGGAAATACCCACTCCCCCCAGGCTCACCATTCAAATGCACAGTGCATGTTGATCCTTAAGGATTAGCAGGGAAGACAGATGAACAGACCAGCATCCCTCTTTTCTAATAACGAACTGGTCCACTACTGAGCTTTTCCATCATGCTGAGATTGCAAAAAAAAAAAAAGGCTACAGGAGCAGAAGTGAATGCAAGCTGAAGTACAGGAAGGCGGTGTCCACGACATCTCAGCCCCAACATGCCTTCTCAGCCTCGCCACAGTTGTGGGAAATGTTTCTGACACCAAATGCCACAGAGCTCTGCAAGTCTCTTAAGGGACAGATTGGAACTGACTTGTATTATCTGGAAATTGACATAAATTGCCTGTTATTAAATCTCACTGAATTGTTAAGCCCAACCTTGCCATCAGAACACCATTTTAGCATCCACTCTGAAATGGTTCTAACTGGATGGGTTATCTCTGTAAAGGTAAAGATATCGAACCACCACTGAACAAGGAGGCTTATGCCTATGTGGAAGCAAAGAAAAAGAAAAGGGGACAGGAATGACAGACAAGCCTAACTGGTACTTTTTGATTAACGGTTTCTCCATTAAAAAAAAAAAAAAAAAAAAAAAAAGCAAGCAACTAAACAATGCATTTGGGACCTGTTAGACATGGTTGGTGTCCGAGCCCATCCTCGGAGGAGATTATAAAACAGACGCCCTGCCTCACGTCCTGCTGCCTTCCCTTGCCACCTCCATCCCCACCTGCTGTGGCTCCTTCCCCTCCTGATGCTTGTGCTTCCTGCAGGAGGCCATTCTGGTTTTTGAATCAGGAATCACAAAGACTGAGCATGGAGCATCATTTGCCAATGATGACATTTCGGGCCCCCAGGGGGAAGCATTGTTTCTTGTTGTTGGCAAGGGTCTTCCCCCACAGGTCGGAGCTGACTGCAGGGGCAGCCACATCATCTGCTGAAGTGTGTTGCTAGGATCACACATTGTCTACTCCAGACCTGTCATTATTGGCAGCAGTCCATATTCACTCAGGAGCACTGTTTACTGCTCATTCACTCAAATTATTTATGGAGTGTGCACTGTGTGAGGCTCAACAGAGAATATAAATATGAGCTATATCAAGACTCAGATCCCACAAGGAGCCTTCCAGAGAAGGAGAGAATGATGACAACTCACCAAAAAGTATCAATAATAATGCAGTGGGAGTCTGGTAGGGGTTGGACTGTGCACCCCTCCCCCCTCAAAAGAGAGCTATGCGGAGTCCTAACTCCCAGTACCTCAGAAGGTGACCTTCTTGGGAGATAGTCTATAAGTAATTAAGTTAAATGAGATCATTACAGTGGGCCCTAAGCCAATATGACTAGCATCCTTATATGAAGAGGAAATTTGGACACAGAGGTAGGGGGAAGACAGCCATCCACAAGCCAAGGAGAGTGGCCTCAGAAGAAACCCAGCCAAGGTGCTGACACCTTGATTTCAGACTCCTAGCATCCCGAACTGTGAGACACTAAGTTTCTGTTGTTCAAGCTACCCAGCCTGTGGCGCTCTGTCACAGCCACCCTAGGGAACTAATACAGAGTGCACACTGGATCTTCCCGTTGGAGGGAAAGGGAGGGGAGGAATCAGGGTAGCTTCATGGAGGAAGTCCCATGAGGTAGGCCTGGAAGGGCAGGTGGGATTTCTCACTGCAGCTGGGCATCAACCCATCAGGCAGCAGCTCCAAAGGGGAAGATTTGGAAAGGGAGAGAGAGAGAGAGGGAGGGCCCACAAGTCTCTCCACTATGGCATGGGCAGGATGGGGGAGTAACAGGGCCTCACAGCTAAAGTGACAGGCAGTGAAGGGAGAAGGAAGTTGGAAATGAACAGGCTGATTGACCCAGGGCAAAGGACATGGTCAGGTGTGAGGATGATCCGGCCACACCACCTGGGACTGACTCCTCTTGTCTCTAGGAGGCATTAGGCCAAGTGGGCAGCATCCCTTTCTTGCAGTGACCTGGTGTGTTCGGTTCCAGGGCTCGTTGGTCTCTCCTTACCGTCTTGTCTTATACCATGTGCTAGCACTTCTATCTTGTACCTTTATATTCACATAATTAAAGGTGCTGACTCTGTTAAACCCCCTTCCAGTCTAGTCTTCTTATAAAGATATTTCTGAAATCTCTGGCAGACAACATAGAATGTGGGAAATGCTGGCCTAGGGTTTTTACCCAATGGTGACATCTTTTAGATATCCTATGACCATGAAGTAGCTCTGCCAACTGTTGCTTAATCTTAGAAGCTACTTAAGAAGACAAGAAATTATTCGGGTTGCATTGAAGATATTTAAGTTTCTGAATCTTGCACTTATATTGCCATTTTAAGTGTTAAATGTAAATGCTTTTTTAAATGTTGGTCCTTTTTATTTTTTGGCTTTGAGATCCATCAATTTTTATTCCATTAAAACAAACTCTTTATCAAAGTATGCATGACTTCTAGGCACCTTACAACAATCATGAAATTGCTACTAGAAAACCGACTATATAATTTTTAGAGCAACATTAAAATATAGCAACACTTTCCTTGAAAAGCCCTGGCAGACTGATTGGGCATATTGTAGATAAAAGACTAAGGCATGGAAAATTTCAGGGGTTCAGCAGAGATGGAAGACCTAGTCATAGTAGATAGAGTGCAAGACTAGACCCACATGAGGTTGTCTGTGTCTTTGCTGAGTAATCAAGACCAAAGCCCATTATCGTCTCTTCCATTAGTAGGCACTTGGGAAAGTAATCACATGCTGAGTCTTGTACCAGGTGATTTCATCCGAGCCTGGAAGCAGCCCCGTGAGGGGCTCGTTACCCCCACGGTACAGAAGAGTAACTTGGAAGCCAAGTTCCGGCCCGTCGTCCTGTTGCTGGGAAATGGTAGAGGTTGGATTTAACTCTGCTTCTGCCACCGCACCCGCTGCTTCCGCACAACCAGAGGAGAGCAGCTACCCGTCCTCACAATCTCTGACCCACAGCTGGACTCGAGGATCACAAAGTGCCTCAGTTTGCCCACCTGTTCCCGACTCCCCATTGCCATTTCCGTTGAAAGCTAGGATAGCTGGAGGGGCTGCAGGCGCCACAAACGCAACAACATAGGGAGGGCGGACCAGTCTCACGGCAAGAGGAACGCAGGCTCTGGAGCCTCTCCGATGGCAACCCCAGCCCTGCCACTTCCAGCCATTGAGTTTGAACAAGTTCCTTAACCTCCCTGCACCTCCTCTTCGGTCACCCCGGTAAAATGGGCTTGATGAACCAGTCCCTGCCCTTTATGAGGCTGCACGGCATAAGAGAATGTGTGCCAACATCATCCTGCCACAGGAGGCTTCAATGACGGAGGGAAGCTGCCACATTGAAAGCCTTTGCCCGCGCCAGCCAGACCACCCGCTGGGAAGAGTTCACTAGAGAAGACAGGGAACCCGCTGGTGCTTGCGCAACCTCAACATTCAGGCTCCCGGGGCCTGGGGCCAGGACTCCCCCAGCAGGAACTGGGGGACCATCGCCTGCATAGGAACTCCGCTGATGACACGGCATTATGCTTCTCAGCCCATGTCCAACACTGCCCTCATTCACACAACTCCAAACACATCTTTGAAATTGAAAGCTGCATCGCTGACAGTTTTAATTTCACCTTCAGTAGGACCCCAGCCAGTGTCGGGGGGAGAGAAATGGGCCAGCTGTCCTCCAGGGCCATGCAGGTGGGCCCTTCCGTTCCAGGTGGGACTCTGTGCAGGGCTCCAGAGCCTCAGAGAGCTGTCAGGAAACTCCCCTCTAGGAGCTGGATGGGGCAAGGGAGGCTCCAACCTCCTCGTCCCCATGGACTGAAATCTGCTGCTTCCCGAGGGGTGGGAGAGAGACTGGCGCCCTCCTGCTGCAGCAGGGTTTTCCTCACTTCGCTCTGGAGTTCTAATGGCCCCAGGCCCCCGGTCTGGGCTTCTGTGTGGACAGGCTTCCTGAGGGTGATCTCACTCAGTGACTCTTCTTCGATGTCCTGCGGGGCGGCAGGTGGGAAACGAGAAGCTGAATCACCTTGCACTCTAGGAGAAAGGATGGGTAGGCCTGGAAAGTAATTCAGAACTTGTTTTCATCATTCAGGAGAACAAATGGAGATTTTTTCCATCTCTGTTCACTTGGAGGGAGTAAAATATTCAGATGGAAGCCCCGGTGGAGACCCGGGTGGGAGCCATGGCAGGATGACCAGATGCCTCATGTGGGGTCCTCCTAAAGCCATGCTTCGTGACTGCGCCAACCCCAGAGCCCCATCAGCTCCTTCTTCCCCCCCCCCCCCCGCCGCCATCCCCAAATCAGCACACCGCCTGGGGAAAACAGTGCTTACTACACAAACACAACCTTTAGAGGAATCCCCCGAAACCCACCCCAGGGCGGGGCATTTCCCCTGGGCCCTCCCAGGCAGGAAGTCTTCAGCTTCCACTAGGGTAGGTAAGACCTCATTCCCAGGAGCTAGTCCATCAAGACTTCAATTTCTTAACACGAATTTTCATCCAGGGTGAGAGGTTTGCTTTTATATCCAAATGGTCCTTTGGCAGATTTATATGATTCTGAAATAACCTGTCAGCTGCATTCCTCCAGCTGAAGAAGCCACAACTTCAGAGCTGGGACGGGCCAGGGAAGGAAATGGGGAAATTACAGAGGAAAACTGGCCACGCGCCGAGAGTCCGCAGGGCTGAGGGACGAGCCGTGTCGCCAGCAGGTGGCGCTGTTGCTCACCAGCAGACGTCGAGGAGCCCCGCAGCGGCGCGGGCGCCCTTCGCCTGGGTCCTGATTTCTGCCGCAAGCGCCAGTTCTTACGCACCGGGGTGGGATAAGACCTCCCACCCCAAGACCCTAGCAGATCCTGAGGGACCCCACCTTCCCTCGCTAATGTGTTTCCAGCACAAAGAACTTGAATCCAGTGACCCGGGGAGAGGAGTTCCCATCCTGTCTCCTTTCAATCTGTCCCCGTCTGGGGCTCCAGGAATGTTTCCAGAAGCAAACCCAATGAGGCCAGCACTGCAGGAATACAAGCAGTGAGAAATCGCACAGATGAAACTTCCCAAAGACTGGGGCTTCTGTGGGCCAGGGGAGTCTTGCTCTAAGGATCCCTCCTCCTGTACACACATTTTTTTTTTTTTTAACTTCTTTAAATGTCTTCCCTTTGCTAGTTTTGTCATCTACAGAATGAAGGTGACACCTTTCTTAGACTCAATTAGTTAATGTCAGGAAAGCTCTCTGTAGATGAAAAGTGCTAAATTCTATTTATCAAATATTTAATTAGCCACCATTGGGGGATGATTTGTAATCATCTATTCAACCTGCATAATAACCAGAGAAAATGTCATGATCAGAAAAATGATTTTAAATACAGGTTTTCATAGATTCTATGCCTGTCAGGGCGATGAGAGAGAATTTTCAAATTAGCTCTCCATTTCCGTCCTGGCTTTCAGGGCCCTGAGGAGACAGGCTCCCTTCCCACTCGGCCTGTAGCCACCCACAGGCTTGGCCCCGAGCGCTCACTGGGCCCACCTCACTTCTGAACCCTGAGCTCCTCTCTGTATATTTGTCCCCATCTACATGCCCCCTTCTCTGTCCTACTCAGGGCACTTCCCTCACGTCCCGTCTGTCACACGCCTTCCCCTTTGTTGCCCTGGCAGGGGCTCTGTGAGGAGGAATGAGGTCACGTGGGAGACTTGGGCACTTTCAAAGGAAATACACCAAACCAGCTGAGAGCGAAGGTGACTCAGAGGCATTTCCAGTTGCTTTGAAGCAACATGGCCCAGTTTACTTTCAGATCGGGGCTCCCGGGCCACCAAGACCATGCTGTTCTACTTGGGCACGCAAGCCTCTAAAAGCAAAATCCTTTTTTTTTTCTTCCACATTCATTCGTCCTGCACGTATGTACTGAGCACCTGCTGCTGGTGTAAATTCTATCCCAGATACGCACGTTAAAATGGTACCAATGACGGCCTTGGACTTACTGGCAAAACACAATTTTCAGAAGACTAAAGACAAGCCCCTCATCCAGATACATGGTGAACACAGGTGACATTCGGGGGCCTCCAGGAAGCAGCACCCAGGCAGGGTGAGGCATGCAAGACATGTATTGGGAGGAGCATTTATTGGGGACACGGAAAGAGAGGGAGCTGGAGGAGGCAGAGGGAGCCTCCCGATGGTGATGGAGGCCGGACACCTGGGGGGTGGGGGGACACATGGGAGAGCGAGCTTCAGCCTGAGAGACAGTGAGAGCTGTGGCCAGCCCAAGTGCAGCCCTAGACCTGAGGCTGCTCTTTCGGGACCTGGGCAGAAATGGCCAGGTCCCAGGACCCCCTAGGCTGGGTCACTGGCCAGACCTGATCATGGCCCGAAGGCACAGGAGCGCCTGGAAGCTGCCAGCCTCCTGAAGTCCACACCTGGCCTCCCTCCGAAGGTGGCTGAGCGGCGGGCTGAACTGCAGTCATTCAATGGTTAATGACGGAACCACCTGACAGGATGGTAACGTTGGTTCAGGAAAGGCCGGGAGAAAAAAAATAATCATATACGCAGACACGTGTCTGTTCCTGTCTATGCAGAGGAGGGAGACAGAGGGGAAAGGAGGAAGGGAATCAGATTTCAGAACGCACCCCTGTCCCACCAAGTAATAAAACTGTTAACATCGGCGATTCCTCTTTTGTACCAGTCAGAAATCATTGGCACCTCTAGTGGACAGAAATCATTTGCAATTTATCCATTTCCTACAGGCTAACATGTAACATTAGAGTCTGGGCCCTAATCAATAGCAAGCTGTGATCAGACAAGACAGCGCTGCTTCGAGAGGCCCCCGCGGCAGGCGGCCCTACTGGGTGACGGCCTGACCGCTGGTAGGCAGGAAGTCATCTTTGTGCGTCACTCTGGATAATCATTACTTCCTTGGGGAGCTTACATTCTAGTGGGAAGAAGACATAAGGAAACAGACAGCTGAAACATTACGTGACAAAGGTTACAACAAGGGCCAGCCCCCAAGAGGGGCACTGGACTCCGCCTGGGGTGTGGGGACACGGGGCTTCCCCAGAAAATGGCATGCAACTGAAGCCAGAAGGCTGATTGAGTTAACCAGGTGCTGGGGGCAGGACGGGAAGGAGGAAGCTGGAGAAATCAGCACCAAGGCTCTGAGGGGGCACCTCGGAGAATTGCAAAATCGTTTCGAAGGGCTGAGGGTGAGCAGGGGATGGTCCTGGGACTGAAGCAAGCTGTGAGGCTAGCAGGGACACAGGTACAACGATGAACTGTCTTGTGTGCCAGGCTCAGGAGTTGGGATTTTTATCCTGAATGCGATGAGAAGCCACTGAAACATTTGAAGGGTCAAGGTTACTGATAAAGACCACTCTGGCTGGAGTGTGGAAAGAGGGTTGGAGGGCACTGAAGCTTCAATGGCAGGTGGGATATGAGGATGTGTGATCTAGGTAGAAGGTGATGGTGGCCCAAACTGGGGTGACCCCAGGGGCACCTAGCAGATCCTGGGTCATACATCCTGGCTATGGGACACTTGGTGAGCTGGGCTGACCTGGCCCTCCACCATGCAGGTTACCATCGCTCTTCAGAAGGCTTCTTGGTCAGCTAAATGAAGGATGCCAGGGCGGAGAAAAAGACACCTGGACATCAAAGTCCTATTCAGCTATGGAAACAGCACCCAGGCACGCAGTCAAAACCAGTCTGACTCCCTCAATCATTCAGGAAATATTTACTGCCCACCTACTGTGTGTTGGGCCCTGTCTGGACTCCAGAGATACAGAGATGAACAAGAACCGATGCTCTCAAGGAGCTTCCACGCCAGTGGGGGGTGCACGACAAACCATAAATGCAAAGGGACTTAGTGTAATTTCACCGAGCTTCCTGCATCTGTGGTTTGCTGTGCATCATTAATTTTGGGAGGTTGTCTGCCATTATTACTTCAAATATTTGTTCTGCTCACTCTTCTCCCTTTTCTCCCTCTGGTATTCTTGTCATGAGTCTGTTACATCGTTTGTAATTGTCCCACGGTTTTTGGCTCTTCTGGATTTTTCTTTTCCCCCACTGGAGTTATATTGATAGATCTTCAAGCTCATCGATTCCTCACTCAGCTATGTTGAGTCTACTGATGCACTCCAATGTCCAGCATTTCCTCTGAGGCTTCCTTATCTCTAGGCTTACATTCCCCAGCTGTTCTTGCATGTGGGTTGACTTTTTCCAGCAGAGCCCTTCAAAATTAATCATTACTTTAAATTCCCAGAGTGATCATTCTTAACATCCGTGCTATATCTGAGCCTCATTTTGATGCTTGCTTCCTCTCTTCAGACTGTGTGCTTCCTCAGGTTTGGGTGGGGCTGGTGGTTCTTTTGTTGTTGAAAGCAGGAGATGCTCTACTGGGTAATAGGAACCACCGTCAATTGGCCTCTCATGGATTTGCGATAATCTGCCTAGGAGTTGGCACATTTGTCTAATGTTTTCTGTGGCTATAGGTGCCAGAGACTCTAGTGTCCTTATGTTTGCTTTTTGTCTTTCCTCTTGATTTGGGCTTCCCTAAGTACTCCTCCTCAGAGAAGAGGAGGTTAGTATATGGTTATCCTATTACTGTTCCTATAGGGAGCCCTGTTAGCCCTGCTGGTGTAGAGAAGGGGGAGGGGGTATAGCTCAATCCAATCTTCCAATCCAATCTCGGCCCTGTGGTGGCCGCGTGCTTCTGGTCTGTGGCCTTCCTGAATGGTGAAGCAGGAAGGCCAGAGCAGGTGGGGTGGGAGGGCTACCTTTACCCAGAAGGCAGGCCTTTGTTATGGAGAATTCTCTGGTACATTCACCAGGATGGCTCTTACTTTACCCCAGCCAGAGGCAGGGACCTTTCCCAGGCCTTCCCAGGAGAACCTGGTAAGTGCCGAGAGCTAGAGTCCAGAAAGTGTGGGGTCTTCCAAAAGACTGCCATCCCCAGGAATCTGTTGCTCTCGTATCAGTCCACACTCCATCTCCAGCAATTCGTCAAAATGTTCCTACCAGTTCAAGGGGCCAGTGGTTCCTGCTCCTGTTCTTGGCTTTGACTCTGCGGATTCCAGGACGGGGGCTGACCCAGTAACCCCAGTTCTCTAATGAGTACCAAAAAGTCATTAATTTTCAGTGAGTCCAGCTTTTCTCATTGTAAGGATGGGAGTGACAACTCCCAAGCTCTTTACAAGTTGGAGCTAAAACTGGAAATCTGGAAATAACTGACTTTGAGATAGTGATAAGTGCTAGAGAACCAACTGGGAATGAGGAAGAGTTACTGCAAGGTCATGAGAAGCATCCGGGAGGGCACGTGGAAAAAGTGCGAATGGCGGGGGCGGGCTTCATGAAGATCTAGGGTGTTCAGGCACCGGGACTGGAGGTGTAAGGTCTTGGTACTGAAAGAAGTTATGTGTGGACAGGACACAAGCAGAGGGAGAGAGGAGGGTGAGATTGGGCCGACATTGGCGGGGTGAAGACACGCAGGCTTTATTCTCATTGCTGGGGGAAGCCATTAAACAGGAGGGTGCTGTGGTGAAACTTAACTTGCTAATGATGCCCCTGGCTGGAGAGTCCATATGTCCAGGTTTGCCCAGAACATTCCTGGTTTATGCCTTTTGCCCGGTGTAATTATTTATAGTGCCTCTTTTCACTTTCCGAAGTGTCCGGGTTCAGACAAGAAGTCACAAAATCCCCCTAGCTCTGGCCACAGGAAGGAGAAGGTGTAGGGACAGCCATTGTGGCAGCTGAGAAGTCGATTGGGAGTGAGTGCAGTGAGGTGGACAAGCTGTGGTGGGGACCTGGACAGCTGGAGGGGACTGATGCCCTTGGGATGTTACAGAGATGGATCCAGTGGAACAGCTACTGAACTTAGGGAGGGGGTGGGCAGAAAAGAGGGGGCCAGGGGCTCAGGTCATCATGAATGACTCTCTCAGCGCATCACCCAGGCTTGCAAACTGCACTGTATAAACTCTCTCAGATCTGTTGTTTGGCTTCTATTCCCACACCCAGCTCCCTAGTTCAAGGCTTCATTTCTCGCCTGAATTCAGAACTCCCCTCCATGTCCATGGGCATTTGGCATCATCCTCCTAGCTGTGGACACAACCCGTGGTCCTGCAGCCCATGTCAAGAGTAGGCGGTTGCCTTTGGCAACTTCAACCCTTCAAATCACCTTCCTTCATTTCCCACATGGAACATCCACCACTCCAACACCCTTCCATCCTACAGGCCACTCAGAGCCTCTGCTTGAGGTCCCCTCCCGCCATCTCTGCCAAAGGAAATTCTCTTCACCCTGTAGAGGGCTTCCATGGTGCCTCCTCAGCCAACTGTCATTCTTTCAATGCGTAAGACCCCCAAATCTTAACTCTTTTTAGGCCCTTACGTATTCTACCTTCTAGAACTGTTATTTGTGTATTTACCTTCACTCCTCAACTAGTTGTAAGCCCTTGAGGGAAAGAACGATGTTTTGCTGAGCTTAAATCCTGCAGGCACATCATTAAACTCAACTCTTTGTGGGAGTTGAACATATTAGGCCCAGTGAAAGGCTGCTGCTGGTTTTGTTGGTTTGACCCTGTCAGGTTTACCCCTTGACTTTGCCACAATGCAACCAAGTAGGAAGTTGGTCATGGGTTCCTCACTCAGAACCAGGAATGGGATCCATGCAGGGCAGACAGCCCAGACTTGGCCCCAGGCTTGCCCTGGCATTCAGGACTGGTGGTGGGAGCCAGGTAGAGGAGACAATCTTACCACTCACAAGCTGTGCACTTTGGGCCACTCACTTAACCTGTGTCTGAAGTTTCTTATCCTCAAAGCCAAGGTAATAATAATGCCTGACCAGGGTTGCTGGGATGACCACACAAGACAAAGCTCATAGGGTGCTTAGCACAGAGTCTGATTTATAGACACTCCCCCCAAATGTAGTCATTATCACTCAAGTGACCAATGGAGGGGAAGCCACAGAGAAAATCGTGACTAAAGATGTTGATGGGCTTTGATCATTTTCCTAAGTATTTTTACATTTTTATTGATAATAATTAACCTGGAGAGGGAGGTGTGGAGCAGGCACAGCTAGTAGGTATATAAAAAAACCACAACTCCTCTGAAGAGCAATTTACCAAGAACCTTCAAAGTACTCCCATCATTTGACCAGTAATTCCATGGAGGAGATTCTGGGGAATCTACATTATAAAAACTCATAAATATGCAGAAAAAGCTGATACCAAAAATATTAATCCCAGAATTATTTGTAGTAGCCAAAAATTGGAATTGAGCAACTATTATACAAGGAAATATTTAAGAAAAGTTTCCAACGATGTCAAAATGTATGTAGTTAGGAAAAGCATACCTACAAAGATTTTTTGATGACCAGGGAAAGGTTTACAATGTTAAGTGAGAAACGTAGACTACAAAAAATGTTATGTACATGAACAGTGATGTAAAATGTATGTACATGAAGAAGAGTATATAATATACGGAAGCATGAGTATTGGGTTTCCTCCAAGTGACAAGATTACAGACAGTTTTGATTTTCCTTCTTTGACAGTTTCTAAAGTGAGAATGTACTATTTTTCTTTCTTTTTTAAATTTTATTTTTTATATTATGTTAATCACCATACATTACATCATTAGTTTTTGATGTAGTGTTCCATGATTCCTGGTTTGCGTATAACACCCAGTGCTCCATGCAGAACGTGCCCTCTTTAATACCCATCACCAGGCTACCCCTCCCCCGTCCCCTCTAGAACCCTCAGTTTGTTTCTCAGAGTCCATAGTCTCTCATGGTTCATCTCCCCCTGAGTCCCCCCCTTCATTTTTCCCCTCCTACTATCTTCTTCTTTTTTTCTTTTAACATATAATGTATTATTTGTTTCAGAAGTACAGGTCTGTGATTCAACAGTCTTACACAATTCACAGCACTCATCATAGCACAAACCCTCCCCAATGTCTACCACCTAGCCACCCCATCCCTCCCACTCCCCATCACTCCAGCAACCCTCAGTTTGTTTCCTGAGATTAAGAATTCCTCATATCAGATGTGGTATATATACACAATGAAATATTATGCAGCCATCAAAAGGAATGAAATCTTG
This sequence comes from Mirounga leonina, assembly GCF_011800145.1. Taxonomy (NCBI): domain Eukaryota; kingdom Metazoa; phylum Chordata; class Mammalia; order Carnivora; family Phocidae; genus Mirounga; species Mirounga leonina. Next base: position 1,471,456 of record NW_023270734.1, on the reverse strand, counting down.
CCATTTGCAATGACACAGATGGAACTGGAGAGTGTTATGCTGAGCGAAATAAGTCAATCAGAGAAAGACATGTATCATATGACCTTACTGATATGAGGAATTCTTAATCTCAGGAAACAAACTGAGGGTTGCTGGAGTGGTGGGGGGTAGGAGAGATGGGGTGGCTGGGTGACAGACACTGGGGAGGGTATGTGCTATGGTGAGCGCTGTGAATTGTGTAAGACTGATGAATCACAGATCTGTACCTCTGAAACTAATAATACATTATATGTTAAAAAAAAAAAAGAAGAAGATAGCAGGAGGGGAAGAATGAAGGGGGGGAATCGGAGGGGGAGATGAACCATGAGAGACGATGCACTCTGAAAAATAAACTGAGGGTTCTGGGGGGTGGTGGGAGGATGGGTTAGCCTGGTGATGGGTATTAAAGAGGGCACATTCTGCATGGAGCACTGGGTGTTATATGCAAACAATGAATCATGGAACACTACATCAAAAACTAACAATGTAATGTACGGTGATTAACCAATAATAAATAAATTAAATAAATAAATAAATAAATAAATAAATAAATAAATAATTCCTCATATCAGTGAGATCATATGATACATGTCCTTCTCTGATTGACTTATTTCACTTAGCATAATACCCTCCAGTTCCATCCACGTTGTCGCAAATGGCAAGATTTCGGTTTTTTGTTTTTTTATGGCTGTATAATATTCCATTGTGTGTGTGTGTGTATACGTATATATATGTGTGTGTGTGTGTGTGTGTATACGTATATATATATGTGTATATATATACGTATACACACACACACACACACACACATATATATATATCACATCTTCTTTATCCATTCATCTGTTGATGGACATCTTGGCTCTTTCCATAGTTTGGCTACTGTGGACATTGCTGCTATAAACACTGGGGTGCATGTAGACCTTCGGATCACTACATTTGTATCTTTGGGGTAAATACCCAGTAGTGCAATTGCTGGGTCATATGGTAGCTCTATTTTCAACTTTTTGAGGAACCTCCACACTGTTTTCCAGAGCAGCTGCACCAGCTTGCATTCCCACCAACAGTGTAGGAGAGTTCCCCTTTTTCCGCATCCTCGCCAACATCTGTCGTTTCCTGACTTGTTAATTTTAGCCATTCTGGCTGGTGTGAGGTGGTATCTCATTGAGGCTTTGACTTGGATTCCCCTGATGCCGAGCGATGTTGAGCACTTTTCATGTGTCTGTTGGCCATTTGGATGTCTTCTTTGGAAAAATGTCTGTTCATGTCTTCTGCCCATTTCTTGATTGGATTATTTGTTCTTTGGGTGTTGAGTTCTATAAGTTCTTTGTAGATTTTGGATACTAGCCCTTTATCTGATATGTCATTTACAAATATCTTCTCCCATTCTGTCAGTTGTCTTTTGGTTTTATTGACTGTTTCCTTTGCTTTGCAAAAGCTTTTTATCTTGATGAAGTCCCAATCATTCATTTTTGCCCTTGCTTCCCTTGCCTTTGGCAATGTTTCTAGGAAGAAGTTGCTGCGGCTGAGGTCGAAGAGGTTGCTGCCTGTGTTCTTCTCTAGGATTTTGATGGACTCCTGTCTCACATTGAGGTCTTTCAACCATTTGGAGTCTATTTTTGTGTGTGGTGTAAGGAAATGGTCCAGTTTCATTCTTCTGCATGTGGCTGTCCAATTTTCCCAACACCATTTGTTGAAGAGACTGTCTTTTTTCCATTGGACCTTCTTTCCTACTTTGTCGAAGATTAGTTGACCATAGAGTTGAGGGTCCATATCTGGGCTCTCTATTCTGTTCCATTGATCTATGTGTCTGTTTTTGTGCCAGTATCATACTGTCTTGATGATTATAGCTTTGAAATAGAGCTTGAAGTCCGGAATTGTGATGCCACCAGCTTTGCTTTTCTTTTTCAACAAGAATGTACTATTTTTCTAATCAGAAAGAAAAATCATGCTATTTTAAAAGATGCTTGATAGGGACACCTGTGTGGCTCTGTCAGTTAAGTGTCTGGTCAAGATCTCAGGCTCCTGGGATGGAGGCCCACATCAGGCTCCCCACTCAGCGGGGAATCTGCTGTCCTTCTCCCTCTCCCCTCCCCCCACTTTTGCTCTCTCTCTCTCAAATGAATGAATAAAATATTTTTTAAAAAAGACACTTGATAATTGGTAGGTTAGATTAATTGCAGATCCAGAGTATATCCAGTGTTAGACATCTGCGACACCCCATCAGTAGCTTCTGAGATGTGTGATCTTGACCCCATCATTGAGCTCGTTGGTTCCCCTCTCTGGACCTTGGTGGTCTCACCTATAGAATGGGGATACTAATCTTCACCTGCCTGGCAGGTGGCCTAATCCAGAGCTATTGGAAAGGCTTGCCTTCTCATCTCTGATGATCTTGCAGGAGCCTCCTTCGTGGGGCCAATTTTCGTAAAGTACAGATGGACGTGATTAGGGCTGGCTGACCAGAGAAACAAGCGTGGTGGAGGCCGTGTGCTTCTCCACTTCCTGGCGCCAAGGAGGTGACAGTGGAGGACAAAGTTAAGGGCTGCAGCTGCCCTGGGCTGACCAGGCCTGCCGGAGCCAACTCTGGGCAGGAGTTTCAGAAAAGTAGGGACCGGGCTCTGTCCTTTCTTCTCAGGCTCTGGTCCCGCCAGCTCTCCTTCACCACAGGGCCACTGGGTGTTGGCCCTCAGCTTCTCAGGCAGAGAGCAAGTCTTCAGTTCTCCTCTAAAATATTTGAGGTGCAAAGGGCCCCACGAGCAGAACCCCATGCCCTACCCACCTCCCTTCTCCCCTTGCTCACAGGAATCCGAGGAAGAACCTCTGTTCTGAACACGAGGCTGGGGACCCAGGCACTAGATGATAATGGGGAGTCCACTATGGTCCTGGTGGGCCAGGCAGGCTATCACAGGGCAGACACCAACAGGGGGCCTTCTAACTGGATAAGTAGGGCAGGCACCTGCACAACTTTCAATCAGGTGATCCCATGTGGGTCTAACATCGAGGAAGGTTCTTCCTGAGCAGCACGTCAGCTCGGGACGAAGGAGTGCATGGGAGTCTGCCTGCATTGCCCAGATAAATTCAGGGAGAAGGGCCAAGCAGGGGTGTGTGGAGTCTGGTGGCCAAGGTCAAATCCACGCCCCACCTCTTACCAGCTACCTCGCACTGGGGAAATGACCCAGTTGCTTTAAGGGCTGGTTTCCCCATTTATCAAATGAGAGGCCTCGTGGCACTGGCCACAGAGGGTCGCTGTGAGTATAAGCTCGTGCCTGGCAAGGGCTTGCCCTGGCATCTGGCAGGCAGCGAGGGCGCGAGAAATGGCTAGCTAGTTCTGTTATGAAGCTCTTCCTCGGGCCCAGCAGCCTTGTGGGCAGTGAGGGGGATACAAAAGGCAAAACCACATCCCCACCTCTGATGAGGCAGGACTATCCCCAGGAAACAGTTAAACATCAAAGCGGCGGGTGATTAAATGCAAAAGTGACTGGGAGGCAGCGATGCTATTTATACTAGCAGCAAGCTGGAGGCCGCCCAAATGCCCAGCGAGCCCGTAATGACTAAGCAAAGCCCCAGGCTCGGCGGCAGGACAGCCCTCCGCAGCGCCCTTGGAAATGGCAGGCGTGCCGCCGATGTCCATACATGGACATGCACCTCTGAAATCAGCATTTCCAGAAGGAAATCGTGAGATGGCATGTGCACACCGCTGGCTGTGACGGGTGAATATCTGTGAAGGTCCCCCCCAGAGGTCAAGAACGAATCTGGAGGGAAGGAAGTACTTTAAAGTGCAATGCTCATCCGTTATCCCCTGCCCAAGTTGCTTAAGTACCTGCTGTTTAAAAACAATAATAATGGTGCAACCAGGAAGCATTAGAGGAATTCAGAGCAGAGGGGCGGGGTGCAGGGCAGAGGGCTGAGGAAGGCTTCCAGAGAGGATGGGGTTTGAGCCAATGTGGAAGCATTTGTGGATCTGAATAAAGGAGCAGAGTTGCCCCAGTGGGACAGCAGGGGCTCCCCTCCCCCACCAGTCTCTTTGGCCCAAGAAAGTGAGTTAAGTGCTCTTAAGGGCAGTATGAGAAGTGGGTGCAGGAGAGCACTGGGTGGGCCCTTTCTCTGAGGGAAAGCTATTTGTATATTAAGCAATAGGGCTTGTCTACACCAGCTGATGGACATACCACCAAGTTCTCACCCGAGTCCTGCCCAGATACCTGCATGTGATGGGGGGTTGGGGGCCCGGTGAGAGCCACCATCCTGACTGGCTGTGTCTTGGGCTCTCTCGGCCAGAAAGTTTGCATTCATGAAGGTACATGGCGGCTTCCAAATAGGGTCCCAGAGGCCCCAGAATGAGAGCTGGGAAAGAGTTGAGGAAATTCACCTCCATCTTGCCAGATGAGTGGAGGTTGCTGAGTGCATCTCATGCTGCTAACCCTGAACCCGGTCTCTCAGGCATTTTGGGGCTCTCATCTCCCTGGTTTAGTTTCTGGGGTAAGTCACCAGCTGTTGTTTGGGTCTGGCCAGCCTCCAGGGATTGGCTCTTGGGTCTGGCTTCCGTCCTCATCACATGAACCTGAAGGCGTCATGAAATGTCATAGAACAGACAGTGGCACCTGACAGATGTGGGTTCGAATCCAGCCTCTTCCACTGAACTGTGATCGTGGAGCAAGGTTTCCAACCTCTAAAAACCTCCAGTTACTCATGTATGAAATGGAGGATAGTGATGTCTCCCTCCAGGGTTTGAGAACTAGCAATAATGTGTGTAAGTGTTCTCACAGATCAGAAATCTAGGAGTGGTGAGCATTACCTTACTTTTCTCATTGAAAACATGCCTCTGATGGAAGAATTACCATTTTTGTGGGACCACCATACACCAGAGACACAAACCTGTGGCGTGAACACAGCCTCCTCCCCATCCCACACTTTCTCCCCTGTGGGCAAGTCCTCAACTGCCTGCATTTGGGGTTTTCTGCCCCAGCCTGGGAAAGTCAGTGGTGGATCATGCATCAGAGATGGGCTCCCTCTGCCAGGCAGTAAGCATAGTGCTCAGGGCAGGAAAGGGGGACAGGAGGCGGTCGCTGCTGAGGTCTAGCTGCAGGTGGTTCCTAGATCCCAGAGGAGTAGCTCTACCCAAGGAGCACCTCCAGAGTGCACTAGCCACCTGGAGTATAATAAGACAGAGATATGGTTCCTGACACAGATCTCCTAAAAGCCTTGGAATTTCCTGAGTGATAGAGGTGACAGGATTGTCTTTTGTTCTACTCTTTGGTCTTTGTCCCTGGTTCCTGACAACAGAGCTCCTATAACTCTTGGAATTTCCTGGATGACATCTTTTGTTTCCTGGAGCATCTTTTGTTCTAATGAGACAACTCTCGATGTTGCCCTAGATAGCTTCAGGATGGGGCAGGTTGCCAGGTTAGACCTTGATTAGAAGCCTGGAACTTTTGCCACCCCCCCCACCCCCCGCCCCACAACCTCTGGGGAGGAGGATAGGCCTGGAGATTGAGTTAGTAATCAATCATGTCTATGTGAAGAAGACTCCACAAAATTCCCAGTAGCATTGAGCTCGGGGAGCTTCTAGGATGGGGCACACATCTGTGAGGCAGGAGGGTGGCACACCCCAACTCCACAGGGACAGAGCATGCTGCACTCAGGACCCTCCTGGACCTTGCCTTGTGTACTGATTCATCTCGCTATTCATTTGTATCCTTTGTACTACCCTGTATCATAAAGTGAAAAATGTATATAAAGTGTGTTCCTGTGTTATGTGAGGTGTTATAGCAAATTGTCACAGCCTTGACTTAGGGCTGGTTTGTCAGAAGCGTGGGAAGTCTAGGCCTCATGGCTGGTGTCTAAAATGGGGGCAGTCTTGAGGGAATAAGCCCTTACCTTGTAGGATTTGCCCTCACTCTGGGTGGTCAGTGTCAGAATCAAATTGAATTATTGAACACCCATTTGTGTCAGGAGAACCAGAGAACCGATTGTTGGCATTGGAAAAAACACCACCATCTACACTTTTACAGTGACCAGGAGCCCCTGAGAAGTGAGGGATACATCACAGCACAGGCTCATTAAGGAAGGATCCCAGGCAGGGGCCGCTGATAACCGTCCTGAAGACACACATAGGCCTCCATCTTGTATCATAAGAGTCCATCCCCATCTTTCCTTCCAGCCAATGTCACTAGGGCACTTTAGGGAATCCTAACAAGTCAGAATGCTTCTAAACACTTTTTTCCCCCTAAAACCTGAATTCTTAATTCATTAATATTGCCAACTCATTAAAAGATCTTAGATGATGGGGCGCCTGGGTGGCTCAGTTGGTTAAGCGACTGCCTTCGGCTCAGGTCATGATCCTGGAGTCCCTGGATCGAGTCCTGCATTGGGCTCCCTGCTCGGCAGGGAGTCTGCTTCTCCCTCTGACCCTCTCCCCTCTCGTGCTCTGTCTCCTATTCTCTCTCAAATGAATAATATTAATAATAATAATAATAAATAAAATCTTTAAAAAAAAAAAAGATCTTAGATGATGTATGTTATGCTATATCTCAGGGACAAAATATTACTTTTAATCCTACTTTGAATACAATCTTTAAAAAGGAGTGCAAGTTCTCTTTGTTTTCTTAGGAGATGCCAGAGAGACTCTCAAGCACCCCTCACTACTTGTCACACCAACAGCCACTTCAGCATCTGACAGAACCCTCAAGAAAAGACAAATATGACAAATAAATGTTCACAAAGATCTGTAAGCCCAATATTGCAATATCTTCTCTGGTCTCTGCCCTGTACCCACCCCTCCCACCCTCCAGGCGTTTCCCTATTTAGCTTCTCCTCAAATTGTCTCAGATACTTCAAACCCAAATTGTCTAAAAGTAAACTCACGGTTTTTTTTCCTCACCCTGGTTGCCAGCCCCACCTAATCCCTCCTGAGGTTCCACATCAGTAAATGGCATCAACAGTCATTTTTCAAGTGACACAAGTAAGAAAGGAAGTCATCCTCATTTCCTTTATTCTCACCACGCAAACCAACCCATCACTGAGAACCAACCATTTTGTTTCCCGAATATCTCTAAATCCATGCACAGCTCACCACTCCCACTGCTGCCCCTCTAGTCCAGACTGTCTTTATCTCTTACCTGGATGACTGTGGTGGCCACCTCTTTGGATCCAGCGAGATTCTCTTCCAACCTGATTCCCATACTGCATCTATAAGGATCTTTCCAGAAACCATAGCTGATCCTAGTACTCCCTGTTTAAAGCCCACGAAGGGCTTCCCATTGCTTTCAAAATAAAAACCAATTCTCTAGCAAGCCTATAAGGCCTCTATTCAAATGCCCCTGTTCTCTGTGCTCCAGCCACACTGGCTTGTCTAATTTCTCCCATGCCCCAGTGATCCTCTCAAAAAGACCTTTACACATGTTGTTTCTTCCGTCTAGAATGATCAAATGCCTCGACAGCCACCCCTTCATCTAGCTAGCCTCTACATGACCCTCGGATCTCTGCTCTAGCATCACTTTACTAAAAACTGTCTCTGACTGCTCAGTCTAGGTGGTTCTTTTATAACAAATTCCCCTTTAACCTTATTCTTTCCCTTCTTCAGAGCACGAATCTCAATTTGCAATTGCATATTATGAATGTGACCGCTTGATTGATTTCTCTGCATCCCAGAACCTTAACACAGTAGCAGGTTCTTAACAAATATGATTGAATGAATGAATGAGTTCAAATATTTGGGTCTTGACACATCAAGGCCCCAAGTTCCACATATTCACAGGGGTAAGTTCTTATCCGAGGTAGGGGGGATTATAAAGCTGGGAACAACAAATGGGAAAGCCGTCATGCAAATGTGTGGTTTTTCAAAATCACTTTCCTAGAGAAAAGGTCACAGGCTAAGAGAAGAATCAGGTCCAAAGCCTTTGAGAATCAATCCAATTCTATTTGGAGAGTAAACCTCTGATTTCAGAATGCCTGCTGCAGCGGCTTTGGAAGAGTGGCAAGGGCATTTTTGATTATCACAGGGCCAGAAAGCATCCCACTGGTATTCACTTGGAGAGCCAGGGAAACTAACAATGCTTCAGTGTTGGGTCGAGCCCATGACACAGACATTTTTCTTGCTCTAATGGCAACACCACTTCTGTTGAGAAACACTGAAGGGAATTTGGGTGGGGGAGGGCATAATACAATTACATATCCCCCTAAACAAGCCCCACAGTTCTAAGAAACTGAGCACTCAATACCAAGAAAAGAGGAAATCACTGTTTATTAAGATACAGAGAACAAAGAAGTGGCTTTGACAGCCGCCTCCTGGCTTTACCAGTCCTGGTGCCAAAGCACAGCAGGACCCTCACAGTCTGGACTATGGCCGACACGCAGCTTGCATGCATGTGCACGCACACACACTTGGATAGACTCTGGCTGGTGAGCACATATACATGTGGATGGATATGGGTGGTCCTAGACCGGGACAGTTGATCCTTACCCTGCCATGGCTTCTGTCTGGGGAAACGTGGAGGCTTAGCACTGGGTCTCATGGAACCACCAACCAGATGGATGCAGATTACCAGCTCCAGCTCCCCAGGCCAGACTCCTCTCTTATTGATTCCCCTCAAGATCATCGGATCAGAAATAGAACTGCTAGAAAGTCCCCCAAGCAAAAGTCTGTTGGCACTCTCTCAGGAGAGTCTGCACTCTCTGGCAGATGTCATTCTTATGGGCTACCTCTACTTTGCTGGTGCTGGTGTTGCACTGATGGTGCCATTTTTATACCCTCACTCTAATCACCTAACAGTGCTGGACAAACAGCCCGCCTCCACCATGTACTGCTGCTGGCACGGCACCACCAGACCAGCAGCTAAGCAGCCCTGCCCCACCTGCACTGCTCACATGACCCTACCAGAGGCAACAGGCACCACAACCCACACAGGGGATACCCCTTGAGCATCAGGCTCAAGTCACGGGGCTGGAGGGTTATATTTCTGAACCCCAAGAGTCTGAAATACTTGGAGAGACAACTTAAGAGACAACCAAGAACTAGGGCAAGGTTTAACAATAAGGTTCATCTCCTACATAGAGGTACCCCTTCAAGACAGGGAGAGAGAGCTGTTACACATAACACACAGAAACAAACACAGTCAAGCAAATTAGGACACAAAGAAATTGTTCCAAATGAAGGAACAAGATAAGATCTCAGAAAAAAAAAACAAACAAACAATAAAATGGGGATAAGTAATTTACCTGGTAAATATACCTGATAAAGAGTTCAAATTAACGGCCATAAAGATGTTCACCAAACTTGAGAGAATAGATGATCGTAGTGAGAACTTCAATAAACAGAGAAAATATAAGAAAGTACCAAGCAGGAAACTCACAGAGCTGAAGAACACAATAACTGTACTGAAAAATATACTACAAGCATTCAACAGCAGAGTAGATGATACAGAACAGATCAGTGACCTGGAAGACAAGGTAGTGGAAATTACCCAAACAGAACAGCAAAAGAAAAAAAAGAATTTTTAAAAAGAGGATAGCTTAAGGCATCTGTGGGACACAACAACAAGCATATTAACATTCTCCTGAAGGAGAAGAAAGAGAGAAAGGGGCAGAATACTTACTAGAAGAAATAATGTCTGAAAACTTCTCTAACCTGGGGAAAAAAACAGACAAGCAAGTCCAGGAAGTACAGAGTCCCAAACAAGATGAATCCAAGGATTTCCACACCAAGACACATTATAATTAAAAATGTCAAAAGTTAAAAATAGAGAATCTTAAAAGCAGCAAGAGAAAAACAGCTGGTTATATACAAGGAAATCCCATAAGATTATCAGGTTTTTCAGCAGAAATTTTGCAGGTTAGAAGAGAGAGACATGATATATTCAAAATGCTAAACAAAAAGACTTCCAACCAAGAATATGCTCTCTGGCAAGGTAATCATTTAGAATTGAAGGAGAGATAAAGCATTTCCCAGACAAAAAAAAAGCTAAGGGGGTTTATCATCACTAACCTGGCCTTACAAGAATTGTTAAAGGGACCTCTTTAAGCTGAAAAGAAAAGGTCATAACTAGAAATAAAATATACCTCACTGGTAAAGGCAAATATAGTAAAGGTAGTAGGTCAACCTCTTATAAAGCTAGTATGAAAGTTAAAAGACAAAGGTAGTAAAAACTACACAATAATTAGGTAAGGGATACATAAAATAAAAATATGTCAAAGATGTCAAAAACATAAAACACTGAGTAGGGAGTAAAAATGTAGTGCTTTTAGAATGTAGTCAAATTTAAATGATTATCAACTTAAAGTAGGCTGCTATATAAATAGGTAATTATATACAAACTTCATGATAACCATAAACCAAAAACTTATAATAGATACACAAAAAATAATTAGAAAGGAACCTAAACATAACACTAAAAAACGCCATCAAACCACAAGGGAAGAGAGCAAGAGAAGAAAGGAACAGAGAAAAGCTACAAAACAATCAGAAAACAATTAACAAAATGGCAATAAGTATATGCCTATCAATAATTAATTTAAATGTAAATAGACTAAGTTCTCCAATCAAAAGACGTAGTGTGTCTGAATGAATAAAAAAAAAATATATGACCCATCCATACAATGCCTACCAGAGACTCACTCCAGAGCTAAAGACACACAAACTGAAAGTGAAGGAATGGAAAAAGAAATTCCATGCAAATGGAAATGAAAAGAAGGCTTAATATCAAGCAAAATAGACTTTAAAACAAAGACTGTAGCAAAAGTCAAAGAAAGGATTACATAATGATAAAGGGGTGAATCCAACAGGAGGATATAACATTTGTAAATATTTATGTACCCCAAATAGGAGCAACTAAATATATAAAACAATATTGACAGATATAAAGGGAGAAATTGACAGCAATATAATCATAGTAGGGGATTTTAATACCCCACTTACATCAGTGGATATTTCATCCAGACAAAAAAAAAAAAAATCAATAAGAAAATACCAGCCTTAAATGACATATTAGACCAGGTGGACTTAATAGATATTTACATAAGATTCCACCAAAAAAACAGCAAAATATACATTCTCCAAGTGCACGTAGACATTCTTCAGGGTAGATCACATGTTAGGCCACAAAACAAGTCTCAACAAATTTAAGAAGACTGAAGTTATATCAAGCATCTTTTCCAATCACAATAGCAGGAAACTAGAAATCAATTAAAGAAGAAAAATGAGAAAAACATGAACACATGAAGCCTAAATAACCAATGGGTCAATGAAGAAATTAAATGTAAAACCAAAAAATATCTTGAGCCAAATAAAAATGGAAACACAACAGTCCAAAATTTATGGGATACAGCAAAGATAGTTCTAAGAGGAAAGTTCATAGCAATATTAGCCTACCTCAAGGAATAAACAAAAAAAATCTTGAATAAACAATCTAAATTTACACTTAAAGGAACTAGAAAAAAATGCCAAGGTTAGTAGAAGGAAGGAAATAATAAAGGTTAGTAGAAGGAAGGAAATAATAAAGATCAGAGTGGAAATAAATGAAACAGAGACAAAACAAACAAACAAATAGAAAAGGTTAATGAAACTAAGAGCTTGTTCTTTGAGAAGATAAAGTTGACACACATTTAGCCAGACTTATCAAGAAAAAAAAAAAAGAGGGCCCAAATAAAATAAAAAATGAAAGAGAAGTTATAACTGATACCACAGGAATACAAAGAATCATAAGATACTACTTTGAACAAATTATACACCAAAAAAATTGGGCAACCTAGAAAAACTGGGTACATTCCTAGAAACAGTCCTCTGAGACTTAATTATGAAGAAATAGAAAATCTAAATAGACCAATTATTAATAAGGAGATTGAATCAGTAATCAAAAAACTTCCAACAAACAAAAGTCCAGGACCAGATAGCTGGTGAATTCTACCAAACATTCAAAGAAGAATTAACACTATCCTTCTCAAATGATTCCAAAGTAATTGAAGAGAAGGGAACATTTCCAAACTCATTTTACCAGGTCAGTACTACCCTGATATCAAAACCAGGCAAAGATGCCACACCCACACACAAAATACTATAGGCCAATATCCTTGATGAACGTAGATGCAAAAAATCATCAATAAGATATTAGCAAATCAATTCAACAATACATTTAAAAATTATACACCATGACCAAGTGGGATTTATTCCAGGGATGCAAGGATGGTCCAACTTCTACAAATCAATCTATGTGATACACCACATTAACAAAATGAAGGATGATGATCATATGATCATTGTAATACATGCAGAAAAGCATTTGACAAAATTCAACATCCATTTATGACAAAACTCCCAACAATATAGGTACAGAGGAAACATATCTCAACATAATAAAGGCTATATATGACAAACCCACAGCTATCATACTCAACAGTAAAAAGCTGAAAGTTTTCCCCAAGATCAGGAACAAGACAAGAATGCCCACTCTTGCCCCTTTTATTCAACACAGTCTTGGAAGTTCAGCTGCAGCAATTAGGCAAGAAAAAGAAATAAAGGCATCCAAATTGGTAAGGAAGAAGTAAAATTGTCCCTATTTGCAGATGACATGGTACTATATATTAAAAAACTTTAGAGACTCAAAAAAAAAAACCCTATTAGAACTACTAAATTAATTCAGGAAAGTTGCAGGATACAAAACTATATAGAAGGCCGCTGCATTTTTATACACTAATAATTAACTATCAGAAAAAGAATTAATAAGACAATCCCATTCATAATTGTATCAAAAAGAATAAATTCCCTAGAAATATATTTAACCAAGGAGGTGAAAACCTGTACTCTGAGAACTGTAAGACACTGATGAAAGAAATCAAACAAGCCACAAAGAAATGAAAAGATATTCCATGCTTATGATTGGAAGGATTAACAATGTAATCCCTATCAAAATACCAATGGCATTTTTCACACAACCACAATACTACAATTTGCATGGAACCACACACACACACACACACACACACACACACACACAAAACCCTGAATAACCAAAGCAAGCTTCAGAAAGAACAAAGCTGGAGGTATCACACTCCCTGATTTTAAACAATACTACAAAACTATGGTAATCAAAACAGTATGATACTTGCACAAAAATAGACACATCAGTCAACAGACCAGATTAGACAGCCCAGAAATAAACCCACACATATACAATCAATTAATCTACAATAAAGGAGGAAAGACTATACAATGGGGAACAGACAGTGTCTTCAACAAATGGTGTTGGGAAAACTGGACAGCCACATGCAAAAGAATGAAATTGAATCACTTTCTTATACCATACACAAAAATAAACTCAAAATGGATTTGACTTGAATGTAGGACTTGAAATCATAAAACTCCTAGGAGAAAACATAGGCAGTAAGCTCCTTGATATCAGTCTTAGTGATATTTTTCTGAAACTGATTCTACAGGCAAGGGCAAGAAAAGCAAAAATAAACAAATGGGATCATATCACACTAAAAATCTTTTGCATAGCAAAAGAACTATCAACAAAAAAAGGCAACCTAGAGAATGGAAGAAAATATTTGCCAATCATATATCTGATAAGGGACTAATATCCAAAATATATAAAGACCTCATATAACTCAATAGCAAAAAAAAAAAAAAATTAAAAAGCCAATTAAAAGTGGGCATAAGATCTGAATAGACATTTTTCTAAAGAAGACATACAGATGGCCAAACTGAAAAGATGCTCAACATCAGTAATCATCAGGGAAATGCAAATCAAAACCATAATGATGTATCACAGCACACCTGTCAGAATAGCTATTATCAAAAAAATAAATAACAAGTGTAACGAGGATGTGGAGGAAAGGGAACCCTGGTGCACTCTTGGTGGGAATGTGAACTGGTACAGTCATTATGGAAAATAGTATGGAGTTTCCTCAAAAAATTAAAAATAGAACCACCGGATGATCCTACAATTCCAATTCTGGGTATATCCAAAGGAAACGAAAACTAACTCAAAAAGATATATACACTCCCATGTTCATTGCAGTATTATTGACAATCGCCAAGATATGAAAGCAACAGAAGTGTCCATCAGTAGATGAATGGATTAAGAAGATGTGGTATATACACAATGGAACATTACTCAACCATAAAAAAGGATGAGATTTTGCCATTTGTGACAACATGGATGGGCCTGGAGGGTATTATGTTAGGTGAAATAAGTCACACAGAGAAAGACAAATACTATGTGATTTCACTTATATGTGGAATCTAAAAAACAAAACACATGAACAAATAATACAAAACCAGACTCAGAGATACAGTGATCAGACCCATGGTGGCCAGAGAAGAGGGGTTTGAAAAGGGGTAGGCAAAATAGGTGAAATATTGTATTAATTTTGTATGGTGATGGGTGGGAACTAGACTTATTATGGTGATTATATTGTAATTTATATAAATCTTGAATCACTATGTTCCAAATAAAATTTTAAAAAATGGTCACCCCAACCCATCCCCTCATGACTAATAGAACCTTATAGTATAATATGGTCTAATAGAATATAGTATCATATATCATATAAATTATCATGGTCTTTATAAGATGGTAATGTTTTTCAACAATCACACTGTTGCCTAATTTTCAATAATTACATTATTTCTTTTTCTCTGATAACAAAGCCAATGCATGATTATTATAGAATGTTCAGAAAAGCACAAAGAAGAAAAATTGAAAATCACTCACTTTTTCGCTATACAGAGATAATCACTGTTAAGGTTTTGGTGACTCTTCTTCCTCAAGCATATAGAATATATTCTTTTTAATATAAAATTGAGATCTTATGATATATTCTACTTTCTAAGTGGCTCTTTGCATTGAACAATATTTCCATTGTATGTTCTATAACACAATTCTATGGCTGTATATCATTCTATTGCATGGATGTCCCGACACTCACTAACCAACCCCCTTATGTCGGACATTTGTAAAAGCACAAGCAATGCTCACCTCGCCATCTCCCCCACTAACTCTTTCCCTTAGGATAAACTCCTGGAAGTGAAATGGCTGGGTCAAAAGATAAAGTTTTGGGTACTTATTGTCAAATTGTCTTTCTCAAGTTTCATAACATTACAGCATGCACCCTCACGAGAGTGTACGAGTGTTCATTTCCCCAGACACTTACCATCAGCCAGTGGTGGTTTCTTCTTGGCTCTTTCATTTTAAACGCAACGGGCCATGTTTAACACAGTGATTTCATCTTTGGAATTCATCACCATCCTGGGTAGCCTACAGATACACAAAAGACAGCCCTTCTGAAATGACCAGGGAAATGAATGACATATCTCAGTGTGAGTCGAATGCTGAATTAGGTTTTGCAAACTAAATGATAGAACAAAACTCTTTTGCTGACACATTAGGGATTAAAATTCTGAGCATGACCTTGTCCGTATAGTTAAAATGACTGATTAGTCAGTGACAATGTCCCAAATGCTTGTCATTCTTTCCACTCAGTGTCTAGTTGGCTCTATACTCTAGAGGGTTGTGTTTTCAAATACTACTCCGAGCTTTATTCTCCCACCACTTCATGTCTCCTAGTTATCTGGGGTCCTTGCTGCTTTGTGTGACCTCCCTGAGCTGGGGAAGAAGATAGAGGTGCCATCTAAGCCCTCCTGGGGACAGCGGTGTTGAGATCCTGCCATCCATCCTGGTGCAGTGTCCATCTGGGCATGCGTGCACCACCTCCATAACACTGACTCAGGCCTAGGGAACAGCCATGGTATTTGATGCAGGAAAATACCAGTGACTCATCTTCCTCTGGGAGGCCAACCAAGATTGTGGCCCTTTCCTAAGGTGAAGGTGCCTCATTTGAAATTCACCAAAAATCCCCAATGTCTCAAACAGTTCCTTCCGTCTGAAAAGCTGCATAAGATTTGTCACATTTGGCTATTCACATTCGGCCATAGCAAGTTCCAGCTCTGGAATGTAATCATCATATTGAACAACTAATTTCTAAATTGGGCTTGTGACCAAGGCTGTTTTATAGGAATATTAATTGCTTAAAGTTTGCAGCCAGAAAATACATGACAGCCTAGATTTTATGGCTGGTTCTAGATAATGGTGACACATTTCTGAGAAATGTATCTGCTTCCTAACTCCATAAATTGGATGCTGTTTATAATAATGCAGCTAGAGCAGAAGCACTTCATCATAAGAGCTGTTGTCCCCATGGAAATCATTATTCAGTGTATACTTGCTAAACTGGTCATCAGTCACAGGCAGAAGGGAAACTGATGTGGCCTGTTCTATTTACAGGAGAATGGGCAATATGTCATCTTCTTATTGGACTGATGTTCATCCTACCAGAAGAACTACGTTGCCTCCTGCGTGTTGCTCAGAGAATTTTGTTAAAGTCATTAGTCTTTCAGGCTTTAACGCCCAGGGCATAAGAACCATTCCTGATTGCAGACTTATTTTCAGAGGAGAACCTAGGAAAGAGATTTCCAGATACAAATTTAATCTTGTACTTCCCGAATGGAAAGACAAAGAGGAAATGATGAATGGCACTGAGGACCTCTGTTCTTCAAAGCTGGCCAGGTCATGATAGGCGAGTCACAGTGACTTCATGAGCCATTAAATAGAGGAAGATGATGGTCAACTATGAACCAGGAGAGCATGTACAGCTGGGGCTAGGCCTTCCATCCTCGTGGACATGTGTTCCCCACAAGGAACATGGTCACCTCTCCCTGGAGATTAAAATCCTTCTCAATGGAGAACAAGGCGTCACTGCAGGGGACAGTCATACTGTGGACACCACACTGTCCTGCCCAGTCCTGCAAGCTCTTGGTCGACAACCTTGGGTGACAGCCCTGTTTGCCCCGGAGGGAAGGCTGCCCTGGGCCCTGGCTGCTGGTCCGTTCGCCACGTGTCCTCTGAATGGTGGTCAGGCTGGGTGTGGGCTGTGAGCTGTCCTACTCACAAGGTCTCGGGCTCCTCTGGGACCACTGAGACTCTCTCCAGCTTCTAGCACTTTCCAAGTTTCTAGTAATCTAACTTGCAGGCCTCACAGCAGCCTTCAGTTTTTCAGCCTCTCCTGACTCACTGGAGGAAGCCATATTGAATTAATCTGCAAGGATGTATTGCAACCCAGCTGCATGCCCGCCACCTCACTGTTGAAGGAGGTGGTGCAAGAGAGAGAACCGCCACCCCATTTAGACGGTCCTTCTATGTTTCCAAATGCATTTACAAAAATTGTCTTGAGCTGACACGACCAGTGGTAGAGTGTGAGCTCCCGAGTCCCAGCTGCGCCCCTGTGTGCCCTTGGTGGCTTCCTTGGGGCTGCAAGCATCACTTTCTCGTCTGCAAAGCAGGGACCATCCTAGTGGCCAAGCAGTTGGTTTCCAAGAAGATCAAGGGAGATAATCCATGAGAAGTGTTCATTCAATGCTGGCTGTCATCCTCAGGAAAAGAGACGCTCTGGGGGTAGGGGTAGAGAGCAGAACAGAAACAGCATTTACAGTTTTCATGTCGTCACACACACCAGCTCAGGTGATTTGCTCACAACCTTTCTCCTTTACAGGCGAGGGGACTGAAGGCCGGGCAGTGTTTCTCACTTTTTGGCGTTATTGGCATCTGGGGCCAGAGAATCTTCTGCTGGAGGGCCTGCCCTGTGTGGTGTAGGACGTTTAGCAGCATCCCCGGCCTTGACGCCAGAAGCGCCATCCCACTCGTGACGACCAAAAAAGTCTCCAAACATGGCAAAATTGCTCCCCTCCCTGCCCCAGTTGGGAGCCACTGAGGTGGGGTAATTTGTCAGAGGGCTAAAGAGGAACCTGGAGCCAGGACCAGAGCCCAGGAGCCGAAGCCTGCAGGGGACCTGTCCTCTGTCACCACAGTATCTCTCCTCAAAGGATTTATTACAGAGTCACAGAGATAAAAACACCGGCAAATTCTGCCTGATACTCAAGTGCCACAGGAGTTGAGAAAAGGGGGCATTCGAGATGGGGTTCCAATTAGACAAGGACAGATGAGTGAAGGAGATGGAATATGGCCCGGGTGCTACAGGCTGGAGGAAAGACTGGATGGAGGGAAGACCAGGTGGGTGTGGCTGCTGAGAGAACGAAAGGTAAAGGCTGGGGTTAGGGGGACCACATGGGGTGCCAGGAGGACAGAGGGGCCCACTGTGCGGAAGGGCATGGGGGAGAGGACTCAGGCCTCAGGGAGCCATCAAGGAGCTTGGACCTAATGCCGAAATAGGGCTTGGCAAGGTGGTCCCTGCAGGGTGGGGGATTAGAGGAGTGTGCCCACAGCCTAATGTGAGGATATCTGAGATGGGACAGAAGGGTCCCTGTGATCTGGAAGAGGGGCCTTCCTTGGCTACCAGCAGCGGTTCTGACAACCAGCCTGTCAGAGCAGACCACGAACAAGCTGCATCATGGGAGAAAGGTGCTGTGTATTCAAACCTCCGAGAGGACTACGTGGGCAGTGGGCCACCTGCCTGCCCAGCACAGACCCAGGCCAGGCTACAGCTCTGAGCCTCACTGTGCTCAGAAATTGTGGCAGATGACCTCCCCTTAAGACTGGCCAGTTACCACAGAAGCCATTGTCCTTGTCCGCCCGCCTTCCAAAGACAAGCGAAAGGTCTTTGCTTAGGCCTCTTCCTGGTTCTGAGGGGGAGGTGACAGAGGTGTTTGCTCTAACCGCCATCTGGGGAGTCAGGATTTCCTGAGGCAAGGGGCAAATGCTTCACACTCCTACTCTTCAGGAAATCCGCCCCGAGAGGCAATGAAAAAAAAAAAAAAAGCACTTTGGGTCATTGGTCTATTTTTATTCTATGTGGCCTGACTTGATGCTCATCTGCCTGTACCTCATTCTACCTGTGAAAATTTCAACATGCTGTGTGTTCAGGAAGACGTTCTGAGAACTTGTAGCTTACAAATTCTGGGGGACTGTCAACAGAGTTCAGACGGTGCTAACGGGTGGTTGGCATGGGAGGTACCAGATGGGACAACTTCTGAGAACAATTGGTGACTGGCCTAGTGGGCTGTAGGAGGACGGGCCTTTTTCATTTTTCGGTATTTCAGTGACCAGACCTTTCTCCCACATAGCAACAAACCACCCACTGAGTCATTCATAGAGTTGTTCACACATTTATTCAGAAATACTTACCGTTGCTATGCGCTATGCTGTGTTCAACATGGGATCTCAGGGAGATCTCTGGGTGAAGAAGCAAACAGCACCCTAACCTAACGCGATAAAGCTCATCGGAGCTTGAGGGGGGTTGTGCCACGTGCCATGCAGGACCCCACGGCTAAGGACGCATCTAAACCGTGTGCGTGGAAGTGGCCGACAAACACAAAATGTGGCTTAACTCAGCCTAGGGGAGCGGGTGTTACCAAACGAAGTACGACCAGCGGGACAACTTCTTTCTTTCCTATTATCCTTGTCTTACGGTGCTAAGAAAAATGCCTGTCATCTTGCCGGGTTTCCTTCTGTAGTACAGAAGGGGCCTCTCGCTGGGTGCCGTGGAGGCTGGCTGCCGGCAGGGGGCGCCTCAGGCCCGTCGGGGGAGCCGGCTGCTCGCAGGGAGCGAAGGGCCTGTTTGTGCTGAGCGAGCCCAGAACAAGCTGGAGGATGAAGTTGATCAGAACACCCTTTGGCTCGGTCCCCACTTGCTGGACTGACGGAGCCTGAAGTCCACGATGAAGTCACATACGATGGAAAGTGCCTGGCGATGAACAGAGATTACAAAACCAGAGGAAGGAAGCTGCAGGCGGGAGGGGCCCACGGAGACCAGGAAGCCCTGCTTTTGCTTAGAGCCAGCATCTGAGCCGGGGCCAAAGGCCCACGGAGCTCTCGTTGGCCTTTGGAAGCTCCGACCCGGCTCTTCTCTTCGTATCGGGTTGACGCTGGTCATCCTGAAGCTGGAAGGGTCTCTGGAGGACAGGAGGGCGAAGAATCCCAGGAGCAGTGGCCGGGCAGGCTGGCAGTCACCTGGCTAACTGATGACCCACTGCAGACGGGAGCGGGAGCCATTTGGCGCACAGAAGGGGGACCGTGCAGGCAGGGTTGAGATCCCTTCTCTAGGGAGCGGTGCCTTCCAAAGGCTGAGATGTGACAGCTTAGGAAAATTCAATGTGACTGCAGGGCTGTGCCTGTGTTACTTGGCCCCAGCAGGGGGCCTGCGGCTTCTGCTGCCCTTGGGTCTAGAGGCGGCGCCCAGAGGGACAGCAGGACAAGAAAATGCTGTGACAGACTCGCATTCAGGAAGGTGCTTGCTCCCCGCTCCCCCGCCCCGCTCACCAAACAGTAAAGCAGCCCCTTATCTCTGTCTCTCTCTCTGCTCCAAACAGAGGCCATTCAGACGGGGTTTCTGTTCCCTCCCAGGAGGGGCTGGGAGCCTGCAGCCTCCTTGGTGGGTATGGGGAGCGTGCGCAGAGCTGGGATGGCTTGGAGCGGGCTTGGTGCCCGTTACAGGCCACATGGGACCCCCCAGCCCTCTTGCTGCCCCTTCCCGAGCCCAGCCCACCGGCCGGGCCACGAAGCCCTGGCTGTCTGCACTCACAGCGTTCTCAGGTCTGGCTTTACCAGGAGGCCCCAGAGCTACCAGGGAGCACAAAACGGCTGCCGTCCCCAGCCCTTCCCCACCCCTGAGGGATGGCGCTGGAGTCACTGCAGCCTGGGCCCTTTTGCTGGGGATATTATGTAGATAATAATCATTTATTCACCAGTCATAACAACGATCCGTGGCCCATGAGGACACAGAGCTGAGCTGATGAGCGGCAGGCCTAATCAGCAATTCAGTATTCTCTAGCTTTCCTTTCTATTAATGATCTGGGTGTTTTTCCTGCAGGGTGCTGAGCCCAGGAATGGGACTGTGGGGGTGCGGTCAGTCTGGCCGGCCCTCCGCCTTCCTGGGTGCCCCCTTCCCAGTGCGGGGGTGGGGGGGGGGGGAGCGGCTCCCAACCCCGCAGCTCAGAAGCAGCCCCTCCAGCAGAAGCCCAGTCGGGTGTCTTCCACCTCATCCCCATACCTGCCTGAGCTGCTCTCCGCCCACCTGCTTCACCACCATCCAGGTCTTTTAAACAAAGCTGCACTGTCTTCTAGGGTGTTTGTAAGTAAATGAGAGTCAGGTCTAAGGGAAAGACTATTAGCTATGTTTGTGTCCTTTCCTTATTTACTTTTTAAAAGACTGCTTCACCATTTGCTGTCTGGGCCGCCCAGGGCCTAATGGTAAAGGAGATAAACTATGGCCACAGTCCTCCTCTTTTCTCCTTTCTTTCCTCCTGCTTGTCAGCACCCCAAAGAGCCCTTGTCCTACAGGAAACTGGCCCACAAACTCGATACTGCACCCGTCCTGGGAGAATTTGCACTTCACAGGCTATGAGATCGCCCAGCACCGACAAATGCTACCGATACTTCTGGATTGGAGAGCAGTGTGGCACTGTTTCCCGGTCCCTCACATCACAGCATTTGGAATATTCTGGAGGCCTCTGTCGTGGGCCCACTGGCAATGTCTGCCCACCTCCTTCTGTCTGAGCTGCTCTCCCTCCCTTCACCTCCCTGGCCTGCAGCCCGAAGAGGGGGCATCCACTGCGTTCACCTCAGTCCTGGTCTCCAGACTTGCCTTCCCACACATGTGGGTACTGAAACGCTAAGACGCCAGGTCACAGTTTCGGAAAGGCCCCATGTTGAGAGAACACTCCCTCCCCCCGACTCTGCAAGGCCAGTATGGAGGCTTCTGGGTTCTCTCAGTGCTGGGCACCTCCCCCACTGCCCTGGGCCTTGGAGGGATGTTGGAGGGTCTTCTGAGCAGTCCCGCCCCACCAATGTGCTTACTGAAAACAGAGGCGTCGGATTTGCTGGCCTGAGGCAGGGATCCACCAGGGAGAGTTGGGGTGCTTGGGAAAGGAGCAGCCATGGTCGAGGGGGGCCAACGTGCACTGGCTATGTGCAGACTAGGCCGCTGAGCTCTGAACGTTTGCAACTCATGGGAAAATTCCAGCGCTATTTACCCACCAGCCACTAGACCGTGGACCAACATGTACGTACCAATGGTGATCTTTGCGGGGAAGTTTCTGCATTAGCATGAGATGCAGAAGAGCTTCAGCAGGCAGCAGGAGCTCCCACGAACCGGATGAGGTGGTGCCTGGCACTGGATGAGGAGTCCTTACTCAGGTGCTCCCCGCGGCCACGCAAACTACAGGGGCTGCAACTGTTCAGCCCGGGGGGAAGCCGATGAACCGGTCAGAGTGGGGATTGCCTTCCACCTCGTTACCTCACTGAAGTTTAGCTTCCGCTGACGGTCTCACTCCCGGCAGGCTCCTGGGGGTGAGCTCCGAGCAGTTGTGAAGAGGGGATGGGAGAAGCATTAAGCCAATTGTGAGCGCCTGCGAGAAGCTGCCTACCATTTTCCATTTTTTTCTGGCACCCCACCACCAGCCCAGGCACCACTGCCTCTCGTGACTCTTCCTTGGGGGTCCAGTTGAAGGGGGGCACTTGGCTCGGAGACTGCCAGCACCCCTCCTGAGAGGGGGGATTTTGCTTCTGTGGTCCAACATTCCCACACCTATTCAATCGGTGCAGGGATGGATGATGAGGATCAATGTTATTTCAGGTCTTATTTTCCAAAGGCTACAGGCTAAAGGTACAGCGTGGGGCAGGAACACGGAGACCTCAGCATACCTGCGAGGAACAATAAACAAATGGCCTTCCAGAACATATTTTCCTTTCTCTCTGGGCTCCTCTGTTGGCCGTGTGAAGCGAAACGAGAAACAACCTTCTGCGGCTCGAATCGGCCTGTTTGCCCACACACGCTCCCTTTTTCCCTAAAAGTCAGAAAAGAAAGTCCAAAAAAATGTGCGAAAATTAGTGCTTTGGGTTCAGGAAATCCCACCTCCTGGAACCAGTGGGTTAATATGGGTCCACTGATAAATTCTGGCTGTTTCAGCGTGTGCTCTGAGATACATGCTCCACATTCCAGCTGGAGGCCAGGCAATCAGGGCTGGAATGGGTAAAAAGGATCCTCTCTTGAGCTGTTTAATTTTTGTTCCTGCTTCCCAGGGGGCCTCTGTGAAAATTTCAACTCCTTGCCTCAGCTTGGACGGGCTCGGGTAAAGTTACTTTCCAAAGAAGCCAGGAAGAACATTTCGTGTGAAGAAGGTGTGGGGCAGATGGAGTTGGCCGGCACTTGACAGAGAACGAGGTTCCACTCTGCGCTGGGCCCGAACGAGTCCCAGCTGCGCTGCTTCAGGCCCGCTGGCTGCCTCCCGCCCACTCGGGGGACAGAGCTTCCCCCCCTTCCCCCGAGCGGGACATCCGGGATCCAGGCGGGAGGACAGGTGGGTCACGGCCAGAGGCAGGCTCTGCACCAGGGGGCCCAGCCTCGTCCTGAGAGCCTGTGTAGCTCCTCAAAACCGAGCAGCATTAGCACATGATGGAGGAAAGCAAGCGTCCAGTCAGAAGAGGAGAAGCCACGGAGCCTCAGAAAGTGCTGAGAACCCTCCAGCCTTCAGGTTCAAGTCATTAACTTCTCCGACTCCTTGGCCAGAATGAGCGCGAGAGTCTTGGAGTTCTTAAAAGGAGGGGCAAATGAGATTTCCAGGCCAGCGTGGGCCTTAAGTACTCTCTGTTTCCCCTTAGGTTAAGAAGTTCGAGTGGAAGATCTGAAGGCCCCTTTCAGGGCGGGTCTGTCTAAGAGCGGCTCAATTTGGCAGGGATGCATTTTACGAACAAGCAGCTTTCTCCAAGACGCTCTAACACATGACGACTTCCCCTTGGGTAGTACTCGGCACACGGGTGTCCCCAGAAACGAAAGCGTTGGACACCAACGAATCCAGTGAACACTATTTGTAATGTTAGTACACAGACAAGCAAGTGTGTGCTCAGAACTGAGGGAATTTTGTCTGAACAATTTCTAAGCTGTGCCTCATAAATCATCACTCTGCAAAGACTCAACAAAACAGTTCATCATTCACCCATAAAAATTTCTAAGCAGGATCCCTGGGTGGCTCAGTTGGTTAAGCATCCGACTCTTGATTTTGGCTCAGGTCAGGATCTCGGGGTCCTGGGATCTTGCCCTGCATCAGGGTCCATGCTCAACAGGGAGTCTGCTTAAGATTCTCTCTCTCCCTCTGCCCCTCCCCCTGCTCACACACTCATGCTTTCTCTAAATAAAAAAATAAAATCTTAAAATAAATTTCTAAGCAATGCCCTGTAAATAATCGCTATCTCAAATATTCACAAACCTGAATCTCTTGGAGGTCTCAGCTGGTCACTCAGAGGCAATAGTTTAGCACGAAGGTCTAAGGGTTTCCAACCGAATCCACTTCGCTGAGGAGGTAAGCAAGAAGAAGCAAGCCCCTGCTCCGGGTTCCCCACCCCAAGTTAGCATGGATGGATCCAGGTAATCAAACCCACCTGTTGCTTCATCACTGACTTGAAACAGTGATGGGCTGGAGGATTACAACCTGAGGTTGGTTGCTCTCTGGCCTTTAAGAGAGGACCAAGTATCTCACCTACGATGTAGCTGCTCCCTGAAAAAAACATACAGTTCTTTGACGGCTGATCTTGGCTGTACAGGGAAGATTTTAGAACTCCAGGGACGAATTTCCTAAGCATAGCCCTGTGATGCAGAGTACAATTGCAATCATGTCTTCATTTCCTGCCGTCCTGGAGTTGACAATCTAGCAGGGGGACGCATTGCTCACTGTAAGCAGGTTGCCACTAACCGACTCCAAGGGAAATGGGGAAGAGATCAGATTGTTACTTGGCTGAGGGCAGAGCAATCCCATTGTTCAGAGATTGGATCATGAACCATAGTGGGAAAATAGCTAGCTAAATTATTACGTGAGGTTACCGGAAATGAAGTGCCCACTGAAGGCAGGGCTTGCGGGACGGGGCTGGATCTGTCCTAGAATGGCGTTTGGGGCATGACGGATGCAAGGATTATGGGGCGAGGTGTCTGGCTATGATGGAACTGGACAGCTAGAGAGGAAAGCAAAGTCAAATCACTAGTTTTGCCTCTTGAGGCATGGACTGCAACCCCCGGGCTTCATTCTTGAGGGAGTGAGGCACAGAGCTGAGGCCACTGAGAAACAGCTGTGGGAGTGGCAGTTCTGTGACTCCAGGGTGACGAGGACAGGGCCCCATGTGGTGGCAAGTCAGCAGCAGCAATGGGACCGAGTCCCACAGGGTCACCTTGCTACCCATCCCCCATCCTGGCTCCTGCCATTTCCAGAGTCCACAGATTTCCACACATTCTGTCAGCTACCTACCATCTTTCCACGAAATTCCTTTTCTGTAGAAACTCCCCAGGGTCTGTTTCTGTGCTTAAAAACCCAGTACAGACACTGGATAGTCCATTAAATGCTACAAACATTTCAAAAGACTTGAGGGCAGGCAGCAACTGGCCCCCCTCATAGGGGCGAGGGAGGAAAACATGCTATCATCTGCCGTAGGCTTTATGCTGCAGCCCACCTATCTCCAGGGCTGGGCTCAAATCAGGCCAGAAGTTCCATTACACATCTCCTGCGGGCCCAAGCATACCTCTCTCCAAGTGCCATATATTCCACTGAGTAAAAAAGATTTACATGCATGAAACTGGAACCGCCGTCCGTCACCACATAACCAAACAAGAGGCGCCAGGTGGTGGGTCTTCCTTTCAGACCCAGGACTGCTTCACTGCTTCTTTATGTGTCTATTTTGGGATGGTTTCTGGGTAAACCTTTGCGTAGAAGGGCTCTTGTATATGTCAACTCTTAGGTTCTCAGAGCTGGAAAGAACTGAAGTTCATCGAGTCAGAAAATAATTTATCCCATCTGACTATATTTTTACACCTCTTCTGAGTCACCTGAAATGCTTTCTCAAAGAAGGTGGGTCTAAGTCAATACAATAAAGAAAAAAGAGTAAGGGACTCAGCATAGGTTATTCACTTTTGGAGAGCCGAGGAGCTCTGGGCAGCTGGGGTGGGAAGGCAAAGGTGGGCGGGACATGGTCACATAGCGAGATGTGACATGGACCCCAAACAGGGCAGGGCCCCATGGAAACCAGACGACAACAGCGAGGCAGGACTGTAGAAGATAGGAGAGCTGGGGGGGCTCAGGGTGACATCACAGATATGCAAATGAGCTGCATGAGGGACCATGTAAAGTCCCCCACCTGCCTAAGAGGCCCAGCCAATACAGGATGACCCTCACTGACCGAAGTCCTCTTCTGCCCAGCACCCGCAGCTTCCATGGGAGTCCCTTCTCCCGCCACCCACGGCCTCCCCAGGGTCCGGCTGAGGGCCAGGCGACTGGGTCAGCATAGAAAAACAGGAGACAGGATTCTGCGGAGATGGGAAGTTTTCGAACCCCTGGGGGTCACACTGGGATCCAGGCCGAGGTGGCCACTGAGGAAGGGGACGGCGCAGGTGCCCAGGGCAGGCAGGCAGTGACCCCCGAGAGGGATACCGATGGGAGTTTCTACCCTGATCGAACCAACCACAGACCCTCTCCCTTGTTTTTAGGAATGCCCACCCACCCACCTAAGGAAGCGTGACCGTCCCACCCGCCTGCAGGACACTTAGCCTGGAACGGAATGCCCACCATCCCCACTTTAAAGCCCCCTGAAGTAGGGTTACAATTGGAAACTGCCTCAAAGTGGCCTTCAAAGCATAAGATGGTAGCTCGGGGTTAAAAGGACTCTTATATGAAGACATTGTAAACTTCTTTCTCTTTTTTCTTTTTGGGGACACCTTTTTCTCTTTCTTACAATTCGAGGTGAGGAGGAGAATTTTGTTCCCCTTATGGTGCAGCCGTCCTTTTGTGCCATCAGCAAGGTTTTCTCGTGCCTCCAGCCAACACAAACCCGGTGCGTTGTGGTCTATTTTGCTGACTGCCCCGGGACAGCCCCTGCTCCCTCCCGGCATCCTGGGGAGCCCCATGTCACCCAGACACACCCAGGAAAAGAAAGCGCTGCCGAGAAGTGGTTTCCAGCTCCGCTCTCAACAATTCTCGGATTCAGCTATCCTCAGCAAAGGGACTTTTCCAGAAGCTCCAAAAGGCTCACAGGAGGTTTTATTTTGTTTTTCAACAATTACCAAGGAAAAGAAAAATAAATCAACCTGAGTAACAGCAGAAATCCCTACTCCCTGAAACCCTGCAAACCAGTGAAAACGGTCCACACTCTCTCACAGGCAGGACATACCCGGCCCCAGAGCTGCAAGGTCCAGAGCTGGTGTAATTGGCCTGGTGGACATTTTCTTTCACTCTGCGCAATTCCCCGAGCCTGTTCCTCATTGAACAGACTTGCTCATGAGTTAAGGTCTTGAAATTAAAATATATGGATCCCCAAGGGCAGCTTTCAAATTACCTAGTCGGAGTGTTACGCAACTACTGGTTTTCAACAAGCCCAGCCGAGGCTGCTCGACACCAACCCCGTGTTACTAGAGCAGCTCAGGCCTGTAAACAGGGGGCTACAGCTGGGAGGACTGTAACGGTGACTCAAGGCCCCCGACCGCTGTTAACGACCACCGCTCATAGTCCAGGGACAACATGCGAAGGGACGCGTTTAAAACTCTCCAAAGACGTCCTTCGTTAAAAATCTATTATTGTAAATGTCTGTGGTATGTGTGCGTGCATGTGTAGTGTGTGTGTTTAAAATGTGAAGTCTCCCTCATTTTCCAGCAATGACTTTCTCTTCCAAGTCATACCTGAAAGATCCCTTCTCATGGAAATATCCATTAATACAAAACCCGTTTTCCAAAATAAAGAATATGCCATTGGAGAAATCCTAAAAGATCAGCGATGTGCTGATGATATTCGTTGACTGAATAACAGTTGTGAGTTGGGGTCTGGAGATGAGGTGCAGAAGTATGTCACCAGGTGGGCTGAGGCAGTGCCCCAGGTGAGTGAGGGACCTCGCCTCACTCCCAGGCCTGGGATGAGACCGGAGCAGCTGAGGACGGAGGCTGGCCTGGGGAGGGACCGAGGGGGAGGGGTGCTCCCGATACGGCCCCGGCTGCTGAGGGGAAGGTGGGCACTGTCAGCAGCCCACCCTGAGGCAGGCATGCTCCTACCCAGCCTTCCAGATAGAAGCAGAAGAGGTGCAGCGAGAGGGGCGCTTCCTGAAATGTGCTGGTCTGTGTGGGGAAAGAGGCAGCTGGCTCCAGGCTCTAAAACATCCTAGGCCACATAGTCAAAGCACCTATGGCAAAATGGAATCTACTGAGAACCAAGGCTCCAGTATTTACATTTGAGGAAACTTCACACTTGAACATTATTTCCCAAGTCATATTTTCCCCTAGGACGATGGGGCATTTGGATGGAAAGGGGGGACAGAGGGAAACTGGCTGGACTGAACTGCAGGGAAATCTAAGACTATTATGGATGATTTCACAAAGCCTTCCAAGCTTTTAAGTGTAGCAGCTAGGTAAGATGAGGACTCAAAATGGGACCAATTAGGGCCGCAAGGGTGGCTCTGTCCGTTAAGTGTCTGACTCCTGATTTCGGCTCAGGTCATGATCTCAGGCACTTGAGATCGAGCCCCGGGTCAGGCACTGCGCTAGGGATAGAGCCTGCTTAAGATTCCCTCTCTCCCTCTCCCTCTGCACCCCTCCCCTATCGCCCTGCACATGTGTGCTCGCTCTCTCTCAAAAAAAAAAAAGAAAAATGGGGTCAAACATTTCAAGTTCAAAATGAATGCTAGATTTATTGGAAGCTGAACTTACAAGCTTAAGAAAGACTGGGTCTCCAAATTTTCTAATTTTAATAAATAAACTATTCCTTTAAAAATGCAGTCCAGCTGAGTCACGTAAGGCCCTGTGGCCCTGCCGTGCCCCCTGGGAACTGATGGGGCGTTCGGGGGGCAGGAAGAGCTTCCTCCTACCCCAGGTCAGACGCCCGCCACCAGTTCAAGAGGCCTGAGTAGGAAGCTGTCCTGGGAGTTCTCATCCAAACGAGCCCCAATTGAACCCAGATCGGGGCTCCCAGAAGGCCCTCAACTGGAGCCCAAGGCCTGACTGGAAGCAGAGAATTCGCCGGGTTCACGGCCCCTGGGAGGAGCCTCCCTTGTGGTAACTGGCCTCCTTCACTTTCCTGTCGCAGGTCCTGGAACTGATTAGCAGGACATGAGTAATTTACCCATTAGACCACCTCCGAAGCAGGTGGGGTGCAGAAAGCAGTGGGCAGAGACAAATAAAAGTCTCCATTTTCACTCTGTGAAGGCAGCACTTAGGCGAAATGAGGGGGGTTTTAGCTTTCTTTGAAATGAGACCTAGGAGGACTGAACTTCAGCCTTTCTGTTGGCAGAGGAAAGGCCTGTGGCCGCCTCTGGGCTCCCACCCCTACAATTAGGCCAGAGGCCACGCCGCTTCCTGAAACAAGACATGCAGTGTAGCCCCTTGCTGGGGGCCAGACACGTCGGCCGCCGTGGTGTGGCAGGGACGGGACGGCTGGCTGAGGCAGCATGGGGAGAGCGCACGCACGGAGACGCCAGGCGGGCAAGGCCCCGGCTCCGCTCCCACCTGGGGTGACCCACCATGCCGCTCCATTCCTACAGCCCAGTGGTCCGGGACAGCCGTCCAGGCGGGGGTCCCGGGCGCCATCTGGGAGGCCAGTGGGGCCAAGGCAAGGGTGAGCTCTAGGCCCAGGCTCTCTGGCCCAGTCCGGGGGAGGCTTGGGGTCCCGTCACCAAGAGTCCTGGGCAGTAGCCTGGGTCCTTTGTTCCCTCTTATAATGGGAAGACACACCTAATCTGGAATAAAGATGTATGTTTTCAAATGTATGTCCCATTCCCCCAGGCTTCCTTCGTCACCCCAATGGCGGTTTTAGGGGCTGGTGAGCGGCCTTGCCTCCTGGCCGGGGCCAGCCCCTGCCCCATCCGCTCCCCAGGGCCAGCTGTCACCTGCCCCTTTACTAGCGTCAGGAGGGCCTAGAATGCCCTCATCTGCTCCCGAAGCTGGGTTTTAAGTGCTTTCTCAGAAAGGCGCGTTGACTGGCTCTACCTGGAACGTCATTTGGAAACTGCTTGACATTTCTCTAGCAGGGCATTTGCTCATTTAGGAAAAAGTTATGAAGAGAAACAGAAGGACCAGACCCCGGGAGCAGCTGTCTGCCTGCTCCCCGTCTCGGGGCCTGCTGTAGCATTCCCACCTCAGGGAGCACCCCTTTGACCAGCCACGGGCATTTGGCAGCTCCAGCTTTTGTCCCCAAAGGAAACTTCGTTCCGGCCTCTTAAATTGGCTCCACTTTACTTTCTTTGTAACAACTAAACTGCAGAGGAGCAGTAAAACTTTTTTATTGTTTCACTCGAGGCAGTTACGATTGTGTGCAATAGAATCCATTTCATTCAGTTACTTAAAGTTTCTGACTGACGTAGAGCCGAGAACGGGAATTTCTGGGAGGGAGGGAAAGAAGCACGGGGTGGGGGGAGGGACACTCTCTCCCGCACACACGCGGGTGTCCGGCTCCACAGTGGAATGCACGTGGGCCCTGACCTTAGAGTCTTGGTTTAATCATCCTTTCTAAACTGTTTCTTGGGAGACAGACGTGCCTTCGGAAGAACAGCGGAACGGACAGAACTGGGGACAGTCCTAGCGTTGCAAGGGAAAAGTAAGGGGAGCGTGCAGAGCGAGGGAGGTTGCTCCCCGGGGGCCTTGTGGCAGGGCCTCCCTGTCCCTGGGCTCACCTGCACGTTGTGCTTCTCCCTCCCGTGGAGTGGGACGTCCCATGGGAAGGAGTTCAGGGACAGAGGCACAGAGAGCTGGAAAAAGCACTCGCTCGGAGGCATGGCCTGCCGCCTGTCTCGGAAGCTGCATCGCATCTCACCCCTGGCCCCTCGGCTCCCTGCACCGCGCCCCCCAGAGTGTGGTTCTTCAACTTCAATGGCTGCCTCTGCCCTTCCACACGTGACCTGCCACGAGGGCCCCCCAAGAGCCCATTAGGACTGCACCCCTCCCCCAACGAGGGGCGCCCTCCATAGCCTTGTGGAAAACTGGGAATGTGCAGGCGGACTCAGAGTCCAGTCACTCCTCTGTTTGGTGGTTCCCTCTCTCAACTGCTTCCTTCCACGCCAACCCCCATTTGGTGTTGTCAATGTATCATCCCTCAGAGTCCAGCTTGGGTTTTCCAGAAGTGAAGTGCTGACAGAGTATTTGTAGACCCCGGGGATTAACCTACAATGTTTTCATTTGCATTCAAACTAGACGGTAAAGTTACGTCAAATGAATGGGCCCTCAAACCCCACTGGTTTGTGATCCGAACCCAGAGCATGGTGGGCGCACCTCAAAGAACATGCACTGTATTTAGTCCACCACAGGCCACACTCAGCACTGATTCCTTACATTTGTTCCACACACAAAATTCCAGGACCCCCAAAAGTCTCTTTCCACCGCAGCTTCAGGCTCAGGCACAAGGTCCTGCCTCACATTACCTCAAGCAGGTCCATCGGGGTGCTTCTTCGGGAACAACTCCTCAAGTCTAGTGTGCCTTGTTCTGAAGACTGAACTCGAGAAAGAATTCCATGGCTCCCACACATGCAACACATGATGGGGACGTCAGGATAGGAAAGTTCCATTCAAAAGTAGAGAGGAGGGGAAGCCTGTATGGGCAACTGGTCCATAGCAACTTGAAAATCCAGCCAGGCTCATGTCTCCAGTTCCCTGGTTAGACCCATGTCCTGCTCTCAGAGAGTGGCTCCCAGCAGCTCTTAGTCAGGAGCTGTTGGGGGCAATGCCCTGAACATTCTTATGGGTTTTTGTTTTGTTTTGTTTTGTTTTTTAAGATTTTATTTATTTATTTGAGACAGAGAGCACGAGCTAGGGTGGTGGGGGCGGGGACAGAGGGAGAGAGAGCAGCAGACTCCCCACTGAGCAGGGAGCCTGATGTGGGGTTCCGTCTCGGGACCCCGGGATCATGACCTGAGCCGAAGGCAGATGCTTAACTGACTGAGCCACCCAGGAGCCCATGTGTACTTAACATTCTTAAAATCCCTCTTGTCTAACTGAGAAAGTCTATAAGGCATGCCTTTAAGACTCTTAGAAGCCCACCAGCTGTATCCTGAAGTCCTTCCGAGATCTTCCAGCTAACCTTGAGATCGTCACCCTGAGGCCATGCTATACAGAGAGCACCCTGGATTTGATCTTTATCCTAAAGTATTTCTCACCATGAGATACTTATGGTGGGAGACAATGGAAACAAGACTCGGGAAATCCTGCCCCTTTCTGTCCGCTGAGCTCTGCTCTGTGGCTTAATAATACCTTCCCTAGCCCACCTCTCTCTTCTGGTAGTTTCTCCCGGGCAGCTGGTAGCAGCTAGTGGTACATCCCATCTTCTGCCTGGTAAATCCTCAGCCAGACCCTTGCATCCATTGGGTATCCTTTCCATTTTCCATGTGACCACAGGCGACAAAGTGCCAAACTTCCTTACAGCCTCCAATAACATTCTCCTCACTGCCCTCCAGGCTCTCACCACAGTTTTTCTGAAGTCCCTCCAGATTTTATTAACAATCCTCGCAAGGTCCTTCCAGATTTTGCCCAATGCCTCATCCCAAGGCCAAGGCCGTGTGTTAGATTTTTGTTATGGCAGCAACCCAATTCTGGGTACCAAATTTTGTTCTAGTTATTTATTGCTGCATAACGAATCACCCCCAAAATTTAGTGACATAAAACAATAATCATTTTTATTGTCTTTCCCAATTTTGTGGATTTAAAACTTGGATAGAGTCCACTGGGTGGTATGTTTTTCACTCCACAGGGTCAGTTGGTGATATTCGACTGGCGGGTGGGCTGGCCAAGGGGGGCCGCGATGGCTTTGTTCACATAGCTGGCACCCTGGTGGAGAAGGTTAGAAGGCTGGGTTCAACAGAGACTGTCAAATGCAGTCCTTCCACAGGGCCTCTCCAATATGGCCATCAGGATAGTCAGGTGTGTCACATGGCAGCTCAAGGCTTCCAGGATGTTCCTAGAGACTGGGGAAGTTGCCATTTTTCTTAAGACTCGGACTTAGAAACTGACATAACATCACTTCTGCCATCTTCTAGTGCACAAAGTAGTCCACTCAAGGGGTGAGGACATAATTCCCACTTCTCAGTGGAAGAACTATCAAGGAATTCATGGCCATGTTTAGTTTTCTATACTTCTTCCCATTGCCTGGAATGACATGTGAAGGCTGGAGTTGCAGCAGCCACCTTGGCCCATAAGAAGCTATTGGGAAGAAAAGTCACGCACTGCATATCCATAAGCTAGAAGCAACTTGGATCCCTGACACCACAGAAAACCATCCAATCCCTGAACTCTCCACTCCTGAATTTTTAGAATGTGAGAGAAACTAACCATTCTTAAGTCAGTGTTATTTGGGGGCTTTTCTGTCATTTGGGGTACAACATATTCTCAAAGTAGCAGATTGAGGAGACTATTTTGTACCCAGCCATTCATCCTGTATCCCATAGCCTGAGTTTCTTGAGGCACTACATTTGGGGGCTGGCAAAAACTCTCTTACAATACCTTCCATTGCAAAACCTCTAACTCCCACCCTGATCTCATCACCTCTTTCAAAATAAATTTTCTGTCAGATTAAAACTTAGCATTCAAGGCCCTGAACAATTTGGTCCTGACCCACTTCTCCAGCCTGACTTGCCCCATCTCCTCTCCAGCCCACCCGGCCAGTGAACCCACTGTGCAAAGTACCCTATGTGGTCCTGCGCATGGGCATTTATGCTTGCTGTCCTCTGCCCCCACCCCCATGACTTCCAAATTCTACCATGTTTTTAGGACAGCATTTAAATCTCCTTTCTGCTGTGAAGGATTTCCAGGATCACAAAGAAAGGGCTAGCTCCTTCTCTTGGACCTCTAAAAGGAACCACTGTCCAAATCCCTCATCTGACATCACATTCCGCCATTAATGGAGAGTTTTGCTGTTTTTATATCCCTTGTACACATACATCTCAATTCTCTAAGGAGACTATGAGTCACCAAAGGGCAAGGGCCTGTGTCATAGCTCTTTGGGTCTCTTGTGTCTAGCCAGTCATGGCCAGCTTTGTTGCCAGGAGCCCACCCATACAGCCAAAGCAGAGCCAACTGCCGACCTAAATGGAAAGAGGGGAAGAAAATGCCTTCACTAAGCCACCACCATATGGCCCCTTGCAGCCTCCCTAGCCTACAAGGCCCGCCATTCCACCTCCTCTTACCTTCACACACTGGACACTTATTGGTATAAGTCCACCTCAGAGAAAAGATCAGGGAGGACATAAGTACAGAAATGAGAACTTCTCACCTTTGCCTGCGGTTGCCTCAGAGAGAAGCCCAAGGTGCCCCCCAACCTAATACCCTGCAAGACACCCCCCCACCACACACACACACACACACACACACACACAGTCCCGGCCTGCAGAGAACCATGATGGACTCTGCTGGGACATCAGACGGCTCACGAATCAGGAAAGCAGCTGAAGATGGCAACGATTCTGAAGGGAAACTTTAGCTAAGCTCTGCGTTGCTTTCCATGAGCGCCAAAGGCCTGACGATGAGCAGAACTGACACCTGGGGAGATTACATTTAATGAGTTATTTGGCAAAGGCTATTTCTGAAATTAATTATCAATCACTTCTAATTCTTTTTAAATGGTGTTTATTAATCCACAAGGCTTGCGGCAATGTGTGTGTTGGGGGGTGTTCCCTCAGCCGCTTTCAGGATCCCCACTGAGAGGCGTCTGGAGACCTGGCCCAGCCTGGATGCTACATCCAGCACCCACCTGTATTTCCAGAGCAGTAAGCGGGAGCCGGGAGAGGGAGACTCTGGCCTGAGTCAAGCCTTGCTCAACGCCGAAGCCCGAGCTCCCCTCAGTCCCGGCTCCGGCCCCAGGTCTTGATAAAAACTCAGCCCCATTTAATCCAACACATCTGAAAATCCGGCCCCCAGCACACGCCTCGCCTGTGGCCCGGGTGTACCTGGGGTGCCCCTCTGCACAACTATCAGGAGAAGCTCAGGAAGGTGGGACCGGTGCTGAAGCAGGGACTCAACCCCCTGCCTTAGCTCATCTGGCCAGAGAGAGGGAGTGGGGCTCTGACAGGTCCTGTTGCCTTCTCTCGGGGCCCTATCGTGCCTGCACAGTCTGAAGTCCGTGCTAGAAAACAGCCGGGTGCAAACACACATGGGAGTGACAAGGAGCTGAGGCCAGCGCCTCTGTCCCCGCACTCACCGGAGTGATCCAGAGGAGGAATGGCTGTGAGACGCTCCTCCACCAGCCTCCACCACCGTTGCCAGGGCTGACCGGAGCGGCTCCCTCAGCGCAAGGTGCTCTTCGCAAAGCACACACACCTCCCCTGTACTCGGACATTTTTTGATGGGCCAGAAATAGCTTCCCTCCTGCATCTGCCAAGGGCGGGGATGGCAGCTGGCTTCCCAGTCCCTGTGGCCCTGGTGCCCAGCACAGTGCCCGGCAAGCGGTGGAAGCTCAACAGAGATTGGTCTAATGGTGACAGATGCTCCCAGACCTGCCTTCCATGAGGCCTAGCATCCACCGCCATGCTCGGGGGCCTCCGCCCGCAACACTCCAGAACTTGGAAGGCTCTCCTCGAGCCGCTGTCCGTTCTTCCCACCCCTCGTCAGCTGCTCTGTAGGCTCCGATTAGCTGGGGCATTTCTCTGCTCTCGTTCATTAACGCTGGCTCACCAGGACAGAGGGCCGGCGGCCGCATCTGAAGGTCTGGTTCCTGACCACGTTGGAAAACACTCTTCCTTTGAAACAGGGAGAGTGAGACTTAGTGGAGAACTTTGCAGACTCCCCCTCACCATTGAAAAGGTCCTGAAATTTGTTCCTTTCCTGGGAGATTCAAGTAAGACAAGTCATAGTGTAACAGGCCAGGGAGCAGGTATGTGGCCCGGTCTAGACCAGAAGAGGTGAAAGGGAACCTTTTCCAGGTGGCTTGAAAAGGCTGTCCCTGTCTCAGATCACCACTGGTGCAGGCAGTCCTTGGGAGGTGTCCTCCCTGGACCTGTGCCCCCGACACTCAGAGCAGCACATGATACTGTGACTCACACAGTGATCGGACTTACCCTGGAGCAGACTGGAAAAGACCCAAGCAAGACTTTCTAGAATCTTAGCCCTTTCTTAGCACTTTTAGAGCCATATAGAAGCCCCTAGACTGCTCCTTACTAGGGACAAATGTCCTTGGGGTTGGACTAGTGTAAAACCTCATGTCCTTCTCCCAAGTCCTTCCCATATTACAGTGTCAGGAACCTTTAAACTCAGATCTTCAGGTTGATATGCTGCTTTGGTTGACTTTAAAAAAAAAAAAAGTCAGACATTTATTGAAGAATTTCCCTTTAGTTGAGGGTGTACTAATCACCCCGCAATGATTTGCACTTAAAAGATGACTTGCACAACCATAAAAGGACTAAATGGAAGTAGATATTGACATCAAACATCAAAGTGCCCCAAGGGGCAGTTCTAGCTCCTTCTACCTGGCCAGGTGACCTTGAACAATCACGTCAGCGCTTTGGCCATGGGTCCGCATCTGCAAAATGAGGGTCAGGCTAGCCCATCTCTAAGGTTCCCTCCGGGCTCAGTCCAGGGCAGCCTAACATGCGACCTTGGCCTCATCACCTCCTGCTGGGGGGCAAGTACCCTGCTTTAGCATCACACCTCAAGGGACCTCTGGCGAGCTCTGAAGTCCAGTATGGTGGTTTGTCATCTCTAAAGGGGGCCTGTTCTGACAGAAATGAGAGCAGGGACACACTAGCTGGCTCTCCTGGAGGGATGGTATCTAGTTGGGAATTACTTCTTTTAAACCGGCGGTGGCTAAGCTGACCACAACCTAAGTGGCTTCAGAAATCAGCACATGCAGAGTTAAATCTTTTGAGGCATCTGCTAGGCAAATGCCAAAGGGTGGACCCAGGGCTTGAGAACCACAAATTGGGGTGTCCAGGTTTAGCACAGACTCCGGGCATCCATCTCTAGGAGCAAACTGGCCATTTGGCACAGAGATCCGAGCCCGGGGCCTGCCAACCCTCAACACCTAAATCACAGTGTGCTCTGAAATTGGGCATTCCATGTGGGAGGGAGGGGTGTGCTCTCAGTCCTGAGTCTGATCCCATTCCCCTGCAAATGGTCGGCATGGCTCTTGTTATCACTATTTCTAGCTTGACGCTCACGTGTTATGTCTTAGAGATAGTGTTTATTGATACTAAACAATGCCCTAGCCGCTATGCAGAACATCTGTGCCGCAGCTGCCACGGCCCCGGTTGAGATTTTTGTAATAGTTTGGGGATGATTCGCTAGCACAGTACATACAGTACCGAGAGGGCTATGTTCTGCTACTCCAGAGGATCTGGGGCAATTGGAAATTTCAGGGTTTTTAAGGTTGTTCTCGGGTGTGGCTCTAGGGGGATGTTTTGCTTGGTTTGGGGTGTAAGTATCAATGGCAAGCATTTGTTTATAAACGTCAGCCAGAAGAACTTTGTATAGCTACAGCCTCCCACTGCCCCTGCAAAATAGCCTAAGAATTATGCTTGAAAAGTGCCCAAGGTCACAGAGCAAGTTACTGGAATGTTCTAGAACATTCTGCTGGTAATAACTATAATAACTAAACTGCCAACAGTTGAGCCAGCCTCCTGAACTAGAGGACAAAAGCAGGTCTTTTATGTTAAAGGATTTTTAAAAAACTACTCAGAGAAAAGGGATGTTGGGGGAAGAGGTTTTGAACCATCCTTCAATGGCATGTTAGCACATCACAGTGGTTGTTATGCTAACAGCCCTAAAAGGTTTAAATAAGGCATAAATACCTTCAGTGGGTCTGGTGCCCTTGTTTTTTTGGAGCACTTTCCCTGTTAGATTTTCCGATTAGATTTGTCTAAGGGCCCCAGGGGAGCAGAGCTGAGGCCCACACGCACTCAGCATCTAATTCTTTTTTGTTCTGAAAAGTGGGCAGAGCCTCGCTCAGAGCACTCAGCTACTAAATTCTAGTGCTCCCAGTCTTTCTGGGTCTTGCATTCATAGATGCATCATGTCCGGATTTTGTGGCTTCTGTGCATCAAGCACTATTCTAGAAAAACGGTGGCAAACCATCAGAGAAGGCCCCTGATCTCCACAAGTGACACAATCCCTACACACATACACAACGACAAGAAGAAACCCACAGAATACAGACAGTGATAAGGGCTATCCAAAGCTGAAATAAGAGGCTGCAGAAGACGGGGATGGGCGCGGGGATGGGGTGACGTTAGAGCGCAAGGTCCAGAGAACGCCTTGCTGGCATCTGAACTAAGATCTGAATTGCAAGAAGAATCCACCGGGGGAAGAGGAGGAGGTCGGCGTTCTGGGTGGTCCTAAAAGCCACAACACTGGGAGAAGCTGGCCTTGCCGGAGGATCCAGGGCTTGGAGTACAGTGGCTGGGGTCGGGGGAGACGCAGAGGAAAGATGAGTGTGACCAGGCAGGCAGGAGCTTGGAGAGCCAGGGCATATTGCTCCAAGTGCAGTGGGAACCCACAGGTGAGTGCGGCGCCATCCGGGTGTGCCGCTCCATTTTCCCTTCAGGGTAGAACCTTCTGGGAGGAGAGCGGTCAGCTGACAGCTTCCAGCTGCAATGCCAGCAAGATCCACCCAGCAGTCAGCCCGAGGCCACGCTCTGCTCCATGACTGAGCCATACAGGAGTACTGGAGCTGGGACCCCAACGTTGTGCTCCCTGCTGGTCTGGTACAGGCTTTCTAGAGCAGCACCGTGGTCTGAGCCTGTTGCTACCCCCTGTCGTTCTTCCTCTGTCTCTCCTTCCCCAGGTGTCAGACCTGCCTCCTGGTCTGAAGACTCTCCCTGACTCCTACTGCTACCTTACTCCTTTCTCCCTCGCCGGTTCCCCTTCATGAGCCCTCTAACTCTGTCTTGGCCTTTGCCTCCCAGAGGACCTGGCCTGACAGCGAGTTTTGAGCAGAGGAACAGCGTGTTCTGTTTTGGGGCTGTTGGATGGAAGATGGCGTGTAACAGCGGAAAGGGAGCTGGAGATCAGTCAGGAGCTGCTGGGGACAGTTAAATCTTGGTCACGCTGTTTGAGCGGCCCATTAGACCCCTGCATGTGTTCCTCATTATCTTCTGGACCCAGGGGCAATGCTGCTTTTCCCATGAAACCATCTCAGAGGTTGCCATCAGGATTAAAGATGGCTGCCACTTAGTGAGGGCGCTGCACACGCGGGCAGCGTGCTCAGCGCACTGTAACAGCCATTCTATCCAGCCTTCCTGACAATTCCACTTAGGGAACAAGGAGCTGGACTCAGACAGGTTCACTGCAGTGTTCACAGCCACGCTAGGGCACCGCGGGCCCCCAAGTCGTCCTACAACAGGCATCCGTCTTTCCGGTCGTCTCCTATATGGTTAGGCCTCCGGCTCTGAGCTCTTCCTTGTCAGAAACCATGTCTGAACCATCTCTGAAGTCTCCAGTATGAACCCCAGGGTTCTGCCTACGGGTGCCTGAGCAGTACAGGAACTTCCAGGAGCTTCTCGGGCCTTTCTGAACGCTGGCAAGGGTCCCCTTTTCTGTCACAGGCCTGACACCCCCAGGCACAAAAAGGAGCTGGGGGGAGAAGCAGGCACCATGGCCACCAGGACCTCGACTGCAGTGACCTGCAGGCTGCCTCCCCTCCAACTTGGGGAGGAAAGAGAACCGGCCCACCCCCTGCTCCCCAGGCCTCCTCCTAAAAGATGACTTTTTCTTCTTTTTTAGGCACCACTCTGAGCGCCCAGGCAAGGCCCACTGGAGACCGGGAGGCAGCAGCCGGAGGGCTTCAGCGCCATCCTGCGCCGGGAGAAAGCTTGCTTGTTCCAGGAGCACAAAGGATGGGCGCTGGGCACAGACGGGCTGTGAATGCTAATGGCCAGGCGCTGGGAGACCTCGCTGGGCACCGCTGGGGACGCTCCCGCCCTGGGCCGGCCCTGGCAGGGACCCCGACCCCTGCAGCCGCCCTGCGCCCCCTTTTCCAGGGCCCTCCCCCAGGCCTGTGCCCGTCACATGGGGATTCAGGCAAGCATCTGTTGCAGGCAGCACAACGTCTAAACATCCGTGCAAACTTGGACCAACAGGTCCTGTGAAATGTGCTAACCATCTGCTTTTCCTTAGCCGTTTTTGAGCAAATTCTGTTTATTATGTTAATTTATTTTACTGTCAACAACACGGAATAACACAGTTGCCACTAAACAGCATCATTATATATCTCTTCTAGCATATTACCAGAAGGTTGGGTTTTGGTTTTGGTTTTTGTAAATGCAGCAGGAATACACACATACTGAAATGCATATCTATTTAAAATCGAATCCGGGATGGTAAAGCCATAGGTGCAGGGGGGTGGAGCCACTTGCCGTTTCAGGGAAGGCTCTCTCTGGGAAAGGCCTGGGTGAGGCTGGGCTTGGCTTGGGCCCCTGTGCGGTTGGGAGACGGAGAAGCCCTCAGGCATCTGAATTTTGCCTCCCCAAACTTGCCCTTTCTTCAGAAAATCCTCCCATTTTCCAGGGGGGTCAAGCCAAGGGGACCAGGAAGAGCCCTAAGCAGAGAGAGGGGGTGCCCTAGTGATTCACTGAGAACCACCCTGAAACCAAAAACAGCCAGGCAGTGATTGGATCTTAGAGTAATTAGGTTTGTGATCGTCCCCCCTACCCCCGCCGCCCGCAGAGGCCAATAAACTCCATACTTCCAGAGAGAGAGGAGAAAAAAGAGGAGTACTGTGTGGAGGACCCAGAGGGAGAGAGACAGAGCAGGAGAGCTAGAAGATGCATCTCAAAATGTGCCAGATCAGTGCGTTGGGCCTGCGACATACTGCTCTCCAGAAGCTCCTCAGGACAGAGTGAGTGCAGAGCCGAAGAGCCTCAGAGTAGCACCACACTGACTCAGATAGTTCATCAGTTAGGTAATAAGCAACATGAGGTGAATGCAGTTCCTGGAGGAAAACAGTGTAGGGGCTCAGACGGAGACCAGAGCCACCCGCTGTGGAGAGGAACAGGATCTCTTCCAGTCCGCTCACAGGCCCCACTGAGATGGAGTCTGCACACCCCGATCTGGAGCCTGCCTGTGACAGCCGGGAGGCCAGGCCCGCCTGCACCATGGGAGGGAGCTTTGCCTGCTGACCTCTCAGAAGCTGAGGAAAATCCCCAGGTGGGATTTTCACAGCACAAATGACCCGCCCGATCAAGAGATGTGGTAGCCGGGTGGCTTCTGGGTGTCCTCCCGAATATTTGGTTTCAGAGCATGGGTCACATTACACAGTTTAATGCTGGAGACGGAAAGGGCTGGAGCAAGAAGCTTTTGTCCCCCAGTTGTCCTGCAGCCGCCAGTAGACAGCCCATAAAAACGTGGGGCTCATGTTCACACAGATGGCTGTGGGTTTTATGGGCTGTTGGGGGGGGGGAGCAGCGGAAGAGGATGGTCCTAGTGAGGCTGTCTGAGAGTCTCCATTAAATCGGACTCAGCTGCCGGAAATACAGCCACCATAGAGGGACACCTGGGTCCTGGGGGCCCAACGGGGCCTCATTGTTCTTTGAAGGCTCCCTGCCCACCCCTGAAACGTGCACAGGACTCTGTCCCACCCTGCCTCCCACAGGCACCACCTCACCACCTCCTAATCCCACCATATGGATGACCCCTGCCCTTGAGGGGTGGCCACAGGGCTGGCTCCCGCCCCTCCTGGACCTGGGGGTGGGGGGAGTCCTGCTCTTTGCTTTCTCCCTTCTCTAGGAGCCCTCTGACCCTTGAGAAAAGGTAATAAACCAGTTCACTCTAAAATAGGTGTCTAAATCATATCTCTAGTAGGACATTTTCCATTTTATTGGGGGGGGGTTAATTCATTGGAAAGGGTTTCTTACTGTGGAATGACTTAGTACATGGCACAAAAGGAGAACCTCTTGTCCTCTGTTTCCAGCTCACTCTAGGCATAGAGCCCATTTCCATTTCAGCTCCCGGTGGGGGCTCCTCTGCAGCCCTGGATCCATTTGGGGCACCCTGGATCTTTTAAGGCAGTCTCCCTCAGACCCCAGGGATTGTTCGGCATCCTGGCCAAGGATCCGAGGAGACGTGTGCCGAGGAAGCTGCCCACAAGGTGGCGCTATTGCCCAGGGCCGGCTAGTTGCCCTCAGAACCCGGGCGGAGAGGGACAAGTAGCTGGAGCCACACTGGGGAAGGAAGGGGGGAGGTCACTAGAGAGTGCCGTCTTTGTGGGGTGCTGCGAGTCAGGAGTCCGTAACTCAGTGGTCACCGGAGGGCGGAGCTTAAAGAACAAATCGCAAACTGTCCCACATTAGTCCCCATCTCTGTTGTAAACCCCTGCGGTTCTCTGGTTCCTGGGGTGATGGGTCGCGGCCGGGTCAAGAACACACTGACGCGGCGAGGTCCTTGGGGTGAGGGCGGTGGGCGCAGGACACTGCTCTTTTCGGGCCCAAGCGGAGCGGTGCCAGCGGGTGGACTGGGCAGCAAGTGCCGGGGTGCCAGGAGGGTGTGCCCGGCGCTGCGAGGGCGGCCCGGCCCGCGGCGCCCCTCCAGGCGGCCCCCCGGCGGTTCCGCGCCGCGACCGGGAGGCGGGGCTTCGGCGGGGCTTCGGCGGGGCTTCCGCGCAGCTGCGCGCCCCCGCGCCCGCCCGGCCCGCCGCTCCCGCCTCCGCTCTGCGAAAAGCACAAGCGCCTCTTCCTCTTGCTGGGCTTTCTTCGCGTAAAGTGATGACCACGTGTCAGAAATCAACCGCTGCTGTCTGAGTAATCACAGACAGAACAGGGACTCTGGATGAAAAAGGAAAACTATTGCAAAACAAAATGCTACAAGCTAGTTTTCTCTCGTCCTCCCTCCCTCCCTCTCCCTCTCTCTCTCTCTCTCAATTCGGGGTGGATTTAAAAAACAAACACCAAAAGTAAGTCGGTATCTTCTCACAACTGCAGCTGATTTCCTGTGTAAACGAAAACCATGTGATATTCCATAAATGCTTCCAGCTCTAAATGACAGGAAATGAAAACCATCGTGGAAAACGAACGCTTCAGAATGAGTTCGCAGGGCAGATAGCATTAGGGCGACATTGCAGGGGGACGATGGCGGGGCGACCTGCACGTCCCTGCAGATCATTAGAGTGACTGCTAATGGGGGCCGGGCGCCGGGCGCCGGGGAGAGCGGCCCCGCCAAGTGTTTCTTCTGCGGGAGAAGCGGGGCGGCGGCGATCACACCCACGGCGCAGCGCCTGACAACTCGGCTTTCAATTAGGGACCGAGCCGAGAAAAGTAGTCTTTTCTTTATGCACGCCTCGCCGGGGTCAGGTTATGACCTCTCAACCGTATTCAATCGGCGGTGACATCCATATTCATGAAGGCTAATTAACTCTGAAAGGCCCGGCTGGCTGGGCCCTCCCCGCAGCGCAGGGGTGAGGAGGGGTGGGGTGGGGGCGCTGAGCGCCCCACCACCTTCCCCGGCGGCCCGGCCTCTGCAGCTGCTCCCGCGCCCGCCCGAGTGCGCACGTGTGCGCGGGGAGCGCGGCGTCACCGCGGCGGGGGGACCAGCGGGGCGAACGGAATTAGCCGCGTCATTTGTCGCCAGCCTAGCAACACGTGCTTACTTATCCGCCTCGCTCCCTCCCGGGCCAAATGTGGGAAAGGGATGCTCCTTCTAAAGGGGGTTTCAGGTTTGGGGTTTCACTTGACCTTGCAGCTTGGAGGCCCTGGGCCAAGATTCTAGTCCCAACTCCGGCTGCCTGTGGGAGCGTGGGTAAGTCAGCCCACTTCTCTGGGCTCTCCGCATTTGCTCT
Organism: Mirounga leonina; assembly: GCF_011800145.1. NCBI lineage: Eukaryota > Metazoa > Chordata > Mammalia > Carnivora > Phocidae > Mirounga > Mirounga leonina. The sequence continues at coordinate 1,427,745 of NW_023270734.1, read as the reverse complement.
GCTCTGATGTGAGGCTGCCAGACCGGAGAAACAGTCCCATCCTTTTCACGTACGAATAAATCCCAAGAGATCTATCTGGCCATCACGTTTTTCCTAGCTCTGAGTATTTTTAGGTTTCCCAGTTCATGACAAGCCAGGAGGTGCCTTGGTTTCCCCGAGGTGCAATCTGTGGGGTGACATTTCCTACTTCTTCCTGTAGCAGTTGAGACCTCTGATTCTAGAATTTACAAACTAAGTGGACCTAGCTTAAGCCAACTTGAGACATTTTATTATTTATTATTATTTTATTTTATGGATAGACCCATGGACCCACAACACGGAATGCAGTCAGCTTCAGAAAGTTCCTACTTTCTCCTTCACTCACCTTTTCTTCTCTATTTCTGCTGTTTTGGGTTTTTTTTTTTTTAAGATTTTATTTATTTATCCGACAGAGAGAGACACAGCGAGAGAGGGAACACAAGCAGGGGGAGTGGGAGAGGGAGAAGCAGGCTCACCGCCGAGCAGGGAGCCCGATGCGGGGCTCGATCCCAGGACCCTGGGATCATGACCTGAGCTGAAGGCAGACGCTCAACGACTGAGCCACCCAGGCGCCCCATCTGCTGTTTTGGTTTTGTTAGCCCATTGGCTTCCCCTAGGCCTGTTTCTCAGTCCACGTAGCATAGAAGACAGTCCCACCCACGCTGTTTATCAGTTCACATCAGCCGCATTCAACCGAGAGACGAGATAAAGGCAGCTGGTCTGAGAGTGCCTTTCCAGATTTCAGGGACACGATCTCCGATTGGTCCAGCTTGGATCACGTGCCGAGCCTTAGTCCAATCAAGGGTGAGAGGAGAGTCAGTCACATGCTACAAACGTGGCTGCCATGGGATTCCACCTGGCGAGGGGAAGGGGGGTTGGGGGTAAGCAGGCCTGACATGCCAAAGACTGTTTACCGCGCTAACTCAAAGCCTGATTTCTGCTAGGCACAAGTAAATTTCTTTAGCAATAGCTCTTTGGGCTCCTGACCCAAAGCTGGCTTCACCTTATAATAAAGAGGAAGGGTAGGATTCCATAAACTGAGTTCAGGGGCACCAGGAAGAGCATACGTGACTTCTCCCAGCATCTAGTAGGGTGTGAGGAGCGAAGACAAAGGCCCCGCCATCAGATAAGAGGAGAAGCTGACTCTCCTTAGAGAAACTTCTGTGGCCTGGGCCTGAGGAAGGATGGGATTTCTGGGCTGGGGCACTGGCTGGAGCCTTCCATTCTACTTGAGGGGGAGAGGTTTAAGTGGAGCCCGATGCCTCCAGCTCTGAGGGAACTGACACCTACTGTAGATATGACTATCAAATCAACTTTGGCTAGTTCAGCAAAAAAAAAAAAAAGAGGACTTATTAAGTATTTTAGTCAGGAGGGGTTAACCCTATAACAACCCCCGAATCAAGTGGCTTAAGCAGTAAGAGGCTTATTTTTCACTCACATCACATCAGTTGGGGAATTCAAGGGCCCAGATCCTTTCTTCCAGTGGCCCCACCGTGTTTCTAGGGATCTTGTCATCCATCAGATCCTCTGCACCGTGCTGGAGGGTAAGAGATGGAAGATTGTGCCATAGGTTTTAGGGACTAGGCACAGAAGTGTAGGACTTCTGCCCACTTTCCATTACTCAGAATTCAGCCAGGTGGCCACATGCAAGAGCAAGGCAGAATGGGAAAGGGGGTCCAGCTCTGTGTGTGCCCAAGGACGAAGAAAACAATGTGTATCTAGCCATTCTCTTATGCGATGTTAGGAAGCATGGAGAGTCATGGGCAGGTAGGAGTCAGAGCTGAGGCTGACCTTCCAGGAGTGCTCCTGAGACCCAGCCACAGACTCCAGTAGGTGGAACTTCCTCCTCCCCATTTTTTCCCTTCAGGTTACTGACTTCCAAATTCAAGTCTTGAAGGGGAGCACTTGAAGGGCCAAGACTTCATCCTTCCTTCAAGTGATGCTGGGAATTTGAGTTCTGGCTCTTATTCGGAAGGCCGGACTCATATTGTAAGCTATTCCTGTAACAAGGAAATAGACAGCCACGAAGGAGACAAATTTCCACCACCGGAGGAGTGAAGTGAGGGATACCTCCTGGCGATTACAGGTCTGGCTGGACCTCGATAAAATGGTGTTGAGGATGAACTGTAAATTATTTTCAAATAGCTCCAAAAGCAAAGAGGCCAAATGGCAGAAACATAGGTTTTGGGAATTGGGAGTGATGCAAGAGCTTACCTGTGGTCTTCAACTTCACTCAGAAATCCCCTCTACCCAAACTGCCCCAGGATCACTCAGCCCCACTGAAATAGTCACAGTGACGGGTTACTCAGTCCTGCCTTAAAAGGCAGCCTTTTGGGTCACCTTTTGTTCTTAGAAGGTTCTTTTTTTTAAGTGAAGCAGAAATCTGGCTTTCTAGAACTTTTGCTGCTGGCTCCTGTTCTATCCTGGGAAGCCACATGGAACAAATCTGTCCTTCGCGCATGTGACAATTTTTATGTTCCACCATTCCATACTTTTTCTACTCTTCTCCAGGCTGCACAGCCCTACATCTTTCTACTCCATTCCTTATGTGGCGATCTGTTTAACAGAGACCTGTGGGCAGAAGCTCGAGAGGATGCATCCTCAGTGACAGTGCTGTAAATTTCACTACCCCTTCAAACTGTCTGGAGGGGTGCATAAACATGTCAGTTTAACCTATGGGAAAACTAACGCACTGAGAAATCAGGCGATAGAAGAAACCCAGGGTCTGGATCAGCACTTGAAACCACTGTCCTGAGTTCCACAGGCCCTGTTGCCACTAAGTCACAGCCTACAATCAGTAAAAGACACAACCGTGGGGACATAGAAACAAGTTCTCTGTGAGAGCCTCTAGGATGTTACTGTGAATGTGTGAAGAGGGTGACTCAGAAAAAAAGACTCGATTCCCCTGACTTTTTCTGTTAGGAAGAAGAAAGAAATTTATGTCATCTTACTGAAACTACTACCTGTCAACTCTGCTGGGCTTGACCTAATGTGTCCCCACAAGAAAGGAAGGAGCCCATTATTAGGGGAATCACTGGTGACCAGACAGAGCTGCTCTGGAAATGACAGCTCTAATAGACATTTGTTGTGGGCAAATTCAAATGTGGGTATTTCCCAGGATGCCTCAACCATTCAGATCCAGCAGGTATATAATGGTTCATTCCAAAAGTTCTGGATTCTTTGCAGATGGTATCCATCTTATCCATTGTTTTCACAATTGTCAAGGAAATGGATGTTTATTGTAAAACATCTGGAAAATACATGGAAATATAAAGAAAAAATTAAAATGACTAAGAATAACCACAGCTAACAATGTAGTGCCTGGGTTTTTACACAGATATTTATGTGTAATAATGTTAATGTCATGTGATATATATAGTTTTGTAGACTTTTTTCTCATTGAATATTGTATCATATGGATATTTGGATTCATTGAGAATACAGCCTTAGGAATCACATTCTTGGGGTGCCTGGGTGGCTCAGTCAGTTGAGCGTCTGACTCTTGATTTCAGCTCAGGTCATGATCTCAGGGTCATGAGATCAAGCCCCACACTGGGCTCCACACTGGGTGTGGAGCCTGCTTAAGATTCTCTCCCTCCTCTCCCTCTGCCCCTTGCGTGTGCTCTCTCTCTCTCTTAAAAAAAAAAAAGACAGATTCACGTTTCACATTCATTTGCTTATCCCTCTGTCAGGAAGCATCATATGTACCAGGCACTGTTGTAGACTTTGGGGATACAGTAGGAAACAAGACAGCCACATGGGGGCTCGGGAGACTCATCATCTGGTGGGAGAGGCAGAAGTGGGGAGCTGGTCGTTACAGAGGTGATGAGTGCCATGGAAAAGGACAGAGTACCAGGTCAGAGAGGGACCTGAGGGGGGTGTGGGGGCAGTCCGTGGTGGGCAGGGTGTTGGCGGGGCTTCTCTGAGGGGTATAAGCTGGGATTGGTCAGATTCCTGAGGGAGGAGGTGGCAACAACCCCGGATGGAAGGGAGGAACAAAGGGTGGCTTTAAGGCTTCTTGCTTGAGCGCCCAGGCAGATGGTCCCATGACCAACCTCCTGGTGTAGGAACTTCAAGTTGTCTCCATTTTTCCCTTTTAGGCTACAAATAATGCTGCAGGGAACACCCTTCCCCATAAGCCTGTGCGAGCCTCTCTGCTTATGTCTTCAGGGTAAAGGAATTGCTGGGACAGTTTTTAAGGATTTTGACCAAACCGCCTTCCAGAGAGGCGTTCCCACCAGGAGCAATGATGGGGCTCCTTCCGTAGCGCCCTCAGCCAGGGCAGCAGTGACGGAGATGACAGTCGGAACAGCGGCACGCGTCTGGTTCTCCTGGCGTGGCGGGCACTGTTCTCAGCACTGCCCCTATTTGTACTTACTACCTTCTCACAACACCCCTCTGAAGTGGCCGTCATTGTCCCCAGAGCGTGGCGGAGCTGGAGGAGACACAGAGGGCAACAGACTCACCTGCTGTCGCCTAGCAAGTAAGCGGTACAGATGACGCGGCCACCCAGGCAGGCTGTGCTCGCAGGACACCGAGCAGCGTTTGGTCTCACGTGGCGGGGTTCAGGTTTTTCTAAAATCTGTATTTCTTTGGACACTAGGAAGTCTGAATATTGTAATCCTTTTTTTTTTTTCTTTTCTGTCGCGTGTTTGGACGTGCACATCTGTGCGTGTGTGGTCAAGTGTGTGGAGTGTTCGGTGCGCGGTGTCACATGGGTTGTGCATGCGGCGAGCAGACGTGTGTCTGAGTCTGTGTGGAGTGTGTGTGTGTGCGTGTGTGTGCGCGTGCCTGTGGGTTGTTTAGGTGTGTGGGGGGGTGTGGAGTGGAGTGTGTGCATAGGTCGGGGTGTGTAGGTGTGGGGTGGGGACTGTTCGTGTATCTGTGTCCATTGCCCATTTACACCCACGAAGTCACAGGGGTCTGGAGTCGTGATGATCTTTGGAAACTTGAGCAAATTATGTTTCTGAGGTGGTTTCTCCCTCCATAAACTGGGAATAATAGAATATACCTCTTTCATGTTGGCAGAGTTCAAGGGCAGATGAGAAAGCCCGTGCCCAGAGCGTTGCTCACAGTGAGGCTTGCTGTGTCAGGGTAAATATTTGGTCCTGGGGTTGTGCTCCATAGTGATGTCCCCAAGAATCTTCTGGGGCACATGTCTGGTGTCCGTTGACTGTGAGATTTCCTGTTGCATGGGGAGATTTGAAGGACAGCCTGCGGCCTGGCTGGGGGAGGGCTTGGCTTTGTCCTGCCTTCCTGACGGTCAAGAGGAGAAGGTGTGCTCACTCGTGGTTACAGGGACTGATTTCAAGCCCCCCATTAGGTGACAAGGACCTGTATTGGACTTCTCTCTTCTTTCCCCTGCCCCACTGAGCCACTTTCACTGTGGGCCTCGAAGTGGCCCCCTGTTCCTCTGTCATCTGTCTTCCTCCTTCTCTACACACACACTCTGTGGAGCATGTACAGGTAAGAGGCTACCTGCATCCTGGAGAGTTTGCATCTTGAGCACAAGCAAACACAGTTGAGGATAGAAAATAATAGGTGAAACCCACCCAGGACCAAGGACCCACTTTCTTAGGAGGTATCGTTGTCCTGTGGACCACCTCTCAGTACCGAATCCTATCGGGGGGGGGGGTGTTGGTAAAGCTGGGGGGTGCGTCAGGGTGGTCTCCTGGAGAGTCCCTTCCCAGATGGTGACTTCCAGAAGGTGCTCCAGCTGCCCCGGGGGGGGGGACTGCCTCTGATAGCCCTGGGGACATAGGTGCCACTGTCTGGCCCAGAGGATGTTCCCTCCAGGAGGAGCACCCCCACTTCCACCTCAGCTGGGGAGGGGCCGGGGAGAGAAACCCAGGCCTGAACAGGAAGTCCAGTTGTAAACGGAGTGAATCTTTTTATTTTACCAGAACCAGATGTATAAAAGTACCAGGAAAAAGGGAAGCCAAAGGTTAAAAAAATAGGCTACTGCCATCAGGAACAATGAAGTTTTATTGCCATGCTTGTCAATGGCGTGGTTTACGAGGGGACGCTCTGCGCTAGACACACTGTGTAGGACGGTGGAAGACAGGCGCCTCCTGCCCGGGAGTACAGGCACCCCCATGCGCCTGTCCCACGCTGAGTGCTGCCAGGGCTCCCCCCTGCCTGTACTTCTGGGGGCCTCAGTCCCTCAGCCTGGACCGTCTCTACAGTTTGGAAGTTGATCTCCGCCATCAGCCCTGTCTCATCTGTGACCCAAGTCCCGCCATTGTCTAAATGCTCGGATAGTGACCTCCAATATTGCATTTTCTGCAGCTCCGCTTAGCTGTCGCACGGGCTGGATAGCATTCCTGAGAGTATCAGACTGAACTATGTTGAGGCCTGGATGTGTTCATGTCGATGTGTGAGTTTGTACACAATTCAGACATAATCAGCATCACCTTCTCCTCTGCTCAAAACCCTCCAATGTCTTCCCTCCTTCCTCTCTCCAAGTAAAAGCCGGGGGCATCCCGCGGGTCCTCTAGCTCACTGCCCCACTCCATGCCAGCCCACTGGCCACCGTGCCCCTGCATTTGCTATTTCTCCTCCTTGGAATGCTGTGTCTAGATATCTAGTCTAGTGCCTAAAACAGTGCTTTTTTTTTTGAACAAATGAATCACATGTGGATTCTCTGTACAGGGTATTTTAAATAACAGGTTGGGTTTCCCTCCCTGCTCCCATCTCTGGCTATCTAGGTGGGCTTAGGGAAGGTGATGTCAACATTAACTGGAGCTAAATGAAATTTAAAAAGTAGATATTACAGGATTACTAAAGATATTCTCAAATCAAACACGTTATGGTGGCTGTGATTATCTTTTCCTCCATTAGCACAGGCAGCTGTGTGGGACACCCTCAAGCATCGCTTCATATCCTCTCGGCCCCCACCTTGTGATCCAGCCCCTGCTGCAGAGACCTGTTCCATGGAGATGGACTGACTTTGATGGATGCAACCTGACCATAACTTGCCTCAGGCTCCTATATCGTACCTACCTCTCGATTCGTGATTCTGGGTGTCTCCTCTGCCTGCAGGGAAGTGTTTGGCTCTTACACTCATGCAACTTGGAAGTGTGGTGGCTTAATGCCTGTGGTCTGTCCTCAACCAGTGGGGGACAGGAATTGATGGGTAAAGTCTTCTGCCTTTGTCTCCCCGGCAGACAGATCTGAGGTACCCCTCATAAATGCCGCAGGTCTCCCAGGAAGGAGGACCATTTGCCTCTAGTGGTGGCCACGTGGTAAGTGGGTGGTATTAACATCTGATATGCAATCGCATCCTACTTACTCCGATTCTTACCTGTGATTGGATGAAGTGCGTGGAAGGGATTCGTGTAGCTGTGGCATCTGATCTGCGTGGAGGCAGCGGTAATTGGAGGACAGCAGAGCCAGCCAGGTGGTACCTGATAGGCTCAGGACAGCCAGTTAGCAACTCGAGGTACATGGTGAAGGGCCAAGGGGTCTCTATGGCAGCATTTAAGAAGATGGCTCTCAGCTGTAGTAAGTAGCTTGAAAAGGAGAGAATTTACTGATGTGGGGTATCACTCATGCCTGGGGATTCAGTGCCTGGCAAGGACACTTGGAGCCAGTCCTCACAGTGCCAAGACTTCTTGAAGTTTGGACATAAATGGTAGACTTTCGTAAATGGGGTGAAGATTCTGGCTTATGCCCTTGCATATTATTGAGGAAGCGATCGGAAGGCTCGGGGGTGTTGAACCAGTAGCTGTGACAATGGAGGACATCGTGCACGGGGAAAAGGGCTCTCTGACACCGCACCCAAAGGCACTGAAAATATCCTTGCTTATAGGGTGCTCTCATGTCCTTAGATCCTGAGGACAAGAACACAGCAAAACCCACATGGGCCCAGGAGGTACAGGGTGAGCTCCCTGAATCATTTATTAAATGGGATACCTCAAACCTGGACCCTTCAAGTGAGAGTTGGTTTTTCCAGCAGGATGAACCACATTGTGTATGCACTGTTGCATCATTTCAGCGAAAACAAAGGAAAGCACATGACTGGCCAGGGGAACCAAAAATTTATTACAGAACATAGTAATGCTAGCCGGCGGAAAGAGCTACATGAATCAACGCCGTGTGATCAGAGCCCAAACTCAGGCCACTCAGAGAGGCAGGAGATGTGGAGCCAGGTGGGTAATCAACCAGAGAGAGGCACCCATGTCCTCGCTGCCCCACCCCTCTGTTTAAAAGCGTGTGGGCTCTTTATATCTTACAGATTCCATGATTAGCTACAGAGACTTATCTTAGAGTTAAGCAGAACTATTACGTCAGGTTTTCTTGTTTAAGCGTTTGCAAACTGTACTTGACTCCTTGCCCATCTGGTTCCTCCCCCACCGCATTAGATGCCCAGCCCAGCTCTAGTGTGTGGATGTCTCTGGAAGCCGGGCCAGGTCCTGTAAGAGTTCTCCCATGGTCACTTGTTCCCTCTCGGGAGACCTGCTGGACAGAGGGGGTTGGACAGTCACACCTACTGTGTGCAAGGCACTATAAGGCGGCCCCCATGGGGAGCAGCACCCATGGGAGATGCAGGCTGGAGGGAGGCACAGCAGCCCCTGGATGCACCTTGCAATGGCTCCCAGAGCTCCTGATGGCAATGTCCTCAAGAGAGTAGTAAGCCAGTGAGCATCTCTGTGAGCACACACATGCAGAACGTGCTCTCCTCGTCCCTGCTTCCCTCAGCCCGACCTGCCAAGACAAAACGCAAGACACCATCCACAGCCTGAGATGGGGGCGGAGGTGAGTGCTGTTAATTTAATGTATCGCTGGAGACAGAGGCCGAATGTGCTGACTGAACATATTCTAATAACTCGGAGGGGAAAATCCATATTGCAAATCACCTTACTTAGTTTGGCTTTACAAGAACTATTTATTCCACAGGAACTGCAGTGCGTTTATCAATTTCATTCTCCTCGAAGCAGCATGAAACGGTGCACAGATGAATTAGGGAATTTTCCCTCTCCTAGCTATAACAGGAGGGTAGGAAGAATGTGTATACACTAGATCCTGTTCAAATAATTGATTCAGGCGGTGGCTTTGGACATTACGCTCCAATACTCTTCACGTTTGGTACCATTAAGCAGTGGTGCCCCTCCCTGGGACAGAGGAAAAGAGAGTCATCTGTCATCCAGTCTGCACAAGGGCCCTGTATATCCTCAGGGTGCTCAGGCCTCTGCCGGGAGCTGGGGGAGATGGGTAGTCAGAACGGGAGGGGTTTCTGCCTGCAGAGACAATCGTCAATAATGCAAGAGGGTATAAACTAAATGTCCCCTAGAAACTCAGATGACAGGGTAATTACCCGACTCAGAGAAATACAGGGAAGGGGGGACACCCAGCGTGCCTGCCTCTTTTGTGCTTGGCCCTGCACCCACTGTCAGGTGTAACCACGATCTAATCGGGCACATTGTTATTCCGGTTTGCAGCTAAAGGTGCCAAAGCCCAGAGAGGTTTGGTTGGCTCAGGATCACATGGCTGGAAAATGGCAGATCCAAATCTAAGCCCTCTGACCTCAGATCTACTTTCCTGTCCCCTGTCCACTACACTCTGGGCGGGGAGGGGGCAGAAGAAGATTGGGGTGAAGATACAACCTAAAGGAAGGAGGAGAATAAGATGGCTCCTGGCAAAGAAAGGACAGCTCAGATTGCAGCGGGGGTTGGGGGGGAAGTGGGGGGCGGGCTTCCTAGTGACAAGGGATCCCAACCCTATAAAAAAGCCAGCTCCCTCAGGTAGTCACACAGTGGCCTTGAGTGTCGGTTACATCTTCTTGTGACTGTGTTTCTCAGCCTCTTTGGGGAGGGGGAGGGAGACAGAGGCATGAGAAGCCACTTCAGGCAAGTGTCACTGGGGTTTGGAGTAAGGGTAACTAAGGAAAAACCTGAAGTCCATAAAAGCACATTTTTTTTAGACCTATGCATATTCTGGAGTGTTCATCAGAGGCCAGGACAGAAGTGCCCTTGTTTAAAATTCATAATTCACAACTTAGTCATTTCAATTACATCATATCCAAAAAAAGAGAGGATTTTCTTTAGAGCCTAAACATTGAAAGTCTTCATTAAAATTTTGATTAAGCCTAAAACCAGTATTTTTCTGAGTATTATGGACTGTGTCACTAATAATAGAACAACTACTTTTAACTCCATGGTATTTTGACCCAATTCATCAGAGAGAACCATATTTGCCTATTCTCTTAATATTGATCTCTTCCATCAGATGGCATCGATTTTAATTTGGATGATTCTCTTTTCCTTGAATGTGGAAAGAACTCATTTTAAAAAAAAAATGAGTAAGGTAACTTGCAATACATCCCGCTTTCATTTTTCCCATATAGACATTTCAACTTGCCTCTCCCAAAGACAAAGGTGGAGAGACAATGCTGCCCTCCTACAGCCCCTGATAAAGGATCCTCTGCTACTCTCCAGCCACCAAGCTAAGTGGGCAAGAGGAATAAGACACAACACACTCTCTCATGGGACCGAACCTCCTGCAGGGGCTTAGAAGGAGCCCATGAATTATGTGGTGTAAGTTTGGAGGTGCTAAGCATCATGGGAGAGGGACCGAGCCATGGGGGTCTCATGATTGAGAATCACATTTTGGTTGAAGGGAAAAAAAAAACTCAAAAGGAGATGGTGTTTTGAATGTCCATAACAGCATTATTCATAATAGCCCCAAGATGCAAACAGCCCACATGTCCATCAACTAATGAACGGAGAAACAAAATGTGGCATATCCGCACAACAGAATATTACTCAGCCATAATTAGGAATTCAGTACTGACATGGGCTACAACAGGGATGAGCCTTGAAGACAGTATGCTAAGTGAAAGAAACCCGTCACAAAAGATCACGTATTGTGTGATCTGTTTATACGAAAGGTCTAAAATTGGCAAATCCTTCGAGACAGAAACTAGAGTGGTGGTTGCCTAGGACCAGGGGAGATGGGGAGATTGGAGAGGGCTGATGGCTGAGGGCCAGATTCCTCCTGGGCCATAATGAAAGTGTTCTAAAATGGATTGTGGTGATGCCTGCACAACTCTGAATATGCTAGAAGTGACTGAATTATATACTTTAACCAGGAGAATTGTATGGTGATTGCAATCTCAATGAAACTATTTAAAAAAAAAAAAAAAGGAGATGATGTTTGAGATGAGCTTTGGAGACTGGACTGCAAATCCACCGAGGTCTTATTAGTTCCTTGCACAGGAAATGCTAGACCCACTGCATTCTCCCATCTAGAAGCACAGGGCTTGGGAAGTAAGAACTGCAGTAGGTGACTGAGGCAAGCTCTGGATGTCACAAAGCTTCTTTAGATTTTTTTCAGCTCTACTGAGGTATAATTGACAGATAATAATGTAGTTTATCTAAAGCGCACAACTTGGTGATTTGATATACATACAAATACATTATGAGAGGACTCCCCCTATCGAGTTAATTAACACATCTATCACCTCATAGATGTTTTGGTTTTGAAGAGAACACTTACTTTCTACTTTCTTAGCAAATTTCAGCTATATCATCTGCATTATCAACTGTAGTCACCATGTTATACATTAGATCCTCAGACTGTATTGCTCTTGTAACTGAAAATTTATACCCTTTAAACAACCTCTCCCTATTCCCCTCCCTGACAACCATCATGCTATTCTCTGTTTCTATGAGTTTAATGGGGTTTTTTTAGATTCCACATCTAGGTGATGCCACGTAGTATTTGTCTTTCTCTGTCTGGCTTATTTCACTTAGCACAATGCCCTCCAGGTTCATCTGTGTTGTCACAAAAGACAGGATTTCTTCCTTTCTCAAGGCGCAATGACATTCTACTTTATATATATATACACATATATATATATAATATTTTCTTCCTCCTTTCATCCACCAACGAACACTTAAGTTGTTTTCATACATTGGCTCTTGTGAATAATACTTCAATGAATATAAGAGTGAAGATACCTCTTTAAGATAATGATTTCTTTCCTTTGGATATATATACCCAGAATGTAGGTTGCTGAATCATATGGTAGTTCTATTTCTAATTTCTTCAGGAACCTCCATACTGTTTTCCAGAGTGGCTGCACCAGTTTGCATTCCCATCAACAGTGTGCCCGGAGTCCCTTTTCTCCTCATCCTTGCCAGCATTAGTCATCTCCTGTCTTTTTTTTTTTTTTTAAAGATTTTATTTATTTATTTGAGAGAGAGAATGAGAGAGAGCACATGAGAGGGGGGAGGGTCGGAGGGAGAAGCAGACTCCCCGCCGAGCAGGGAGCCCGATGCGGGACTCGATCCAGGGACTCCAGGATCATGACCTGAGCCGAAGGCAGTCACCCAACCAACTGAGCCACCCAGGCGCCCCTCCTGTCTTTTTGATAACAGCCATCCTAGCAGCTGTGAGGTGATATCTCATTGTAGTTTCAGTTTGCATTTTCCTGATGATGAGTGATGTTGAACACCTTTTCATGCACCTGTTGGCCATTTATATGTCTTCTCTGGAAACATGTCTATTCAGATCCTCTGCCCATTTATACATTGGATTATTTGGGGTTCTTTTTTTTTCTCTCTTCTTTTCTTTTTTTTTTTTTTTTGCTATTGAGTTGCATGAGTTCATTATATATTTTAGATATTTAACCTTTATCAAATATATGGCTTGCAAATATTTACCCCCATTCTGTAGGTTGCCTTTTCCTATCATTGATGATTTCCTTCGCTATATAGAAGGATTTTAGTTTAATGTAGCCACACTTGTTTTTTTTGCTTTTGTTACCTTTGCTTTTGGTGTCAAATTTAAAAAGTCATTGCCAAGACCAATGTTAAGGAACTTAAACCCTATGTTTTCTTCTAGGAGCTTTATAGTTCTAAATCTTACATTCAAATCATTAATCCATTTTGAGTTGATTTTTGTATATGGTTAAGATAGGAGTCCAGTTTCATTCTTATGCTTGTGGATATCCAGTTTTCCTAACACTGTTATTGAAGAGACAATCTTTTCCCCATTGTATATTCTTGGCTCTGTTGTTGAAAAGTAATTGATCATATATGCATGGGTGTATTTCTGGGCTTTCTATTCTGTTCTACTGATTTATTGTCTGTTTTTATGCTGATACCATACTGTTTGATCACTGTAGATTTGTAATATAGTTTGAAATCAGGAAGCATGATGCCTCCCACATTGTTCTTCCTTTTCAAGATTTCTTTGGCTATTTGAGGTCTTTTGTTGTTTCATAGGAATTTTAGCATTGTTTCTCATATTTCTATGAACAATGCCACTGAAATTTTGATAGGGATAGTATAGAATTTGTAGATCATATGGTGTAGTGTGAATATTTTAACAATATTAATCCTTCCAATCAATGAACACAGATTATCTTTTTATTTATTTGTGTCTTCTTCAATTTCTTTGATCAGTGTTCTGTGGTTTTCATTGTACAGATCTTTCACTTCTTTGGTTAAATTTATTCCTAAGGATTTTACTCTTTTGATACAATTATAAATGGGATTGTTTTCTTAATTTCTATCAGATAATATGTCATTAATATATAGAAATGCAACTGATTTTTCTATATTGATTTTTTATACTGTAACTTTTTTTCTTTTTTTCTTTTTTTTCAAGATTTTATTTATTTATTTGAGAGAGAGAATGAGAGAGAGAGAGAGAGAGAGCACATGAGAGGGGGGAGGGTCAGAGGGAGAAGCAGACTCCCTGCTGAGCAGGGAGCCCGATGTGGGATTCGATCCCGGGACTCCAGGATCATGACCTGAGCCGAAGGCAGTCGCTCAACCAACTGAGCCACCCAGGCGCCCTTTTATACTGTAACTTTACTGGATTTGTTTATTAGTTCTAACAGTTTTTTTGGTGGAGTTTTTAGGGTTTTCTATAAGTTATATCATGTCCTCTGCAAACAGAGACAATTTTATTTATTCCTTTATAATTTGGATGACTTTTATTTCTTTTTCTTGCCAGGAAATCCTTCTGGCCAGGACTTTCATACTATGTTGAATAAAAGTGGCAAGTGTCTTGTTCCTGACCTTAGAGGAAAAGCTTTCAGCTTTTCACGCATGAGTATTATGTGGGCTTCTAATGTTGAGGTATGTTTCTTCTATACTCAATTTGCTGAGAGCTTTTATTATGAAAGGGTGTTGAGTTCTGTCAAAAGCTTTTTCTGCAGCTGTTGGTCTGATCATATGATTTTTATCCATTTCTTTGTTAATGTGGTGTATCAATTTCATTGATTTTTGTATGTTGAATCATCCTTGCATCCCTGGAATAAATCGCACGTGATCATGATGTTTCATCCTTTTCATGTACTGTTGAATTTGCTTTCCTAATATTTTGTTGAGGATTTTTGCATCTATGTTCATTAGGGGTATTGACCTATAATTCTCTTTTCTTGTAGTGTCTTTGTTTGGTTTTGGTATCATGGTAATGCTGGCCTTGTTAAATGAGTTTGGAAGTGTTTCCTCCTCTTCAGTTTTTTGGAAGCATTTGAAAAGGATTGGTAATAATTTTTCTTTACAAGTTTGGTAGAATTCACTAGTGAAGTCATCTGGTCCTGGACATTGTTGGCAGGTTTTGAATACTGATTCAGTCTCCTTAGCAATTTGGTCTATTCAGATATTCAGTCTTCATGATTCAGTCTTGGTAAGTTGTTTCTAAGAATTTATCCATTTCTTCTAAGCTGTCTAATTTGTTGGCGCATGATTATTCATTGTAATTTCCTTTGTAGTTAGTATTTCTGTGTTATCATTTGTAATGTCTTCTCTTTCATTTCTGATTTTATTTGCGTTGTCTCTCTTTTTCAGTCTAGCTAAAGGCTTGTGAATGTTGTTTATGTTTTCAAAACATCAGCTCTTAGTTTCATTGATCTCTTCTATTGTCTTTCTAGTCTCTATTTCATTTATCTCCATTCTGATATTTGTTATTTTCTTCCTCCTACTAATTGGGGCTCAGTTTGTTCTTGTTTTTCTAGTCCTTTGCTGTGTAAAGTTAGGTTGTTTATTTAAGATATCTCTTTTTTCTTAATGTGTTTATTATTATAAACTTCCCTCTTAGACTTGTTTTTGCTGCATACCATAAGTTTTGATATCTTGTATTTCCATTTTCATTTGCCTCAAGATTTTTTTTATTTTACTTTTGATTTCTTCTTTCATACAGTGGTTATTCAGGAGCATGTTGCTTAATCTCCACATATTTGTGAATTTTCCAGTTTTCTCTTTTATTTGGGTTCTGGTATCATACCATTGTGCTCTCAAGGATATTGATGGAATTTAAATCTTCTTAAATTTATTAAGACTTGTTTTGTGATGAAGACTTGTTTTGTGGCCTAACATTTGATCTATCTTGAAGAATGTTCCATGTGCACTTGAAAAGAATGTGTATTCTGCTGTTGGATGGAATGTCTGATAGGTCTATTAAGTACATCTGGCCTAACATGTAGTTTAAGTCCAATATTTCTTTCTTTATTTTTTGTCTGGATCATCTATCCATTATTTAAAGTGGGGTATTGAAGTCCCCTACTATTAGTGTATTGCTGTCCATTTCTCCCTCCAGCTTTGTTAATAATTGCTTTCTATCTGTAGGTGCTCTGATGTTGGGCACGTAAATTGTACAATTTCTATATCCACCAAATGAATTGAACCCTTTATCATTATTTAATGATTTTCTTTGCCTCTTTTTAAACATTTTTTTAAATTTATTTATTTGGGAGAGAGAGAGACAGCGAGAGCACAAGCAGGGCGAGAGGCAGAGGGAGAGGGAGAAGCAGACTCCCTGCCAAGCCAGGAGGAGGACATGGGGCTTGATTCCAGGACCTGGAGATCATGACCCAAGCCGAAGGCAGACGTCTAACTACCTGAGCCACCCAGGCCCTTTCTTTGCCTCTTGTTACAGTTTTTAGTTTATGGTCTATTTTGTCTGATATAAATACAGCTACCCGTGCTTTCTTTTGTTTCTTTTGCATGGAGTATTTTTTTCCATCTGTTATTTTGAGCCTATATTGTCCTTAAAGCTGAAGTGAATGTCTTGTAGGCAGCATATAATTGGGTCTTGTTTTTCTTTTATCTATTCAGATACTATATATTTTTTTGTTTGGAGATTTAGTTCATTTACATTTAAAGTAATTATTGATAGGTATGGACTTGCTAATGATAGATATGGACTAGCAATTGCTAATGATAGATATGGACTAGCAATTGTTTTGTAATTCCCTGCTTCCTCTCTTCCTCTCTTTCTCTCTTCCTTTGTAATTTGTTGATTTTCTGTGGTGTATGCTTTGATTCTTATCTTTATCTTTTCTACTATAGTTTTTTCCTTTGTTTCTACCATGAGGCTTAAATGTAACATCTTATATTTATAACAGTCTATTTTAAGTTGATAACAAGTTAACTTCAAATATATATAAAGCTCTACATTTTTACATACTCCCCACCCACATTTTGTGTTTTTGGTGTCACAATTTACATCTTTATATTGTATATCTATTAATAAATTATTGTAGAGTTACTTTTAATTTTTTGTCTTTTAACCTTTATACTAGATTTATAAGTGATTTACCCATCTCCATTACAATATTAGAGTATTCTGAATTTAACTATGTATTTACCTTTACCCATTTTATACTTTCATATATTTTTATGTTACCAATTAGTGTTTTTAATTCATATTGAAGAACTCCCTTTAGCATTTCTTCTTAGGCCAGTCTAGTGGTGATGAACTCATTCAGCTTTTGTTTGGGAAGTTCTTTATCTCTCTTTCAGTTCTAAAGAAAAACTTTGCTAGGTAAAGGATTCTTGGCTGGCAGTTTTTTTATTTCTTTTCTTTCAGAACTTTGACTATATCATCCTACTCCCTCTGGCCTGAAGATTTCTGCTGAAAAATCCACTGATATTCTTTATGGGGTTTCCCTTGTATGTAACAAGTTGCTTTTCTTTTGCTGCTTTTAAGATTCTTTGTCTTTAACTTTTGACAATTCAATTATAATGTGTCTTGGTATGGCTCTCTTTGAATTCCTCTTATTTGGAATTCTCTAGGCTTCCTGGATCTGGATGTTTATTTCTTCCCCCAGACTAGGGAATTTTTCAGCCTTTCTTTCTTTCTTTCTTCTTTCTTTCTTTCTTTCTTTCTTTCTTTCTTTCTTTCTTTCTTTCTTTCTT